>NC_031773.1:23612824-23712683 GCF_001522545.3 Parus major | reverse complement strand
AACCGCACCGGTCTGCATGACTCCAGCCGAACCGAACCGCACCGGTCTGCATGGCTCCAGCCGAACCGAACCGCACCGGTCTGCATGACTCCAGCTGAACCGCACCGGTCCGCACGGCTCGAACTGAACCGCACCACTCGAACCGCACGCACCGCCGCGCACGCACCGCCCCGCACCGCCCGAACCGAACCGCTGGGCCCCGCACGGAAATGAACGCTCGAACCGAACCGCTGGGCCCCGCACGGAAATGCACGCCCGAACCGAACCGCAGGGCCCTGCACGGAAATGCACCGCTCGAACCGAACCGCAGGGCCCCGCACTCCCGCACCGCACCGCTTGCTCCCCCGTGCCCCGCAGCACTCCCTGGGATGGATCCCCGCCCTGCCCCGAACCAGAACCGCCGGGCTCCGCGCACCGAGCCCGCAGCACCCCCGCAGCTCTCCCCCGTGCCGAGGGCAGGCTGCCGGGCGAGGGGCTGCCGTCCTCTGCGGGAATGACCACCGGCATCCCCAGGCTGCCACAGGCTAAAGGGACAAAAGTGCCTTTCTCTCCCTTTCAAGCTTTAATTTATCACGTTAGGCAGGACGTGACATTAGAAATTAAAGTTGCCATAAATCCCATGAGACTTTTTTTTTTTAATATTAAATATTTCAAGTCAGAGAAAATTTGGGTTGATTTAGTGCTCCTGTTTGTTGAGATCCCTGACCTACTTAAGTGAGGAATTCAGGGCTTAGTGATGCAACTTAGGTTACCAATAAGAAAGTGCTGTCACACCTTAATAATTCCATATATTTATATCCTGTTGCTTTACTTGTTAATGGGAGCTATCTTGTTTATTTTTGCAATTTCTTTTTTGTCTTAGCAGCCCAAATGACAACTACTTGTCTCAAAGCATTTGCACCTACAGTCACTATTGAAAGTCTCATCTCACAAAATCTTTCTTTCTGGCTGCTGCCATAAAAAAACAAAATGAATAACTTCTTTCTTTCATGCTGCTGCTGTGTCTGTAAGCACAGTGTTGCGTCCATGGGACAGCTCAACCATCATGCCCAATGCAAAGAGTTGGCACAATTAGACCCAAAGTGAGTGAAATTTAGCAAAATGTTAATAATAATAATAAACAGAGCTATTTTTTGTTTTAATAAGCAGATTCAAAATAATGCAAGGGCAGAGAGAGAGGGGACATGCGCTGTGTATTAAGTGCAGGTTATCAAAAAGAAACTTGTCTCTGGATTATGTACAGTTTCACTTGACTGAAGCTTCATGGAAGATTAAGCTTCTTTTGTTCTCTGTGCTGTTTCACATAGATCAGTTGATGATGTGCAGAATAATTTTAACCACATATTAAACACTGCTTAATCTAAGATAAGGAGATGAGCAAATATGAATAGTGAATAGTGTTTTTAGTGTTAATGCTAATTAGAGAAGGAGCAAGCAGTTAATCAGAAATTTAAACTCTTTGTGCAGGGTTCTCAAAAATAAGGGTATAAAGAGAAGGCCTGTTTACTATCACAGTGTTTACCAGCTGGTCTGCCCTGTGGTACATGTAATTTATAAAGGAACCAATCACTCCTCTCTGATTTATGGAGAATAATAACTCTGAAAGGACTGGTTTCTGGAACTGCTGCAGACAGAAAATACAATAGGCAGAAAGTGTTAAAATCCAGGACACTGTGTCAAAGAGTTTTGAGCATTAAGCTATTTGGGTAGAATTTTTAAAATGAAAAGGAGGTGGAGCTGTGGAGTTCTGCAGCATATAAAAATAACACATTGTATTCTCCTTAATTTATGGTATTTCCAAAATATTACACTTCAGATTTTTGCTGGCTTCACAGGAGACCTCTTCAGTGCCTTTTTTCTTGTAAAGATTTAATTGATCTCTTTTGAGGCTAGGAGAGATCTAACATTTTGCAGATCTATTTTTATTTTCAGCTTTTGCCTTAATCCCCTTCATACACCTTTAATTTCTTCATTTGAATTAATTAAGCTATCCTCAGATATATGAAGATGATGAGATTTCTCGACCCCATTCATCACACAGGTTATTCACAGTTCTTTCAAGAATTTTACCAACAGTTCTGAGCAATTTGCCTAAATAACCCACTTGTTACTAGTGTGTAGGTATTTCAGCAAGCCCAACTGGCAGCTTGCAATTTGCAAAGATAGCATTTATCTTTTTCAGTACATTCCATTTTAATAACATAAAATTTATTCATATAGCTTTGTTTTCTAGTTGACAGTAGTATGCCACTGAAGAAACAAGTATACAGTGGATTGGGTTAGCAAGGACACTAAAAAAAAGAATGAAACCTCAATTTTTTTATTTTTTTTTACATTCTGGTTTCCCTTTCCTTTTGGAAGACAAAAGACAAGTTAATGGTATGGTTCATATGCTGTATTAACTCCTCTCAACCACCTGTTTTTGTGTTCTGATCACATTTACACTTACATGGTGTATCTTAAATTTTCATTTTTCATCCTTCAAATGTTTATTGCATGAAAACAAGTCTTATCAATCAGTTCCTTGAATATATTGCTTATGGCAGAAGAACTACAGAGTCTACTTTAGTGAATAACTTCATCATCTTTGCCTCATCATCTCTGATCAGATAGGTGTCTGGGCTACTTTTTCCCTGTAGGTGGACTCCTCTCTAAATATTATTTAGAGTATTGCTGGAGGTGGTCTGCTGCAGAAATTTATTTGGCACTGCAATCTTTGTGCATAAAATATGTGCTGATCTTTTAAACATGAAAAGATTCATTGCTAGTCCTGCAAAAATATTTTAAAATTGAGAAAAGACACCATATTGGGGATGAGCAGGAAGAAAATGGTTAACCTAGTGTAATTTGCCAACCATTGCAACAAAGAGGCACACGGTTTCAATTTTCCTACTTAAATTGAATTAGTGGTTTAAAACAGGTTGGCAGAGTAAAACCATTTCATATGGAGCTCCCTCCCTTTCTTTTTAATTTCCAAGTTCATGTGGTGAGTTCAGAGATTCTTTTCTGGAATTAAGGAATCTCAAACCAAAGGATTCTCTCACTGTGGTATTTTTTCACACTTTTATTTTTCATTTTCTGATAATTCAAATGGATAAAAATTTGTAAACTTAAAACATCAGAATTGTTTCCTTACTTCTTGAGTACATTTTTCTTAAACATCTATAAAGGCAAACACTCTGCTCTTAGGTCCCTCAAATGAGAGGAATAGGCAAGGGAGTATACTTTTTGGGGAAATAGGTTAACCATGGACATAATCATTATTTGAATTGTCAGGAAAAACACCTAGAAAATATTCTACCAAAGTGGTGAGGAATCTGCTTGCAAGGTGGCCGTTTCTGAGGCTGTTGCTTTTCACTTTCATTACAGTCTCTAAGAGCTTTGCTCAAGTGAACCTGTTTTTCCTTGCACCTGAGTCCACTGTTGGATTTCTTGCTAAGAAGCCTGAGGAGTGACAACCAACATCTGAAGTGTGGCTTCATCTCAAATTCCTGTAGCTATTTTACAAGCAAGTTTATGCCAACACACAGTTTCCTTTCATGATCATACACATCCCTACCAAATGCATGGTGGTCCTCAGACAGAGCACTTTCCAAAATCCATGTCCTCCTTCTCTTGGTATTGTTGGTTTAGCTACGGCTTGCAATAAATTATGGAGAGGCAAGCTGGAAGGCCCCAGACAAGAAGAGAAAGGATGTGCAGTGAGAATGAACAAATAGTGACAGCTGAGAAAAGACCTCCCAGCTGGATCAATAGAATCACAGAACCACCAAATAAGCTGAGTTGGAATGATGATCATTGAATCCAACTTGTGGCCTGCACACGACATCCCCAAGAGTCACACCACAAGCCATAAAAAGAAAAGATAGGACAAAGTCATTATTGCACAGGCTCTATTCCCTTACCTCCCTGACTCATGGTAACAGGTGACATCACAGAGATGGTGTCTGAGCTTCAGAATACAAAACCAGACATTTTGATAAAAATAAACAAAACAGAGCTCGGAATAAAATAAGATCATGGCTCACAAACAATAGATTGAAAGCTGAATAATTATTTTTCAAATGGATTTATTAATGCTATTCCTTAATATTTATGAATAAGTTTTTCTTCATAAATTACAGAGTGACTGACTAATAATTTCCACTAATTCAGTCTGGGAGCAGGAATCATTATGTCTTGGCAAACCATTGTTGGCATGAAAGAAAAATTGTACAGGGGAGGTAGAACATGTGGGAGCAGACAATTGGCTCAAATATATTTTGATAATCCATATAAAACTTTGGAATTACAAATCCCACTGTAGAAACCAGGACTGTGAACTAATTCCCCAATTTACAAAAGCTAAGAACACATTTGTGGCCAATTAATCTATGTTATTTTTTCTAACATATATTATTATTTACCCAGGTAGATTTAACAATATGAAATGATGAACAAAATTACTTTCATAACAACATACATCCTTAACCTGATGGATAACATTTCTTATTTACTTCAACTAACACTTAATTAATTCAAAGAATGCTTCCAAGTTCCAAAAATTAATACTTCCTAGACTTAGAGTCTTTTAGACAAAGGACCTGAGAACAAAAGTGAGCAAGTACATTGAAACTAAGAGAGAAAATCAAAGAGAAGGGTCATGAGTAGAAGCTATAATGCAGGTTGCTCTCCTACAGTTGGTTCCATGAGCTGCTGCTGTCACCCTAATGTTTTATCTGACTTGAGTTTGTCTCCTCTTAATTTTTTTTTAGTATTAGAAAGTAATTTTTGCCTCAGGTAGAAGACTGCATTTCTAGGTAATCCTGACAACAGCTGTTATTTCTGAAGATTTTTTTAGCCTTTGTTCAGACTTTAGTTATATAAAAATTATAGTGTATTTTAGTGAAATTCAGAAACCTTAGTTGTATATATATATATACTGTCAAAACCTTGAAGAGGATATTCTCCCTAAAGGTGGAATGAGTATTTCTTTTTTAACAAAATGTATTTTCAGCAGCACTTTCTAAATTTAAATACACTCTGTAATCAATTTGAACTCTGATGTGTGTAAATGTAAATAGAATTTCATCTCATAAAAAACTATGTTTGGTTCATGAAAAGTCCTGTTCATGAGTGAGAAGATACAGATAAATGAAATGTTGAATTGGAAGCATGAGCAATTCAAAATCTGCCTTCCAGACTGACCCACAGACACAAAGTTCTGCTCTGAGACCCTTAGAGAGAAATTTGCCACTTTTTATATTACAATCATGAGTATTCCTTATTTTCCAGCTTTGACTGTACATGTTGAAGATACTCATGAGCTGTTTTGGCAGATACTTATTGATGCAGTTTAAGTCTTCTGTTAGCTATAGACTTTAGTCATTTTAGTACACTGAGAACTAATCTCCAAGTCTGTCAGTCCCATTTTGCATTACAAATCATTTGTAGTTTTATAACTGTCATTTCCAAGGACATCTGGAAAAGATGGATTTATGAAAGGTTATCGTGCATTCTAAGGAGGCCAGGAATTAGCATGACTTTGTAAAGGTTCTTGTAAATTGAGCAGCAGCCATCACTGGCAATAAGCTGTTTTCTGCTCCAGTCAAGTATCTTTATTTAAATATTAAGGAAGAGGTGTGACCTTTGGCCTTAAAGATGACTATGATACAGCAATAGCACAATCTATTAGCTGTCAATGAAGTATTATGGCCCTGGCTCTCTCAAGACACCTATTTGTGGACAGTGTTATAATAACCCTTCCATTAGGCATCCCCAAGGCAAATAACCTTGGCTTTAACAGAGTCAGTTTAAAATTCCTTGGAGTAACATTAAGAGAATATCTGGTTTGTGTCAGTTTAGGATCAACTACCAGCATTAGTCCCATTCTGTAAATTGTAAGTAGCTGTGGATTTATTAGAATTTTTTTATACATGCCCACAGGTAAATATTAAATACAAAGAATGTGAAAACTCATATTGCTTTCTACTTCCTACCTGGAATATATATATAGATTAATGGACATCTGACAGGTTGGAGCATTTTAAAACACGATCCATTTTCTACTGTATACATTTAATTTCTATTGTTGATGAAAATTACACAGTGCCACTAGAATTAAATTGCACTGGGAAAAAAAAAGAAATAAAACAGTAAAAGCAATAAAAAGTAGTCTAGATAATATTCTTATGAATTGATATGTTCTGCTATATAAATTGTTAGGTACAATAGAATTAGAGTACTATCTAAAAAGCCAAGAAACTTTCACAATGCCATGTCTTGTTTGCCTCTGCTGCATTTCGATCTCAAGGTGTCAGTATATTTAACACTCAAAGTTCAGGCCAAGACAAAGTATTTTTAAACTTAGATGGGATGTTCAGAACAAGTCTTTTCTTTGTGTCTCCCTTGTTGCTTAGACTAAATAAATCTGATTTATCCCCTCCAATATCAGCTGAACACCCTTGAAAACTACAAGATTTTTCTTCCATATATAAAATCTGCTAAAGTTTTGTTTTGCACCTTGTGCAAAAGAATGTCTCTAAATTTGCCTTTCCTCTGAGGTAACAATCAAGGTCAAACTCCATTTAAATATTTTGAAAAATACATGCAAATAGTAAAAATAACCCACTAAAAATCCCATTTACATTTCAAATATTTTGACCAGTATCCTGGCTATCGTGTTTCTTCTTAATTCAGCTTTAATATCTTATACAAATGGCTTTTGTTGTTGAAACACAAACAGTTGAACGTGCTTGCAGTTCTGAAATCAGAAGCTTGTCTGGTTCTGCAAGTATAGCTTCTATAAAACTTCATTTTCTGTTGATTTTTAGTGGTGGAATATAATTCCTTAGACAGGAATAAAAGCACTCATGTGGTGGGGAACCACATGAGCTGTCCCCCAGCAAGGTTCAGTGCCTTCACGTCACCTCCCTGTCCCCAGAAGAGCTTTGATGGAGCCAAGACAGTAATGGATCCCCTCCAGCCACAACCCCCAGGAGTCCTCTGCTCAAGGAGGGTTTACACATTGCAGAAGAAGAAAGCACCTGAATTAAAATAACTCAGTGCTAAATTGGCCAGTTCTCTCTGCTAGTTTTGAAGAGTCCCCTCACCACCTGCAGTTCTTGACCTCCTTAGAGGGTTTTTACAGGAGGAAGACGAATAAAGGGAAAAAAAAACAACTGTGGAGGCAATAGCCTACCATGCTGTGATCCATCTTCTAATGGGTGCATTGGGATTTATCCCCTTGCCTAACAAAGGCATACAAGACAACTTGTACCTGTACGTGGGACAAGACTGGAAATACTCAAAACTGTCAGTGCAGATTCATGCTACAGTCAAGAATATTTGGCTCTTTTACAAGTGGCATCACTACTCTGGACAACATGGCCTTCAGGATTAATATTTTCAGGCTGGGAGCTCTGCTTCCCCCCAGCAGGTCGTGGCATGGTAGACAGTCCCTGCAAGACATAGAAGATCCTGAATAAGACTGGACAATTCAGAAATGTTCACGAGGTATTTTGACCCTGACATTCTCTGAGTTGTAAGCTGTGGGTCCAAAAAGTACAGCACAGTGAAAGATGCACTCACCTTTCTTGTGACTCTGACAAGCTTATCGCAAACCAGTGTTAGGGAGCTCCACATAGCTACAAAGCAAACAGTTAAGTTGAGGATTACAGCAGTTGTTTTCAAGTGTCCAGTTCTCACGTATTGCACACCATGAAGGCAATTTTCACTCTCAATAAAGGGCACTTGACTTTAGGTTCATTCTCCCTTTAGCACTCCTCTAACACTGATATTGAATACAAAACCATTTTCTTTCATAGGGCAATACATGGCAGAATCTCAGATGTAATTTAAGGGGCTCTATTGATATCATAAATTACAAGAAGTCTGCTGAAGCAGTTTATGAATGGCTGTAAAAACCTGAAACTGAACTACATCATTAGAACCATCCATTGCATACATGTATTATTATTTATAATACAGACCTAAGTATCCCTGCATTTTATAGACAAAGGAGATAATGCAGGACCTTGCACTAAATGGGAACAGGGTTTTCACAGCCTTCTTGACAAGAGATGTGCTCTAATAATGGAATAGAAATGTGATGTTTATGAAGTTACTTCATAAAGCAGGAAAGAAACAAGTCTTGGAAAGTGTGATACTGCTGCAGTGCTTTTTATAAGATCAGTTCCTCATGCTGCTCTCTGAGTAACATCTTAGCTCCACATACCAGCAGACTGAATTTGCAGAGGACACTTAGGACCTTGGTTATTTCTGTACACAAAATCTGTGTCCATATTTCTGAGTATATACAGAGGTCTGATTTGTCTGTAAATCACATTACTGTCTCTGTTTCTACTTTTAGCTTCTTTGGCTGCTACTGGCATCTAGCAAAAAATGCTTTAAGGAAATAAAGAAAGAAAATTAAAAAGCTACCATCTCATTGAAACAGTCTATGAATAGTCCTGAATCACTATCTCTCAGTTTGCATAAGAACTTAGCTCTCCAAAACAAAGTAATTCATAGCCTGTGTTCATATTTCAAACATCTGCTTCAGGAAATGGGCTTTGAAGAGAAAAGTCCAAATAGGGAAATTTTTGCAAATATTTTAGTGTGAAATATACTTTATTCTCTGCCATACTTCACTATTCAAAACAGGTCATGAAGCTCATGGTTGCAGTAATAACTGTATTTTTCTTATCTATCCAAAAAATAATTTTGAAAGTGCAAGCATGAACTCTTATGTAGAAGGTAATCTTCAGCCAACATGCTCTTGATGCAAAATCTGGTCCCACCAGGAAGGTTACCAACAAGCCCTGTCAACCCCCTAGCAACAATAAGAGTGCCTGAAGCCAACAACCATCCATTTTAGGACTTCAGGGGTCTGAGAGAACCAAGTATCTATTTCTTACAGGATTTCAATACTCTGAGCATCAAAATTAAATTAGCTCTTCTGAAGCAGCAGGGCTTAAAGGGTAAATATGTTTATTTTATTTCCCTGATTGGTAACTTTTAAGATCAAGATATGTAAAAACCCATTCTGGCCTTTAAAATAATCACATAAATACTTGTTACCAGCAATGCATTGGCACTGTTCCAGAGCTACCAACCTGTTAAACCACTGACTGGTCTGACAGGTTCACCTGGAGCTGCAGCTGGTCCTTGAGAAGCAGGAGGAGCTGATGCTCTTCACACTTCCACCTCTCAAGGAGGAAGAGCAGTGAAGAAGGGAGGGGAGAATTTATTTTGTCTCTTTTAGAATTAGTCACAGTTTGAAAGGGAGAGAATAATGTGAGAAATGGGCAAGAAGTAGTGCTTATAACTTACCCTACTGGAGGCTGTAAATACCCTGAAATAAGCTCACTTTTCCTCTGGGAAGGGACAGGTTCTGCCAGAGCCCAGCCTAGTACTCCTCTGCCTGCTTCTCAGGCTTATATTTGCCCTTGAGCAGGGGTCTTCCTTTGGGTGCACCAAATCCCATTTGTGACATTTTGGGATCAAGAATTTACCTTCTTTTGTTTTCCATGCTCCTTGACTTCAGTTGTCTCATGATTTGCTTTCACTTGCCCAAAGGATTCTCTGCCCAGTGCGAAAGAGCAAGTCAAATTTAATGTAATTTGGAGTGTAAATTTCCAAGTGGAGACGCTGCCCCTTGGGTGCTTATTGCAGGAGTCAGTTCTCTGGCCCATGCTTAAAATTGACCATGCTTACTTTACTTTGCAGTAAGACTAAATTGCTTTGTGTCAGTTTGTTTTCATAGCAAGCCAGCTGTGTATATTAACTGTTCTACAGTAGAAAGTATTTTCCAGAGGAAATGATAGAATGGTATTTCTGCAATTACTTTTGTTATTCCCTTTACTTTCCAAGTGGCTCTGTAGAAATACAATTTTTTTTGTTGAGATTTCCTAATGATGACAGGAGGTGCACATGTCACAAAAAAACTAATTGATGAAAAGATACTATATTAAGGAATTTTAAGGTTTCCACATTATGTTTTAAAAAGACACATTTCCTTTAACTCAACCTACTCCTGGAAGAGTATGTAAAATACTTCAGCTAACAGATTTTTGTCAAATTCTGGGTATTAAACTTAAACAGTTTGGGATCTTTGGAAACTGAAGACAGGTCCATCACAAGTAAACACAATGTACAAACGTGGTTTTCAGTAAAATGCTTAAAAATAAAAACCAACCAAAACTCCTGTTAACCACCATTAACAAAATTAATGCTCTCAGCAGGTTTGTGGGAGGGAGTGCTCTTGGTCTGAGATTTTGGCTGCCCTCTTGTTCAAATCTTCTTGATTTGAACAAGATTTTGCTCAGAAGTCTGGGAGGTCTGAGGAAGAGCTCAGGTTTGTTGCCAAATCCTGGCTTGCTTTCATGGGCCAATACCAGATTGCAGAATGTCAGATATACTTACAAATGCTTACAGATTTTGAACCTGTTGGATATCAGCAGGGTTGAAAAGTAACCCAGCTCTGCATTTGAGGCAGGATGATTAGGAGCCCTGTGACCAGCCATTTTAAGAAGAAAGCCAGATGGAAAGTGAGACTGGGAAGAGGTGCCCTTCCCTGGAGAGATGGGACCATGGGGCTCCCCACAAGAGGCTTGGTTCATTTGAATCTCCTGGCAGTGGGACTGGCTGCAGAATGGAGCAATTGCTGTCACTGCTGCCTCAGTTTCACAGACATGTGGTCCTGAAACATCCCAGAGGTATCACTGGGTGGTGATTCAGGCCACATGAATGTCATATTCTTGCATTCCAGAAGCCTGAAAGTAAATTTCTGATCCAAGGAGTATGTTTTAAAAATTCAAAAGCACTTTGGGGAGCCACAACTTTTTGAACGGTTCCCCTTTTGCAAGCACAATATCCATCTAGGAATATTTATGCATTGATTCCAGAAAATTAATAGATATGATATCACTTGAATCAAGGCCCTTCACAGAAAACACTGTTTATTGCCTCCTTTCACACACAGGAAAGTTTCCTACAGCAATGTATCTGCTAATCACAGCAATCTGTGGTGTGCAGCTTTCTTGACAACCTAGCATCAAAAAGAAAAAAAAACCAAAAAACACAAAGTTTCAATAACTGAAAATTAACATCTTAAGTCCCACCTGAAAATCAAAGGGAAAAAGGTGTCAAGTCTAGGTCTAGGTGCTAATGCAAGGACACATAGGCTTTTCAAGGAGGCAAGATAATTAAGATAATTTGCCAGTGAAATCTTTTGAGATTCAACCCTGATATGTAGTGCTGTAAAACAGGAAAGTAAATATGAGTCAAGAAATTTTCTGAGGAAACTTAATGGCAAGTAAGGATGCCAACATCTTAAACTGCATGAATTAAATGAATATATTTAATACAATCTTAGCTATTTAGTACATATGCAGGGATTTATTTGGGCAGGAAAATGCAGTTTGGAAAGACAGATTGTATATCTCAGTGACATTTGAAAAAAACTCACTGGTTATTTCTATGATTTGAGGCATTTCCCCTTCTTATACAAAGTATTGTCTTGAACTCATAAGCATATGAATCTATTTGACTATGCTACTGTTCAATCTGCCTGTTCATAACTCAGCCTCTTATTCCATTATAGTGCTTGAATGATTCACATGCAATGTTTCCAATCCACTTTTCCTATCTTGTGAAACTTTTTAACAAAATGTTAGCATTTGCAGGCACCAGATGTTTTGACATAAGGAGAAGCAATATGTAAATTTTAATCCATGGTAGGAACAATAGCCTGGAGGCATCTTCTTCTTATTACATGAATCATATACTTAACCACAATGTGGTGGATTATATCAAAATCATCACCACCCTGAATATAGAACACTTGTCTTGTGGTTTCCAGTTAATGAAACTGATATATATTTAACTTGATGGGTACCAGTGATTTAACCAATAAGCCTTAGCATACTTCACTGCTGCAGTCTCCTTTATAATTAGACTTTTGATCTGATTATTGCCACAACTTCATACATTTTCCCCTAATCTCCCATTGGTTGTCACCACAAATGATGCTGACATTAAATCTGTTTGTCTGTCAGTTGAAAACCTCACTACTTTTATTCAAGAAGTGTTTCACATAGGGCTTTTATAATCTCTGAAATAACTTCTGATTATATTTTCTGATGTTGTTTATTCAATCATTAAGTGTCTGAGTCCTAAACAGGATAAGCATTGGCTTTCTACAAAGCAAAGGGGGGATCTCAGTCCCTTCACAAAGGAGCTGAGTACCTTTTATGGTCAAATCCTAAGTACATAATAAATATGTAAAAAAGCAAAGCTTCTTTCCATAGATAATCACTGAACTTTAAACAATATTTATAATAATATTCAATTTTAATACTGATGGGGTGTCTTAATGATTTGACAAAATAAAGAGACTGAAGAAATCTTTAGTACAAATAAAATGTTTATCTGATGTACACAAACAATGAGCATTATTTTACATGAAATGATAAACTATTACAAAACTATAGTTTAAATTTATATTACTACTCAACAACTTTTACATCATTTCATGCACAAAGTACCAAATATCTTCTAAAGAAGGCAGCACTTTTGATATTAGGAATTCAAAATGAAATCCGAATCCTTACTTACTTCCTTAAGTGAGTATCTTTTAGTGCCAAATGCTACCTAATTATCAGCTTTAAAAAATGTTTTACATCTTAAAATACAATATTCTGTTTATCCTAGATTGTCTGGGGAACATCTAGTACATTAAAAGGTTTTTGTAGAGCTTCTTAGTGATTTAACTGATATCATCATGCCTGCTAGCAATTTTGCAACATTCTGAAACACTTTCCATAAATCAAAGCCTTAGCAGCAGGAATAAGCAGATGGCAGGAGACCATATTAAAGAATGTATCAATTATTTTTATTAATGGGATGCTACTGGATCATGATGTATCATAATGGACTAAATGTTTAGCAGTTGTGAAGTGTTTTGTCTGTTAGGTATCTCAGATGTTATTGGATGTTACTATATTGCCTTTTGGTGGAATTTTTGAGGGTCTGGACAGTGAAGTTCCACAAGGGACATATAAAAAGATGTTTTCAGTCTTTTAATTATATTCATACAATAAACAATAAATGCCAGCAAGTATAAAATGTAATTGTAAAAAGATTGCATATATAGTGTGTAATAAAGTACATTCTGTCTCCATACAATGACTTAGAAAACAAGATACTATATGGTTAACAATGAAAAATAGCAATTATTATAAAAATATTCTACAGTCTCATAGTAGCAATGTAAATGCCTTTACTTATCTAAGAAACTTAACATAATTTTAAATTACAATAATTTTACATCCTCCATTTATATATACAGTTCTATTAAATTCAGGAAGTATTATAATATCAATGTTCTTATTAAGATTAAGCAACTGAATTATATTTAGTTATTTCATTATATAAAGCAACTGTTCCTGTTTATTAAAACTGTTTGCACTTATGGTAGCTATTCACACTATTCATGCTATGCACAGTGAAATAATTTAGTTTTCTTTTCTTAGTATAGCATCTATGTCCATGAATTAAACAGGATGTTAATATTTCAACTCCCTTTCCTTTTGTGTAATTGCTGTTTTGTGGATTCTGTAGGAATATGTCCACCAGCTTTGAACAGCTGCTACTGAAAACAAGCAGTAACTCCTCAATTAATGCATCTTGACAAAAATAGCCAGTTCTTCTACCCCCTGCCCTGCTTGAGGTCAAGATCTGTAAGACTTCAAACTCTTTTCTAGGCTCAGAGCCACAGGCATATTATGCATCTCTTTCATAAGATTACACTAAATAGTTCTCTTCTAGAAAAAGCTAAAAAGTGTATTTTGCTTGCACCACAACTCAACCCAATAAAGCTTGCATAGACAGCAAAGAAATTCTGCCCAACAGAAAAGGTCAGGATTTGTCCCTGTAGCTGTGAAATCCCTTTCCCCAGCAGAAGCTGGTAGGACTGGGCTTGTCTCTGCCCTAGAAGTCCTATCAGCTTCACAGCACCATTTCCAAGACTGTGGTGGGAGAGGGAGTGTTTATTCCAGAAAGTCTGGGATGTGACTGCCAGCACATGCATCTCCTAAATACCTTCAATAGCACCTATTAATCTCTAGAATGTCCTAGTCTGGTTTTGCAGTCTGTACCACCACTAAATTTCAAGGGTGAACCTGTAATCTGGGCCATAATTATTAACTGAAATACTAACTGTGATGACTTCCTATTAGCAAAAATGCAGTGTTGGTGAACTACCAGAAGGATTGATGCATTTATTGTTTTGGGAAAGGGAGCTGGAGGTTTTGTGTGAAGGAGGACAGCTTGTGTATTTTTAATGATAGATACAATACAGTGCCTTGCAAAAAGAGCTTTGACTATCTTAAGTTTCTCATGCAAGAAGAGAGAAAAAATCTGGTGTTTTAGACTGAAGCAATTGTCAGAAGAATGAAAATCAACATTAAAAAATTTAATGGATGCACTATAATGTTTTTTTAGAACAGTGCTTATAAAAGTGATGAAATTCAGGATTTTATTTAAAGTCAGTATAGTTCAGAAGTATGGTCTAACTCACATGTAAAAATTCAATGGGAAAATCATGTAATACATTCATATTTAATTTCTTTTTCTCCATTATGAGCAATCCACACTGGTATATTTAAAACTAATGTAGTAGAAACTGCAGTACAAGGACAAATGGCATTTGATATCAACCAAATATCCCTTCCTTTCATCAACTGAAATGGACAATATTCATACTATGCTGGACATAATATGGGCATAAAGGTTACTTTTAACTCATCATGTTTGTATTCAATGTCAATATTAGCAACTGTCTTTGACAAAACTATGACAAAGTGTTTCCTCTTTTAATTAATCCAATTAAAGTGGCGGTCAGTCCTATATCCAGTTATCTTTGGTTAACACTTCTTTGTCTTTCTGATATGCTAAAAAAACAGAAAATCCCCAACCAACTAAAAAAAGACCAAAAAAACCCTAAACAAAAAAAAATACAAACAAAACCACTGAAAAAAACCAAAATTACCAGAACCCTGTCTGTTGTAATTTTTTCATACATGAAGTGTGAGTGTATCAAAGCCTCTTCACAGGCCTGTGCTTACAGGTCACCTTACATCCAAGCAGTCTGCACAAACTCATAGAAAACCTTGAGATTCCTAAAATTATAAATATTCTTGTGAAATTGGACACACCATCATATTACATAGCCATCTGGGCATGATTTATTATCCAGCTCCTAATTTTCCAATTGTGAAACTGTTGTGACACTGCCAAGGCTGGTCAGGCATGTGCTATGGCCTGATAGGAGCACAAACCTCACTGCAATGAGGCCCCAGGTACCAATAACAAAAGAGGCAATAATAAGAAACAATTGCTCTGGTTTTGGATAGTACATTTTAAAAAACTTTAAATGTTCATGCAAGACGTAATCCACTTTAATCTCTTCTTACTGTTTCCAAACCTGTGACACTTCTGGAGTGAGGCAGGCTCAGTGACAGAAAAATAAATATGCACTTTTGAAACATATTTTGAAACATTACAGAACTCCTATGGTAGCTTCAGCTGGGGTAGAGTTAATTTTCTTCACAGTGGCTAGTAGGAGACTATGTTTTGGATTTGTGCTGAACACAGTGTTGATAATAGCTGTTTTTGTTGTTGCTGATCAGGGCTTTCACAGAGCCAAGGCCTTTTCTGCATTCATACTGACACACTGGCAGTGGAGCTGGGGGTGCATGAGAGGCTGGGAGGAGACACAGCCAGAACAGGTGACCCAAACTGACCAAGGGATATTCCACACCACATCAAATCATGCTCAATATATAAAGTGGGGGGAAGAAGGGGGAAGAGGGGGACACTTGGAGTGATGGCATTTGACTTTCCAAGACACCTTTACATGTGATGGGGCTCTGCTCTCTTGAAGATGGCTGAACAGCTGCCTGCCCCTGGGAGGCAGCGACTTAATGCCTTGTTTTGGTTCACTTTTGTGCACAGCTTTTGCCTTCCTTATTAAACTGTCTTTATCTCAACCCAAGAGCCTTCCATATTTTACCCTTCCAATTCTCTCCCTAATCAATCTGGCTGGGCAGTGACCAAATGGCTGAGTGAGGCTTGGTTTCTTCCTGGGGTTAAACCATAACAATGCCCTAATGTGATTTTTGGTTTTGATTTTTGGTTTTGATTGAGGAAGAGTTATGAAGAACCCGTTCCAGTTTATTTTCCCATGTTTTAATATTACAGTTGGAATTATTTCATTTAATGTTCTTCAGGAATGTACATCGCTCTCCAGAATTTCACTGTGTATAGGAGTGAGTTTTCTGAATGCCCCCTCCTAGCAAGCTGGTTATGAGAGGTAGTGCATCACATCAGTGTTTCTGAATATTCCCTTCAGTTTGACAAATCTTCCTTTCCAGCTTTTCTTCAGGGAGTCCAAAGCCAAATATGAAATTAAATTCTATTGTTTATGGTATATGCAATGGGAATCTTGTCATTTTCTTCTGCTTCCAAATGGATCAAAAGCACATGTATGGATCGAGTCCCTTTGGAAAAACCTCAATGTGCTGTCAAAGAACACTGAAAGTGCCACCCAACAGCCCAGTGTTGTATCTGAATTCCAATTTCTTCCACATAAAAAAGGACATAGTTTGAATATTCTTGGAATAAGTAGCTGACATAGCACTGTAACAAGTAGTGGTTGTTTTAAATTGTGCTAACTGTAACATGGAGTGTCTATACTGTCTTGTATATCCACACAGACTTTCTGCTGCAATGCTGTCTTTTTCTGTCTGAGTTCATTTGAATCACTGTCATTATGTTAGTTTCCATAAAAAAAATGTTCTTTTTCTACAAATGAAATGAGAAAAACTAATGGAATTCCATGGAAAGCTTAATGGACTTTCTCCTTTTAAAAAGAAGACCACACAGTTTAAACTTCATGCTTACTTGTGTGAAAGCATTACCATTTGACTTTTTTAGATTTTAAAACCTGTAACTCCAGTTTCCAACTTAAATAGTTCTCTGTTGCTTCACATTTTGTAGAATTTTTAGTTAAAAAAAAAGGTAAAGAAATTAACAAATTACTAAAACTCATATTTGTAGCAGAGAAAAGTATAAGAAGATTGAAAAGAGTTTGAATACAGTTTTGCAACATGGATATACCTTTTGTGGTAATGATTTTCATAGTACTATAAAAAGTCACCAAGTGATAGTAAAAATATTCCCCGTGAAGAGAGGTTTATGCAAATATCAGCTGTGAACAGAGGGTGAATTTGGGGCAGAGTGATATGAGTTCATGTCCATCTTATTTTCTTGTGAAGTAAGGGCTGATTGAAACCCTTGTCATGCAGTAATTGATTTTTAAAGTGTCTCTCCTTATAGGTATTTAAAATAAGAGCAAACACCATGCTTATGTTCAACTCAGTCTTTAAACACATGGTTTAGAGAAGTATGAGAACCTTTCTGCTTTTATAAATCATCTCCATCATCTGTGCTAAAGCTGCTTCTTCTGCTGCTCTCTTTTGATGCAGCTGGAGATGTGGAGGACAAGAGTGGGTCTGTTCCAAATGGTGACACTGTGTCATCCAATAAAATTTCCTCTAGTCGTTGTTCTTCTTTTAAAGCTGCGCTGAAGGACAGATCTGTGAAGTGTGAAAGTGGATCGGAAAAGGCTGTGGATCCGTCACAGACATCAGAATTTTGTCCATGTACCAGAGGCATTGGTTGAGAGTAGTCTACAGAGTTCTCCTCTGGGTAAGACTGTTGCTTGATGACCTGTGCAGCTAAATCGACAGCGCTGAGCGAAGACATGACTGGAAGGCCGTGCGCACGTGCCTGGATCTCCAGTTCCTAACATTTCAAACAAAAATAATTAGACAACAATTTTAAAAGAGAAATCAGTCTCTTCAGAACAATTGCAGAAATATTCAAATCATGTATGAAAATTTATTATACCTGTAGCCCACTTGTGAGATTAAATTTTTAAATATTAATTTTTTTATCTAAGAATATTTGCCACTCAAGTGTTTTTCTATCCCTTTCTGTCATTAAGCAACTATTCTACAAGAACAGGAGAGGTAGGGCAGCCTCTCTAAAACCATTGCATACTGAATCCAATGAAGGTAGCAGAAGAATGCTGCAACTCGACAGTTCATTATAAAGCTGCTATTCAATGAAAAAGAAGATGCTTTACTTGATAATGCTTGTATTATACAGATATATGAGTAAATCAACATATGTAAGATGATCAGTTTTATGTCTACCTACCTATCTACCCATCCCATTTCCATAGGTGTATGTCAATACTAGAATCTTATTTTTCGAACCATGAAGGGTTATATTCTGCCTCTGTGTCAAAAGCAGATACAGCATAAGACACTTTTACTGGGGAGTGTAATGCATTAAATAGTTTGAAAGGGAAAATTAAAATATTGAAGGGAATTTTGCGTCCAGTATTGATTTTTTGGCTGCAGGAATATAATTATTTCCTTATTATTTTTGTCTTTGTTTCTAACAGATGCATCATGAAACTGTTTGTAAAAATACTTTATTACTTTTCCACTAGTTACCTTATGTGAGGGGATAATTATCAAAGAAATTTACTAGAAATCTAAAGAAAACTCCTTCACCAATATATACAGAAATAAATAGGCAAAGTCAATTTATTTTTAATAAAGGTCATTTGAAGAAAAATTATGTGGATTAGCAAATTTCGATGAGGGATAAATACTGAGAAAGCTTTGTAGTTCATGGCAACACTTATACAAACCTGGACTCGGAGGAGAAGTCTTCTGTTAGCATGCTCTAATTTCTTCTGCCTGTGTTCTAATTCTCTGGCTCTCTGTTGTTCTTTTTGTAGCCACTTGATGTACTCTACCGATGCTTTTAAAATAGTTCCTTTGTTCCAGCGCATATCACTGCAGAATGTAGAGATAACCTTTTCACAATTGTGCATGTCAGCAGAATTCATAAGAACTTACAAAATCTTTTACATTAATATGAAATAATGATTTACATGACTATTATTCACTCTTAGATATTATTGCTTCTGAATGGAAATTTTAATAGAATAGTTAAGAAGCCCTTATATAGTAAAATTAATCCCAGAATGAAAATAAGTGTCAAAAGAAAGTAATAAAGTGACTTTTTGTGGGAGAGCTAAATGCAATATCATGATTCTACCATTACAGTTTTTATATTTTTAGTGAAAATTGCTTTTATTATTAACTCTAAGATTAAAATCTATGTGCAGTATTTCTGCATTAATGAACTAGGAAATATACATTACTGAGGACTTAAGCCTAAATTTTTAAAGATCATTTTGAATATACTACTCCTTTTACCTGACTTACTAATGAGGTTGCTTTTATGCTTGTAGAGAAAAAAATGATCTGTGCTGAATGCCACTCCTCATTGATGACAGACCAGAAAAATCACACTTTTATAATCATAATGACTAGGGAATGACAAAAAAAATGTTCAAAAATCTTGAAACAATATTAAAAAAAACAAGTTAAAATCTACAGCTACATGCAGACCCCAACTCAAAAAAAAAAAAGCTTTGCAAAGAAATGAGATTAAACCTCCCTATCATTCAGGAAATCATGGTTTGACTTCCAGCTTACAAACAGCCTTACTAGCAGCAAAACACTTGTCCAGATGTAATTGTGCAAAGACTTTCCATGTATCCATTTATCAAATTTTCATGCATTCCTTTAAGTAAGGTCTTGGAACAAGAAAGAATATTTCTAAAAATGTTTTATTTCTAATAAATTTCAGAATTATATGATACAGGATGAGTTCACTGTGTTAAATATACAGATATATGGGCTTTATCCAAACTATTTACTTCACTGCAAGATTGGTTAGGCTGAGTGGGTGGTTAGCCAAACTTCTGGTCCCAAACACAACTGTGAGAAAGAAAAGCTGTTAAAACAAGAATCTGATGCTGGGAGAAACAAGCATTTTTTCAATACCTATTCCAAAGACAGATATTTACATGCTATTATTTATGGAGTGAAAAAAAATATAAATTATATGCCTGACTATTATCACTTTCCCTTATTCATAGAATCATAGAACATGGTGAGTTGGAAAGCACCCATCACAATTAGTGAGTCCAACTCCTGGCCTTGTACAGGACACCTCAAGGATCACACCATGTTCCTTTGGAGCATTGTCCAAACAGTCCTTGAGCTCTGCTAGGCACGTGCAATGACCACTTCTCTGGAGAACCTGTTTCCAGGGCTCAGCTACCCACTGTGTGAAAACCTTCTCCTTATATCCAGCCTAAAGCTCCCCTGACTCAGCCTCTCATAATTTCCTTGAGTACTGTTGCTGGTCACGAGAGTGAAGAGATTGGTACTTGCCCCTCCATTTCTCCTCATTAGGCTAAGCACACTTAGAGATTTCTTTTTCTTCTGAATGTATAGTGCAAAAGCCATGCAGGTACAGGATTTAGGGATCCAGACCACCCAGCTTTTCCTGATGCTTTAATAGGGATAAAATCTTATGGATAAGATAAAATCTGATAAATTTAAGACACTAAGAAGAATACACAAAATTATTTTTTATAAAGCATCACAGTGTTTAACCATACCATAGAATTTAGATAATTAGCTAGAGATTTGGGAGTAACATTTTTTTTGATTCAAGAGCGCTCAAATTCAGATATCAGTTCTCCCTGGACAGCACACAAACTGTGAGGCTCCAGTATACTGGGACCTCCCCTCCTCTCAGTGCTGCAGGCCAGAAATGCACAGCTTTTGGGGTAAGGAGGTAAGGAGGTCAGAGAGAAATTAATTGTTATCCACAATCTATCTTTGGGTATGTATTCTGACTTAGACATTGCCTGCTCAAAAAAGCTAGAGCAGAGGTGTGACTAGGAGCCAAGAGCAGGATAAATCTCCCCCACGATGGCTGAACCATCTCTTGGCAGCTCCTCTGCCTTCTCCTTCCTGCACCTCTTGAGCAGGTGGGAGGACAGAATTTCTTGCCAGCATCCCATGGGTGGGCACCCTCCTAGGAGAGGACTTTCTTCTCTCAAATGGCTTACCTATCTTCAAACTGTAATGGGTAAGGAAGCTTTTAGCACACATATTTTCTGGACAAATCTTTGACCGCCATCACCATGTCACAATTTCATTTTTGTCACACCTCTTTGGAAAGTTAGGTAAAATACTGAGAGATCCCTGTTTATGACTAAATTGCAGTGAAGTTTGAAAGACAGTGAAGTTTCTGTCTGCCTATGCCAGACCACTCATGAATAAAGAAGCTAAATAAATAAATAAAGTTAGCAGGACAAGAACTTTTCAAACTGGGACTCTCCACTGCCATCTCAGATATGAGCTTTATGTGCTATATGGAGAAACACAATCTACCTCAACAAGAAAGTTAGTCTCTAATAAATACTAAAAACAAAACTAAGACAGCTTTGAATGGATGGTCTGAACCTAAAGATATAGTACTATGAAATTAAAAACAAAACCATAACTGGAAAATGGAAATAATTGAGGAAATGTACTAGCAGCAGAAAAATTTCACTATATCATGTATTTAGAAAATATTTTATAGTGTTTTCACCAAAAAAATTAATGTCAGTTATGATATTTTACTAATTCAAAATCAGAAAAACAAAAAAATTTGGTTGATTTTTCTGATTGACATATGAATAATTCATATATTCTTGACTGTACTTGAAATATTTTTTGATTAAATTCATTCCTGTTACACTTAATTGTTACAGTGAATATCACCTTGTGATATGGCTTACTTTTAGTTCATGTTTCCTTGATAGTTTCAGTTTTTATTTCTATGGTAATGATTTTTTTTCATAGTTTTAAATAAATCTTCACTGAAAGACTAATTCCTATATTCAAACGGCTGGAGAGATGGACCTGGTCAGCTTTTGCATGAGATACATATTGATAGATATCTCTTGTGGTAATATTTACAGATCTGAGAGGCAAAACTCTAATGGAGAGCTAGGACAAAAAGGCAGTGGTTACTCTTGTTGTTTAAGAGGCTGCTCTTTAACCTGTATATATATGTGTGTGTGTCTGTGCATGTGTGTGTATCCCACATATGGCTTCAAAAAACAGAAAAGAGACTTCAGCTCATTTCCATTAATTTAACTTTGTTGAAGTCAAAGAAGCTTCATTAGCTTACAGAAGTCGAACTCCTGTAGGAAGGATGGGAGCATCTGAGCAGCTAAGATTAGAACTAATTAATAAAAGCAGTATTAGAAAGAGTGTGATAGTTACAGGGTTTGCAAGACACACATCAGTTACCAATAACAAATCATTTGCAAAGTTAACACTGTGTTTGCAGAACATTTCTTTCCCTATTTCTGAGAAATTAGCTTTAAACTAAAGAAATGTGCACAAAGAAGTACTTGGAAGGACTTGGTACTTGTTTTGAGGATTTGCACTGTTGCCAAGTGTATTATTCTGAAAGAGACAGCAAGTTTCCACTCTATACCATCATGAGTGTACACAATTTTTCCTTTGCAAGTGTATCTGTGCTGGCTGCTAGAGGGTCTGTCCACAGAGGTCAGGCTCAGATAGATGCAGAGAGTAGAAAGGAGAGAGTGAGAGCAACCCACTGCTTCTGCCCAAATCCTCAGCAGTTCTCTTAACATTCCAGTTCTGTAAAACTACTAAAATTATTGAAGGAAAGGGCTTTTTCTCTCTGAGCTTTCTGGCAATTTAAGCCCGACTACCATTAAACTGCTCTTGTGTAGGCATTGCCAGACCCCATCACAATAAGAAATCCTGTTAGCCACCTAAAAGGTGGATTCTGAAAGGTTGAACACAAATGGAAAGGCGGGTATAATTAAAGGAGCAGGTTATGAGTTTTTCAGCAAAAAGAACTGAGTATTTCTGGCATTTTTAAAATTCTATTTTTGAATTATTCTGTAAAACTGATTTGCATTTCTGAATCATCTAGCACTTGGATATCTAAGCATTGAAAATTAAACAAAAGAGTCATAGTTCTTTGTAACTTATCTTCATTTTCTAATGCTGATGAAGTGAACTTAAAACACCCATTCATTTATGTAATGTAATCCACACTTTTCATCATTAAATTAGAAAAAAAAATAAAAAATGGAAAGAATAGGGGTTTAATCCAGTCAAAAGAAAGACCCTTCAGAAGCTCTGCAGGAGCCAAACAAGTTCACCATATAACCAACAAAACAAAAGTGAAATAAAAACCCCACACAGCTCTTCTAAGAAATATAAATCACAAAAGGTTTTCAAGTGGCATAAAAAATGTCCTTTTTCTTTTTCTTATTCTGAATGTAATCTTTTTGAAGCAAGCCATCTGGGACAGGCATGCTAACCACAATGGCTTAGTTATAGTAGTATTTGCTCTTCAATGCAGAGGCTGATTTTCTTCACTGTCATTAGACTAAGTATCAGGAAGCTTTCTCCTTTTACAACCAAGTTTCCACTCTAAGAAGAATCTTCTAACATCAGTATGAGGCAAAAATGCTATGTGTGATAAAAATGCTACAGATAAAGTATTGTAAGCCATGATAAATCTCTTTCTTTCAAAGAAGACGGGGCAGACTGGGGGCACAGTAAGGTGTTATGAAGTAAAAAGCAGGAACTGAAAGAAAGAATAAGGATGCTGAGTTATGATTTGTCAAAACAAGACCATAACAAAAGGTAATAATAATTTTGATCTCCTCGGCCAACAAAACAATACATTCAAATTAATATTTTCCACCTAAAAATACAAATGTTAAAAAAAAGTGCTTATACTTCTTTGAATTAATTTATCTTTTCGCTAAGCTATACCTCAATTATGTTGCAACCTGGTTTTTCAAAAGCCCTGCATGTTTTGATGCCTTTTTTTCCTTAGCACCAACTTAAAAGCTTTTCAGTAGGCCTGCTTTCCAAAGGAGTACTGATTATCAGCCTTTTGAAGACAGCAGTCTTCAGAATGTGAGGTACTTAAGTTCACCTTGTTCTTTTGTAAACATAAACCACTCTGGGTCTGGTCACAGGGCTGAACTCAGTCACGGGTTTGCAAACTAAAACAAGATAAGGCAGTGATTTCAGAATCTATACCCGAAACATTTTCATCAGGCAGCACCAAAAACCGAGGGTGAAGTCTGTCATCCACTTACTGGAGCAGAGCTGCAGGTTCAGGTAAATCATTTTAAGAACAGCTTAAATGATTACTCTAGGTACTAATATTTTGATTGAGTTCACAAAGTCAATCTGAATCCAGACCAAAACATGTAAGTGAAACACTTTTATAGGCAATCAAAAAGTGCAGCTGGAATTTGTACCCCATGCCCGTCTCTAATTGCAGCATAACCAGTTCCTATTTTTGCTTTATAGCTGCAAACCAACAGTGCCATCCACTGTTTTTCTGAGAAATCTTTCAATTACTTGCCCAAATGGCATGGATACTGAAAGATGCATAACAAAATTAAAACATTTCTAACAGGTTCTGCTTGCAATGGATCACATGTCTAAAACTTTATTTAGTTTTAAATAGCGCTTTTTATTCTAATTCAGCTTTAACACCTAATTCCATATTAATAATAAAAACATGCCCATTTATCCAATCTTTGGTGGATGCTACAGAAGGAACTGAGTTTGTGAATTCTCTAAAATGGATGCAGTATGTTAACTTTCTGGTGGCCTCACTTCAGGTAAAGCCAACCTTCTACTTCTACTGTGTAAGTCTGACACAGCTTTTTATTGTTGCAGAAATCCTTAAAGTAATCAAAAGTTTCTGAGTCCTAAGGTTAAAAAAGCTGAAATATCAACAGATGTTTTAATTTGAAGTATCATGCACATCTGTATTGACATGCAAATGATAAAGACAAAATCTTTATAATCAATTTTATGCAAGTCACAATCATGCTGGTGCATTGCATTAAGTCTTCCCTAAGTGACAAGAGAAATCCAAGGCTAAAGTTCTGCATTAAAAATCACTCTGAATTGTTATTGTTAATCTTGCAATGGGCTTTTCTACAAGGCAGCTTTTTTCCTGTTGATGACAAATATAAGCTTTAAGGGAATGCACATATAGTTCAAGCAATATGCATTTTTTGTTTCTGTAAGTATATGCATTAGTATAAAATGATATTATTATAGCAATTATAGCAATTATTACTTTTATCCTTGCATTCTAGGACTGGTGCTTTCCCTGCACTAAATTGAATACTTTTGAAAAATGCTCAGTCTACAGACTCTTAAACGGATTTTATTTTTCTCTTCATCAAAGGGCAGATAGTGACAACGTAAACTTCGTGTTATCCCACTAGAGGGCCATGGCTAGAGCTGAAAGCATCACTACTTCCTTCTCCAGAGACACCACATAATTGTGCTCAGAGACAGAGAGATGGACTTTCTGTTGTTTGGCTTGTCTTTTTTTTTCATTTTCTTTTTAGTTTGTTTGTTTGTTTGTTTGTTTGTTTTCCCTTGATGTGGAAGTCTCTCTTAAACATCCTGAAATTTCTTTCATATTATTATGCTTTCGCATAAGTTTTCCCAGCAGGCACAAAAAATCTGTCAAGAGTTTTTTTACTTCACCAGCCTGATCTGAGCCAGTGACCTGGCATGGAAGATTTTGTATCCCATTACTCAATCCTATAGCCAGTATACACAACTGTCTCTTTTTTCCAGTATTAATACTATAAACATTATTATTAGAAAGACAGTTGAACTCACGGATCATTAGACTTGGGGATGAGTGTGCCAAGCTCCTTGATTCGGTAATTAATATTATACCTTCTTCTTCTCTCAACTGTTAAAAAGAAACAGTTACTATTTTTATGGTGAAATATTTTTGGAGAAATTCAACAAAAAACATTTTAATTAATTAAAAGCATGTTAGTCAATATACAGAAAACAATCTTCCTCAAATAGCAGTCCCAACACAAGCTCCTATCTGTCTCTGATTTGCTCTCAGGACAAACTCTATCATTAGTACTGTCTGTTATCTTACCTTAACTATAGGGTTTTCCTCCATTTACAATTAGATTTCTAGAGAATTAAATAGTCATATATTGCCTAAATGTGAGCTAACATTTTTTTTAGTGATGTTTATATAGTCTTTCTCCACCATGCTCCCACAGAACAGAGATTTCAGCTTAGTGGAGTCTTGCTGGTGACTTCAACAGGGATACAAGACAATTTGTCCAACTGATATTTTGGCAGAACTCCTGTTACAGATCACAAAGTAACAGCTTCACTATCCCTTATTTACAATCACCAGCATTTAAACCCACAGAGCAACTACAACCATATTCCCTCAGTGAAACAGAGCAAGATTATGTCCCAAAAGCACTTCATCCCCTGGACATCTGTTTCTTTTGGTGATGGACAGCACAAAAAATATTTATGGTAATTTTTAAAACAGAGAAAATGGAAAAAACCCAGCATGGCTTAAACAATCAAACATATTTTCTGGATTTAAATTTATGGTTCTCCTAGGACAAACTATGTAGGGTGTCTTGGTTCACTTTGTAGTTTAGCTAGGAGGAAAAAAGAGAAAATAAATCTCTTAAAATTAGTACCCTCTCTATGTGCTCTCAGTTCACTTTATCAGCATTGTATGTCAGAAACTTCACACTTTTCTAGTGGATAGGTGCAGAGGATATCTCATTTCTTTGGGGAATTACTTGTATATAATTTTGACCCAGAAAGAGTATTCAGTGAGAATGTAGTCCCATTAGGGTACTGCTGGGTGTCAGAAAACAGCAATCTCTACTGGTGTTCTGGTGTGAGCTCACAATTTGTTCTCTGCCTCCACTTTAATTCAATCCAAATCTCACTGAATAAGCAAGATTCAGACTTTCTCCATCACTAAAATCACACTGAGCTCTGTCTCTTGTCCTTTGCACCTTGGAAGACCTTACCTTGGGCTCAATATGCTCATGCCACTGTACTGTCAGACCAGCCCTGGCCAGCCTAGAACATGAGCAGAATGAATGTATGTTCTGTGTTTGGAGATGTCCACTTAAAGTCTAATGGCCCAATTTTGAATATAAATACAAAAAGCCCAGGAGAGCTAAGTTATAAGTGTCCAGCCAATCCTTGTGAGTCTTCCAAGGCTGACTTCAATCTTCTCATAGTCATATGAGCATGCCACTTCCAGTCTCAGCCCCACAACGTGGATGACTTTTAGTGGTCTTCTTCCTGCACATAAAATGGTTTGCTTCCTCTCTGTGTGAGGCTCCTAGGTTTGTGCAGCAGTCAGTTATTTCCTCCCTAGCAGATTCAAGCTCCAGGAACAACCTGAGTGTTACTATTTACTCTGATAAAGTACTCTACCTTGGTGGGTTATATTATCTTGTCTTGTTTTCTATAGAAACAGGAATTTCACTTAACCAATTAAAGCATCTCAGGTTTTTTGGTGATGAGTCACATATTCAGAAGACAGTGTTATAATCCTCCTGAGTGTACTGTTTAGTGAACCCTGACATCACATTGGAATGAATGTGCTGGATCTTGTAGGAGAGCCCAGTGTACAAAAACACATAACAACTGAAAAATTTTAAAAATATATTTCGGTTGTGTTGTAAAACTGGCAATGCAAACAAAATTGAAGAATATGCTTTAATTATACTGCTATGGTGTAATAGCTGTTGTTTAATTAATATTTACACTGTGGAAAACTCTGTAAGGTATTCATCAAAAAGTAATCAATTGATCATTAGCTATAAAACAAGGCAAAGAAAAAATGATCCTTACAAGTCAACACTTACAGAATCCTTTTTGCTTTATATTTTTGCATTTTTTCCTGAAAAGAAACTTCCAGTGGTTATGTCAATGAGTTAGGGGCGGAGATTTTTAAGCTTGGAAATGTTACAATAAAACTTTCCTGATGTATGTCTGTAACCTTTCCAGACATATCCTGAGTTATCAGTAATATTTCAAGCATCAAATTTTACATAAGCCAAATCAGAAAATTATTTTTTCAAAATGCATGGACAGGATTATGATCAAAAAACCCCAAAGTCAAAAAACATTAAATAATGTTTTAAACTCTGTCTGTTGCATAAAGGGATTCCACTTCTTAAATCTAAATCCCTTGTCATGGTTTCATTCAATATACAGTCTTTCAAAGGGAACTTTTTTCCAGTGCCTATATTACTCCTTGTTATTAGAATGTACAAGAACATTGTTATGAAATGTAGACCTTAGTTCAATCTGAAAATTCAAAGTTTGTATAATTCAAATCAACTTTCAAAAACTGATTTTTCAGACCATCACTAAGAAACCTGATCTTCATAAAAGAGTAAATCACACTGACAAAGCCTTTATATTCGATTCATTATTATGTCCAAGCCTTTAGATAGTAGAGCTATGTCCAGAGAGCCTTTGAGCTCTGTAGCCTGTCTGCAGTGGTATCTTCATGTCCTTCAGTTTAGTTGCCAGTGGTGAAAGTTCTCAGATATTTCTTCTGTGATCATGAAGGACAAATACAAGCCAAAGCAAACAGTGGAGGCAACAGTAAAACCTGGCATCCCTAATGCATCTATGATGAGCCTCTCTTTCCCCATGCAGCTCCAAATAACTTGTACCACCCCCTTTCTTAGTCCAGCAGAACTCCCCATTTCTGCCCTACCAGGACAGACAGCAGCTGAATTGGCATTCCAGAGATCATGTGCTAACAACATGTCTAAAAATTTCATGGTCTGTCTGTAATCCACAAAAAAATTACAGACAGATATAAGGATGCCTTCTGGAAATTCTAAGCAGCAGAAGATTGTCCACAGTGATTGCTAGCAGATTGTGCCAGTGGATGTATACTTTCAGGTAAGTCAGTTCATGCAAGTAAAGCTATAAATACCTCTGATTACTGGAATAGCCAGACAAACAAGATTGAAGTAAGAGAATAAAGATATAAATAGTGGCTATTAACTAATTACCAATTTAGGTTTAAATTCATAGAATCATAGAATAATATCTCAAGCTGGAAGTGATTCATAATGATCATTGAATCTAACTCCCATAGTATTTTTGTTGGAAGAACTGGAAAGGATAACTAGAAAATTGTAGCTACTTTATTCAGCACTTTCCAAAAAGAGTCCTGCAGCCTTTTTGTTTCAAATTATGCTTTAGAGGAAGAATTGTGTAATTTTATAGGCAATCTTCTCCCAGTAATGAAACTTTTTTTTTTCTATTCTATTCTATATAAACTAAAATTTTTTTTTGGTTTTGTAATTCTAATACTTGGACACTTAACTATGAATTTCACTGTGCTCTAAGACTGTTAATCCAGGACAAACATGCTTCTCATCTGTACATAGCTGCACTCTTGTCCATAAAGGGAACAGTTATGACAGGGGTTATGGGGCTTGTGTGGCAGAGCCAGAACACTGGTGAGTCTCACAGAGTCCTGCACTGATCTCCTTTCAATAAGGAGCATAATTTCAAAAATTTCAATAACTTTAAGAGGCTAGCAACCACTCAGAAGTTGTCTGATATCCTATGCAAATTTTTTTCTTACCCTTCACCCATAAGGAGATATAGCCTCTTGCTTTGGTGTCTCAGTAAATAATGTGTGAAGACTGGATTTTCACATGGTTGTTTTTCTTATAATCTGCCTCTTTTCTTGTCTGCTTTGCACTGTAATTCTTAGAGAAAACATCAAGTTGCTACCATAAAAAAATAATAGCAGGAGTTTATATGGAAATAAATTAATTGCAATATGCAAAGTATTTTGAAAGACAAAAATCAGAAATTAATTTCAAGAAGGAAAGCTTTCTGGTTGTCTGTTTGCAGTCTGAGTTCAATTTGATTAGCCTGCTAAGATGCTGGTCTGGAAGAAGAGCAGAGAAGTGACAGCTAATGTATAATGGTTTTGCATTCTCCATACATTCTATTTAATGAGATGGAAGATGAACATATACTTACTGAGATTGTGGTTATCCTTTTTTTGTCTCTCCTTTGCCATTGCTCTTGTATCTGCTTCTGACAGAAAGTAACATTTATTAAAATATTCCTTAAGATGCAATTCCAGTACTTCTTTCATCTTTTGAAAATGGCCTCTTGTCACAAAGACCAGACTTCCAGTCCTTTTACTGCATTACTATTTTTATTATTAAAACAGATCATAGGCAAATCTTTATTCCACCAGTACTAAACTCTGAGCAAGTCTGGCAGGTTGCTTAACATTTTTTTTATGGCACTTTTTTAAATTTAAGAATGTAGAAATGCTGTGGAGGGGTATTTTTCTCCAATTTCCTGTATTTTACATCAGGATAAAACTTACAATACACTAAGGTGAATATGGATTTTCTATATCCCATAATGCAAGAGTTAATCAGATTTGTAAGATATTGAATAAACTCACTGTTTCCTCTGAGTGACATTAATAAACTGTACATGATTTTTAGCATTCTTTGGATTAATTGAATGTAACTTTTAAAGTTCTTAATCCACAAATATAGCTTTACCTTGAATAGTCTTATTGTAAAGTTTTAAAATAACTATTTGTTCTACCTTGGAACAAATTCAATGGATGATAATTTATTTATGTTGCTGGCCAGGAGCCGACATGTGGAAGAATATTTTGTTTTCTAAAATATTAAGTTTTTTCAGAAGCATGATGTTCATAAAAACAGGGGACAAATACGGTTCCTGAATTGCTAAAAAGAACAGAAAGAAAACATTTCTTCTTGATTTTTGTTCTTTTCCTTAAATGAAACCACAAACTGAAAATTCTCAGGAATTTAATTACAGCTATCTCTTTCATGGATAAGATCTATTCAACTTTTAAGACACACACCATCACTTATGCAGTTATATACTAAAATCTGAGAGTTCTTTTACCTGTGAGCTCCCTTTTTACTGGTAGATTAGCTGGGCAAGAAGCATTTGTGAGACCCATATTAGCTGGTGCCATTCCCTGGTCACTGTTATATATATCCAAAATGCTGCTAGATAGCTTGAGGGGTAGGAAAGGAAAGAAGAATAAGGGAAAAAAAATATAAAATAAGTAAAAGGCTTAAAATATTAAAAAAAAAAAAAAAAAGAAAAAGAAAAACCAAACCAACCACCATGCATGCAACGAGCAAATATCTTTGAATATGAGTCTGAGTCTGGTTTTCTTTAGAAGGAGTGTATGGTTATAAATCTAAGGGGAAGGTTTCCTGTTACACAATATTAACTAAAATTGAAAGAAAAGCAAAGGGTCACTGAAATGGGCCTGCTATTTTTCTACAGGTGCCATTTGTGTGGGCTTCAGATCTAGTGATGACCAGATATGAGCCACAGGGTCTGTTTCTCAATTGCTTCTACATTATATTTTCTAATTCCAGGGTTTCCATGACTGCTCTTCAAATATTCATTAGGTTGAAAGTCAACTTTACCGTGCTGATTTTGACCATACTCCCCTGTATGATTTTTTAACCACAACTCTAAACTCTGGATTGGTACCTCATATATGGCCTGGTCCAGCAATATAGAGACTCAGGGACCTAGTTATATGTAGCAGTTAAAATTAGAGTGGACAGAACATCAGAGAACATGCTTTGAGGAGCTGTACTGTTGTCATGATAGAGCAGATAATCTAAAGGCTTTAATGTGCATAATGTATACCAATATCCTTATTCCCTTAAAAATATAATAAAATATTATTTAAATAAGCCAAACAATGCACTCTAAGAAAAGTAAGGCTGAAGTATGTGGATTTCAGGTAATTGCACAATTACCTTTACGTGTATAACTACACATCTATGAAATAACTGTAAAATATGTAAAAGTTTACTGAAGAAATGTGTTGTTAAAGATTTCCACAGCACCTATGGATCCTGAATCAACCTGAATTTTCCACGCAGGTCATCGAGACACCAACCATAGGTCTGCTGGGAACCAGCTTTTTTCAGACTCTTACAATTTCTCTCTTTGTAGAAACAGAACTTCACCACAAGTTACTTTGAATGGAAACAATTTTTCCAATTACTTGCTCAGTGTGAAGTTGTTCCATGGCACTGTTTCCTATATTTTATGTTAAAACTGAAATTTTAAATTAGTTTTATTTTAAATAATAATTTTATTAAATTAACTAATAACTTTACTGGATGACCTGAGAATCTAGTTTGAGTGAAATTCTCCCAGTTCTATGACATACAATGAAATGAAACAATCAGAATTCTTATTGAGCACACATAAATAACATGCTCATTTTTAAACTAGAGCTTCATTACTTGGGAAAACTGAAAATTCTTGAATACCATTGGAAATCATAACACCAAGTCAGTTTTGAAAATCTGCTTATACATTTGATCTCTCAATGAAAATACTTTTTAAAAGAACGTTTGGAATTCAGATGAGTATTACTCAGAACAAGCTATGTTTAATATGCAGGATTTGAATGCTAAGAGCATTCTCACATTAAGTACCTTTGTTTCATTTGAGGGGTAAACTGACAAGTATTACAGAATTCACTGCAGTTTTACCTTTGCATTTTCTTTATTCCAGTGATAAGATAACTGTATTACAAGACTGAACTCATATCAGCTCTAGTTATATCTAATTACTTCTTACATTCATGTAACTGAATTTAGTTTATTCAAATGATATGAAAACAGAACGACATAAAAAATTGAGAATCAATGTGACTCCTACGTTCCTACGCGTCCAGGTTCTAGTCCACTTTGGCAAGAATGTTATGTGATTGAGGCTACATTTTGTGAAGTGCTAGGAAATAGTAAACACTGAAAATAATATAAACTAATAAATAATCTGTCAAATGAGAAATACATATCTGTCATTCATTACATATTTCACACAGCTGTGTACATAAGTTTAATAATTTGCATGAAACTGGTGGCAATCTTCAATTTAATAGATTGTCAATGCCATTAGTGAAAAAAACAAGCTTGTACACCACAATTTGACACAAATATGAGGTACTTAATGGATTATTTCTAATTTTAAAGAGAAATTCAAATTTTTCCTTGAAAGATAGTTAAATTTCTATAGTCTATTCACAAAGGTGTGAATTTAAATGACAATCTCCAAATCAAAGAGAAAGGTTTATGAATGGCCAATTCAGCTGGCAAGGAAAAAATAATGCCAACACACATAAAAGTTCAAAATTGCGTGATGGTTCAAAAGAGCATGAGTAAATTTAACTTGACATGCTTGGCCCTCCTGGCTTCCAGGGCACTGCTGGCTCAGATTCAGCTTGCCACTGACCAGGACCCTCAGAGCCCTTCCTGTGGCACTGCTTTTCAGCATCTCTTTCCTCACTCACTATATATGTGCAAGGTTGCCCCATCCCAGGTGAAGAATCCAAGCCTTGTCTTTGTTAAACTTCATTCAGTGACTGTCCAGCCCAGTAATTTGTCTAATTCTCTTTGCAGAGCATCTCTGCCAAATGCCCCATATCATCTTTATTTCATGCAGATGCTCTCCAGCATTCTCCCCCTAGTCATTTCACTATTTTTATCAGCCATTGGGAAAATAGAATCACCACTCCATATGTAGATGATGGAAATTAAGCCCAAACCTAAGTCATCCAGCTACTGATGACTAGAATCCTATCAACTCACTCTCAGTTAAGGGGTACATAAGTGTTACTCCCAAAGGGATGGGCAGGGAAGAAGAGACAGTGGGGCAGCTGTTCATTTTAAGGAGTGTTTTGATCGTCTAGAGCTTAATGATGGGACGATAAGGTTGAATGTTTATGGGTAAGAATCAGAGGGAAGGCCAGCAAGGCAGTTTTCCTAGTTGGACTTTGTTATAGACCACCCAACCAGGATGAAGAGGCAAATGAAGTACTCTATAAGCAGCTGAGAGAAATCTTTCATTGCTGGCCCTTGTTCCTGAGGGGAACTTCAACTTACCAGATGTCTGGAAGTACAACAGCCTAGAGGAAACAGTGCAGAAGATCCCTGGGTGTGTGACAGCTAACTTCCTGACAGCTGGTGAGAAAACCAACTAGGGAAGGTGACCGATGGATTTGCTGTTTGTGAACAGACAAGCAGCGCAGAGACGTGACCATTGGAGGCCACCTTGGGCACTGCTATCATGAATAATTAAAGTTTATGATTCTTGGGGATGTGAGGAGAGGGGTCATCAAGACTTGAATTTTCAGATTTTGGCCTGTTTAGGAGAGTGTTGAAAGACTCCCTTGGGAGGCAGTTCTGAAGGGGAAAGGAGTCCAGGAATGCTGAACCTTGAAGATACAGGAGCAAGAAATGTTCAAGTGCAAAAAGATGAGCCAGTGAGGAAGACTAGCCTGGCTGAACAGAGAGCTTTGGCTGGAATTGAGGGGGAAAAAAACATAATGGAGGTAAATGCAGGCAACGCAGGAAGACAGCAACAATGTTGGGAGGTTATGCAGGAAGAAAATTAGAAGGTCCAAAACCTAATTAGAACTTAATCTGGCCACTGCTCTAAAAGACAAGAATAAATATTTCTATAAACAAATCAGCAAAAAAAGAGGGGTAAGGAGAATCTTCATATTTGTATTGGATGCTGAAGAAAACACAGTGACAAAGGATGAGGAAAAAGCTAAAGTAGTCAATGCCTTCTTTGCTTCAGTCTTTAATACTACTGGTTCCTTGGGTACCCAGCCACCTGATCTGGGAGACAGAGAAGAATGAAGACATCACAATCCAAGGGAAATGGTCAGTGACCTGCTATAACACTTAGACACACATAGGTTCATGAGGCTGGACAGAATACACCTGAGTGCCCTGGGGGAGCTGGCACAAGAGCTCACAGAGCCATTTTTAGTCATTTACCAGAAGTTCTGACTAACTGAGGAGGTTGCAGCTACTGGAGCAAATGCCGTGCCCATCTACAAGGTGGAACAAGAGGAGGATGGAAGAACTACAGGCCTGTCATCTTAACCAAGGTGACAGGAAATGTTATGGAAAGTTAGTGCCAATTGCACTATCAACTGTGAATTTAGTAGAAATTCTTCAGTGAATTTACTAGAAAGCTCAATTCTATTGTAATGGCCACTATGACAGATAAGTGGCTTTGTGGATACGGTCACTGGTGTCCTTTGGCACACTGTCTTCATTCACAGCAAGCACAAAATATCTACTATGAATTAGGGTGCAAGGAAGAATTCTCAGTGTAAGGATTCAGGATCAGGAGAAGAAATGGAGAGTGATCAATGTGATTTGTTTTGGACACTTGAATGTGTCCAAATGAACTGAATGATCTCTGTCTCTTATTCTTGACTCTGAAGGAATTTTGGGGTGAATGTTGCAGGCCTCCCATGTGTACATTCTGAGGAAACCTCACTGAGCTCCTAACGTGAAAATTCCCAAATAAACTCTTATTTTAAAAATCACGTAAGAAAGATTTCCTTTAAAATTAATGATTTTTCTGATTACCAGAGACTTTTATAAAATTGTCAAATATGTCAAAGTATTTGAGAAAGAAACTCTCTACCTGAATTTGCTCTACATTGATATCAAGCACAGAAAATTCCAAGGAATTTATTTGCAAATGATACTGGGAGCAATCTTATAGTAGAAATTGGCTGATTTTTATACAACATGAGGAAACATACTTTTTGTCTGACAAAACAGGAAGTTCTTTTAGAAATGTAGACATCTGTAAACAACTAATTTTCAAATTATAAAATCAAAATATATAGCACAATATATTATAGAAACTGTGAGTTAAAATACATCTGGCTGTTTGGATGTGTACCAAAACTTCATACATCATAACAGAATTTATTGCTTATTGTGTCATTTAAGCAGGGAAAGTTTTTGCAGTACTGAGGTTTTAAATAGCTTCCAGGCCTACACCCAAAGGTACATATATATATATATACACACACACGTAATTTCATAAAGTTCAACAAAGTGTTACTAAAAGTACAAATCATTTAAAATGGCACAATTATACAATATGTGTACAATGATTATCTTAAAATTCTGTAGCACTGTGAAACCTGATGAATCCAAAAATGCTTTAAAAATCCATCTGATTCCACCATATCAAAAGCATGTTCTTGTTTTCAGTTTAGATGTGGAAACACAGATATTTGGGTATGAAAATTCCTTGCTACCAGCAAATCATTTATCTTGCAGGTGTCATATTGGTTCGCACCTTTGTTGTTCTGAGAAATCCTTGTAAGTCACATAATTTCCAAACCTTGCATTCATGATACTTACATTTATGTATATGTATCTAGGAATTTAGATGCAAGTGTCTCATAAGGAATGAGAACATAAATATTAAAAATAGCAGGACATAATACACTATCTTTTCCAGTTCTGAAATACAGCCAGCTTTGGACAAAAGATCAACAACGTTGAGCACAACAAATGGTTAACTGGGAATAACCAGTGACAATGTAGTACAGGAAGAGAATAATACAATTTCTAATTAAAACTGCAAGGAGCATTAAAGAAAGAAGACTGTAATTAACGAAGTTAGCATTTGGCAAGGACATTGGGGTTAACATTCTTCCTTTTGTATAAAGTGTCATGGGATCTTCAATGCCTGTGTGCAAAGACTGGAACATGAGAATTTCCATTCATGGGGCTCAGTCCTAAAAGATACTCAACTTTGAAGCTTAGACCAATTATAAAAGCCATCTTCAGCTGGACTACCTGAGTGAATACACCTCACAGGCGCCTGTGACCTTGTGGTTGCTGACAGTGTCCAAGGGAAGTGCTGTGGAGGTCTCATCAAGAGAAGATTGTTATGTTCAATAACTTGAGTCTGAACTGCTGTGCAGGCAGGATTGTGTAGCAAATACTAAGGGTTTATTAACAGCATGGATGACTAGCAATGGACAGCTGTAACCACAATTTGCACTCTCTAATATCAAGTTTGAGGGGTTTTATAAAGGAAAACATTACATGAAAGGCATTGCCTTATCAAAGGAAATTATGTGGTATTCCAAATCTTATAGCATGATAGCTGTTGGCAAATATCATGTAATTCTAAGGAAGACTTAAACCAATATCATTTCCATATCTTCCAAAAGAAGGATTCTGAATGCAGATGTAAAAATGTAAGAATATAGGTTGTCTGTGCTTATTTACTTGTAGTCCTGAAACAGGTCTATGTCACAATAGTATTCACTTGCATGATTACATATTATTTAAGTATTTTTTTTTCCATTTTGCCTAATCTTTGCATGATGTGTTTGCCTTACAGTAACATTCAAGTCTGTAAGGATCACAGTTGTATCACAATCAGTGTTGCACAGCTAGAAAATAATGGCCCAACCCTTTTCCAAATTCAGCTAGAATTTTCTTAATTTAAGAATTCTGCTGAAAATGGTAAAGCCGTCTGGACTAGAAAACATTTCCTGAACATTGAGGTCATTTAACATATTACATAATCTAGTTCATGAGCCAATAATACTCTGTCAAAAATCAATTAGGTTTCATATTCCCAATATTTTTATTTGGAGTACGTAAAAAATGCTGAATGATTGCAAATTGTTGTCAAAAAGCTTATATTATATTATATTTTCATTTGTAGACAAATTTTATTTTGCTTTGTGTCTCTTTAATGCATATGTCATTGTTTAAGATCCCTGGTGACTATTGGGAGTGAACATGACTCCTGTAAGACTGTGCTTTGCTAAATTGGACAGGCCATGATTCTTTAGATAGACTTCCCATGTAGTGATATGTTCTAACGAGCCTCTCTTTCCTGCTTTGAATTAGTTTTTCTGAAGGGTGGACACCCTTTTTCTGCCTATAGGATTCAAGGAGTTTTGTGCCCAGTGAATCCCACACTGGATATTTCCTCATGTCTCTTGGAAAACAGTCTCATGATGGATACTAAGATCATATTTATCTCCTTTATGCAGTCCCATCATTTTGATGGCTTATAGTTATCCACTGAACAACTAATGTAACCAGATCTTTTTCTGTCATCTCCAGTTAATGAGCTCTCAGCTTACTGAAGACATTCCTGTTATTAGTATTTAAATGAATGACCTTCCCCTCAGTACTATTACATTCCTTCCATTTAGACCATTCTGTCATCACAGTCATATAATTCTTCCTCCATACTGTCCTCATCCTTCTTTGTATTGGCAGTACTTTTTTACTTTTGCTACCTCCATAAATTTCATCAGCATAAATGTATTTTTTGTACCAAGATCACTAACGAAAATATAAGTAAACTGAGATCAAGGATTGGTTATTGGTGCACTTCATTAATATCTTCTTATTTTAAATTAAAACCTTTATTGTTTCTCTAGCTTGCTCCTTAGCCTGAAAGAAATTCTGTCAGTTACTTTCTAAAGAACATGTACTGCATTTTATTAAAATGTGTTCATACACAGTTCTCATCAGCAAACCTTGGATATAGCAGGACTAGTTAAAAAAGATTAATTCCAGTAGGAAACAGATCTCCATACACCCAAAGGATGCCACTATCAAGGATGATGGAGGGTATGTATATCTCTAAAGAGCAGACACCTGACATGTTCTAGTTGTCTAAAATGGCTAAACCCAAGGATATCAAGAGCTCATCATGAAAGGTATCTGGAGTGTCCTGACAGGTCAGAACGGCTCATCAGCGAGCCTGCATTCCCTTGGGGAACCTGTAAACAGACAACAGGATATACTGTCCTCTTATCCAGCTGCCATTTCTCCCAGGGGCTTTCTTCCTTACAGCCACACTCACAAGCCCAAGCGTGATTAGGAAGGGCAAGATGTCCACAGAGAAGACAGAGGTCAGCACCACGCATATTCATTCTGCCTGGACAGAAGTGCTCATGGAAAGAGGCAAGTGGGAAGCAAGTTGAAGGAATAGCCCTGCTAGCAGAAACTTCCTTTGCTACCCTTTTTCCAGGGTTAATAACTGCAGACAAACAACCCACCAAGTGTGCCTGTTTCCTGCAGTAACGATGTGTGGCATGTTTCCACAGCAGCTGCTGTGCCCTACGGACCACTCTGAGCATTGTTGACCTTATTACACAAGGTCAGATCGCCTGTACCGCACCTGCAGACTCGGCAAACTTAACAGGGAGCCACAACACATGCGGCTTGACTTGTCACAAGAAGAGAGAGACCATGCAGCTGCCTAAACTGAAAGGCTGAGTACTGTATCTGCAAGAGAAAATTTGTTTTTTCTGGTAAAAATTGGTACTTGCTCAGACTGCATCTAAAACAAAAGATTAGTGCAGTATTTTATCATTTCCCACTCCTAAATATTAAACTTAAATCACATTTTCACAAGCATAATTGATAACAACACTTCAAAGAACAGTTTTGTAAAATGAGGCTACTTCTTCTTAGCCACAAAAAATTTAAGCACCCATCTATTTCAAAGTGTTTCTTGCTTATTCATTTTAATTAAAGAGAAAAAGAGAAAAAAAATAAGAATGGGAACTTTGTAAAATGTTTACATTATTATCCCATATATGCATCCCAAATAAAAAAAATCTCAATATGGATTTGTGCCTACAGTTCATTCTACATATCTTGTAAAAGATTGTGTTTGTGTTACTGGGGTTCCAAACATCAAAACACAATTGGTTGTCATGCCCTTACAATTTATTCATGACAGGTAAACAAAACTTTTTTCAATCTTTCAAGTTCACAGATTGACATCAAAATGTGCACTGAATTCGGCCAAATAATAAGTTGCTTGATAAATGCATAATAACACATATTAACAAATTTGTTTTCTAAATAATAACACCTGGTGTAATAGGTCTTTGCAGGTTTTGGCAGGGGGAAAACTGGGGCAGCTCTTGCATCTTAAATGTGTGTTTTAATAAACTGTGACTTTTCATCTTTTCAGATTCATTGCAGACAGGATGCATAATCTTTTCAATACAAGTGCTGTGTTTGAAAGACTAGGATTCATCTTTTTTCAATTGCTGTGCTGCTGGAAGAAAGTTGAACATAAGTTGCATTATTCTTTTTATTTGTAAGGATGTGTTTGCACTATTGATTGCCAAAGAAGTTGTAGTATACTATTTTTAGAATCTAGAAGATCCCACTTACAGCTACATTTTTTTGGTCCTTTTGTAATTGCAATACAGAATACTTATATTTGAGTATATATGGTCTTAGAAATAATGATTGAAAAATGTTTCAGTTTCTCTTTTTATTATGTAAAGAGACTAGCAGAAAATACTATCTTTCTCAGATTTGTTTTCATCTGAACAAATTGTATTTCCTTCTATATTTATCTTTAACATGTTTCATAATTACACAATCCTCAACCAGGGACCTAATGTTCAGATATATTATATCAGATATTATATATTATGCATGAAAACTGGTTCATTTTTTATCTTCCAATAATGATCATCAAGATGGTTCATTATTCATCAGAGAAAAATGAACTCTCTTCATATTCCAGTCATAGTACATTTCTGCCCTGATCATATACATAGAAGTCCATTGTCTAGATAAATGTCTAATCAAATATGACCAAGAAAAGGAATTTTCTGGAGAATCAACCCTTTGCAAGACATATATGCTCTTTCCAATTTCCACCTTTGAATTGTATGGTTTTAGCTCTTTTTGTCTTTTCTGGTCACAAAATTAACAGATACAGTCCAGAAGAGAAGTGATGCGCTGATCACATCATCATCCAATTTGCAGCTGGAAATCAAGTCATGAGAGTACTGCCCACTAAACCCCAGGTTCTGAAAACCAAAGATGACAATTAAATGACAGATCTTTTAGCTGTTTTGCTGCTGTTTCACAGGTAACACCAGCCAATGTACTAATTCCTGCTTCCTCCTTGCTTTAATTTTGTTGGATACAGCATGTAAATACATATAACAAATCATTCAAATTGTCCCTCTAAAAACAATGACCAAATGTCAGTACAAAAAAAAAGTGAAGAAATTGAGGCTGGGGGAGAAGTGAAAAACACATTTATTTATATCATATACTCTATGTATTATATGCTTTATATTATGTCTTCTGAGATGTCATCTAACACCTAAGTCTCTGATCATATTGCAGTAAGGTTTCTGTGTTCTAGTGTGTTCATATGGGTGTACTATGCAGAACTCCTTTTGGTTGAAAACCTTTCTGCAGTGCTTGATTTCAGATAAATACACAAATGCATATTTCTAGTGTAAATATAAATATGTATAAATATAAATTTAAATAAAGTGTAAATAGTCAGCTACTTCATAAACTACATATATATTAAAGATCACTGAAAGCCTAGGCTGATGGAAAATTAACTGCTAAGACAATCAGTTCTACTTTCAGAAGTTTATTTATCAAAATGGACTTCAAGAAATTCTTTGTTTTCCACAAGCTAGCTTTGTCTTGCAGTAAAAAACTTAACTGCGCCTGCAGAACAAAGTGGCCACTGTTGTTGCCTCTGAGCTCACTAGTTTTTTATTCAACCTATGTAAATACCACTGTCAGAAATTTGTAAAGTTTCTCTCCAGAAGGCATCATAACCATGCTGCATGAGCTTACTAGAATCTTCTTTATGGCCTGCCACATTCTGAGTGTCTTGCATTGCTGTATACAAACAACACAAGATGTGGCAGAGGCTTTGGGATAAAACAGAATCGTCTTGTTGGCCCCAAACAGCAGGAATTTGCTGGCAGATCCTGCTGCACAGGAGTTTAGAATTAATAATAAATGAATATTGGGAGAATAAGAGACTCGTTGTAACTATCCTTTTCTCTTACTATTACTGTTAAATAAATGTTAAGGTTTGAGATAAAGACCATGTTTGTAAAAGGTATTTGCATACAAACTGTATATTTCTGAATAATACTTTAATTTCTGTCTATTGACCTTTTAGAAAGAGAAAACCAGAAAGGAAAAAAATAAATTTTCTATTCGTTTCAGAGTTATGGAAACTTTACTACAGTTGCATGAAGGTTGAGTCTTTTGTCTCCCTTTAGCCAGAGAGTTCTATCCCCAAAATAGAAAAGGATTAGTAGACATTGGTCTGTTAGCATACTAGAGACAGAGCTGAACTTTTTGGTCATTTTGCACAGCTTTTGAATGCTGCAGCTATGTAAAAGTAGACCACAGTTCTTCTCCTGACCCAAAGTAATGAATGCTCTGTTCTAGGAAGACCTTTTCTACAGCATGAGGTAAATTGTGCAGGCAAGAGGGCTGTATGTACACTGCCCATTTCCACCTCAAACCACTAAATTGTGAGAAATACCAAAAGCAAACCTTCATCTGACATTTGTATGACATTCAAAACAGCAGTGGCAGTGATAACAAAAGATACTTCCAGCTGCAGGAAACAGGCCTGAGGAGTTCTGAATTTGTGCTTTTCAGAGTTAGTTTTTTTTGCAACTGAAACAAGTGAAAGACACAATTTCCTACCTAACACTTTTATAGTATTGAAGGTAGACAAAGAAAATATTTGCTCATCAGTTTTATTTTTGAGGCGTCTATTATTTCTTCAATAGCTACTGACTGTTCCTTCTCCTTCATTTTTCTTTTTTGTTAAACTTGTAAATGATACCAGAGAGTGCTGGACAGAAGTTTATATACTTAAGTGAACTTTGATTCTTCCTTGGACTTTAAGACTAATCTAGTGTAGAATGTGATTGACAAAGCATTTTCATTGATGTTATGCAGCCTTTTCAAGTTAGCCAACCTAAGCAAATGAGGTTGTTAATGTTTACTCTGGCCCTTTCTCTAAAATGGTTTTGAACTTTAGCAGATTTTATCAACTTACAAGGGTTGCCAAATTACATCTGTATTCACTAAATAAAAAATACTTATGTTTATGCAGCAGGGGGCTGCCTAGATCAGCAGTGCTACATGCACCTCTAAGAGAAAGCTGGGTTTACTTCATGTCTGAATAGTTGCAGCCCTTTTTGAACTAAATACTTTGGAGCATACCTACTTGAATTTCTTCCTTCTGTATGATTTCTGAGAATGGGACAGACAGCAGCTTTTGCAATCCATCCAGATGGTCACCATCAATATTTAACAAATAATTAATACAAATACAAATTATTAATGTCATGATGAGAAACTGTGACCTCAAAGACCTTGCAATAGCAATGAGATTTTGCAGACAGAGTGAGTCATGCTTTTGCTAATAGTGTCTCCCTAAAATCAGATGCAGAGTTAACAGATTTAATCAGAACTTTATAGCATCTGTAGTTAATAGAATCATAAAAATTAAAGAAGAAAACATCTTTCTGTCCTGTCCCAATCTAACTTCTACTCCATACCTGTACAACACAAGATTTTTTCCAAATGCCAAAGGAGCAAAACAAATACAAGCAAGCCATGCAGCAACTAAAGATTTTCCCCACAAGCTCTTTTCCTGCCAGAGCGGCAGAAGTGAAGCAATCCCACTGACTTGACTCCCAAGCAGACTGGAAATACACAGTAGCTCCCAACTTTGGTAAATAGTGAACTATGAGTATTTGAAATGAAGTCAAGAAAGTGAAGCAGTGAAGCCTCAGAAGATCCCTGAAGAGGTGACCCATTGCAAGGCACCCCCTTTACAGAGTATTGTCACCTTTTCCCTGCCCAGCTGCTTCCCCAACTCACAGCTGGCACAACCTCTGACTTCCAGCATGCCCAGGTGCTTTGGCCTCCCTTCTCTGGTAGTGATTTAATTATTATCTTCTCAACATTTCATTCAAGGAGATAGTTAAAGAAAACATTTCTTAAATATTACAAATAAATCATAGTATCATAGAATGTTAATGGGTTGGTATGGACCTTAAAGACCATCTAGTCCCAACCCTCCCTGCCGTGGGCAGAGACACCTCCCACCAAACCAGATTGCTCAAGGCCTTAATCAGCCTGGCCTTAAACACTGCTGGGGCTGGGGCATTCACAGCTTCCCAGGACAACCCATTCCAGTGTCTCACCACACTTACAGTAAAGAATTTCTTCCTACATCAACTTGGAAATATTTTTTTCTTGCCTTTATTTAGTACTGGACATGGAAAAATAATTCATGGAAAGGTTTCCTATGAAGAAGCTTTCAGTTTTCTTCCAAGCAACCTGAAAGGAACTGCTCCATTTAGTTTAGCCATTCAGTATTGACTACTCCAGCAACATGGAGCTGAAATGATTGCACATACCAGCAGCTGGGCCTCTCCTGGTGACTTTTTGAAATCCAATTTCATGGTAGTGCTCCGCCTGCAGCATTGCTCTGCAGCTACTTCTTAGTTCTCATTGCCAGCCATCTAACTGCTAAAGAGCCTCTCTCCCCAGGCTTCTTCAAAAACAGTACTGAAAGCTCAGTTTTCTTGTGCACCAGAAAAAAAGACAACTTAGAATCCTTGAAAATGTTCCCAGGATTATATTATTTTTCCTACCCAGGTCTGTGCAAGAGAGGCTTGTGTCATTGCAGAACATTAACTTCCTCTCACTTCATTCTCATTCTAAGCCAGTCAATCTCCTAATGCTTTGGACATAAGTTTTAGTGGACTGCATGTCAAGCAGAGAGCATTATCCCAGTTGTACAGTGATTATTTGGACTGCAACAGTTATTTCTGAATGAAAGTACTGGTAAATTGCCAACTGCTTTCATACAGATCTCCACTGTAATTGCTAGGTTACTGGTGAGTCCTAGGGCTGTATATGTATATTATCAAAACAACATTTAGTACAAATAAGTGATTCATAAGATCACACACTGTTAAATCACACCCTGAAAAGAATGGAGATCCTGTTATTTCCTGTTTTTTTATCTTTTTTCACTGTGATTAATGCTCTTCACATCTGCTTTAATATGTTTCTTAAATTTCTCTCTTTGCTGATATTAAAAGCAATGTAGAGAAGAGCTTTTTACTACCTGCCCTAAAATGTTAATGGTGGTGTAATATTCACTTTGTATTAACAGACCTAAACATCTACACTTCCTGTGTTTTGAACATTTGGAAGTATTAATATACTTTAAATTCACTACAGAATGTTAAATAGACTGTGAGGATTTTGAATGAGAATGAACTTATGATAAAAATGAAAAGTATTTACTTTTCAAATGTTTGTCACCATATCTGACTTATATGACAGTAGTTAACTTCTAAAACTCATATAATATTTGTTTCATTTTTTCAATGATTCCTATATGGTCAGGGACAAACCCCTTGCTCCTAATATGATACTTAGAGAAAAAATATTTTCTTATAATAAATAAATAAATACTCTGCTGTCTTTTAATAAAAATTTCATAAAACTAAATTATTACAACAAGGAAAAATTACTTTAAATTGGTGCCATCTTCAAGGGTCTTTTTTTTATTAAATCTTATCTTCTCCATAATGAACAAACGGTTGTCATTAAATGATATTTATTATTTTATATCAGTTATGCTGTATGAACAAAGATATAATTTGATTTAGAAATTCCATTAGGAGAATCAAGACCTCTTGTATGTAGGGAGGACCTTGTCATACATTTTAACTGAACTTCTAAAAATCTGCTATAAAAGGTAGGTTTCTGCCATTAGGGTACTCTGAAGAGCAACAGAAACACAGCCAGAAATTCCCTAGTTTGAACAATTCTTAAGTGACCATTCGAAACCAGAAAGTTTCATGAAATTATAAATTTGGATCCAAACACAATAAAATCCTGATAATCCACTCCTCAGAAGCTGTAATTATTTTAATGAGAGATGGAGGAATGTTCTTGTTTTCACTTCTCTGATTCTACTAATACATAACTGTAATTCATTAATTCAGGGTCAGACAATGAGCCTTTGAGCAATTATTCACATGAGTGGTCTCACAGAATTCAATGTCTTCATTTAATGTGCCATTAAAATGGTACATGGGTGCATTTAACTAAAGCAAACATTAGCTCACTGCAACAAACAACAGGTTGCACTGTATAAAGTGGAGATTACTCAGCCACTGTCCACTGAGAACACTGAGACAGGAATATGGCATCATGAATTTGATTTTTTTTGCTGAAAAAACACCTGAGCCTCTTGCCACACTCTGAAAACCACGTCGGTCCATTTCAGAATTTCAGACACTACTCTGCACAGTTTGCAAAATCAAGACAATCTCAAGAAAGGAAAGCCTAAGAAGAATTTCCAGAAATTCTTAGGCATTATGCTGGAGATTTTAAAGAGAAAACCAACGCAATATCAGCCAGATACAGAGGTAACTCAGTCTCACCTGTAATCTCACTTGCTCTATGTTTGTGTCAGCCACCACAGCAAGGCACCTTGTGCAGGTGTCAGAGCTACTACGGCTCCTTGCTGAAGTACAGCACAGACTCAGCACATCTTCTCTAATTAGATGTTCGCTCATTCTTGATCATGCCTCCTAGTCCAACACTCTTGTAATACATATATGTTTGGCTCAGATAAGGAAATTTCATTATGTTTAATGTGATAATGCAAAACTGGATAGAAAAATTATTTTCTACCAGTGCCTCTATCTTTCTCTATTGCACAGCTTATGACCAAAATTTTTCTGGGAGATTTAGGATATTGCCTGAAAGATGGCATAAAACTAAGTAGTATGAGCTAAATACCTGAGATCATCTCCATATACCTAATTCTTTTGTATATTTTAAAGTACACAATGCTAAAAGAGAAGACAGAAGAAGCAGAGACAATCTCCACTCAATTTCCTCACACAGATGCAGTTTGCATGCCTTGCTGAAGGCAGCCTTTATTTTGCCACAGTACTGAATGGAGAGATTTGGAAATGTGTGCTACTGCCTGGCTTACCTAGCAGCCTGGTGATTTCCTCAGCACAAATGAAAATCCAAATATTATTGCTTGTCCCAGAGGCACTCCAAGAGTCCCAAATCTTTGCAAGTAAAGTACCATCAAGGTCTAAAAGACTTTGCATATTTCCTTCCCCATCAAGAGTAGGGTATTCAATAAATTTTAGAGACAAATGTCCTTCAAGGCTGAAGATAGAGGCTAATGAACCTGGAATTAGCATAGATTAACATCATCCAGTTTTAAAAGGTTTTGAGGGAGTATAGCTTCAACCCAAACCCCAGAATTCATGTCTCTCATCACCATACACACTTTCATACCTGAAATTATCCTCCCCTGCCTCACATTAATTTGAGCCAAAATATTAATTCACTCCCCAGGGACCATTTCTTTGCTGTGTTCTGTACTGAGTGAGATATGTGTAATTCAGTCCAGCCGCATTAATTCTGTAGTTGGCATGCAAATGTCAACTACAACTGTATCAGGTGTTCATTGCAATGATAATTGGCATTAATGTTGGACTCTATAGTGGGCAGCATAGAAGAATCAAGAACTTGTCTCCTGAGGTATTTTTGGAGCCAGTGAAGTTCTGTAAGTCAGAAAAAGATGTTCCTCCAGGCAGTGATAAAGAGCAAACACCTGACTGTTCTGAAGTGAGCTTGGTAGAGTGTCAAAGCCTGAGGAAATCCTTCTGCCTTCATCAGGGTGAAGCTTTCCTCTATCGGTGTACAGTTTAAATCCCTGAGGACAAACAGTTCTGGACATAAGTTAGGGTAGAGAGGACAACATACACCCTTCTGCAAAGTGCATTACAGTTATTGATATGTATGACTTTTATAAATTACACTTTATGTGTTGTTGTGTCCAGAAGAGCTCCATCCTTCCTCTTCAAAATGTAATATATATGGAAAAGTAAATAGTCTTTGTTAGTTCTCTCACATTTATTCACAAAGAGACATCACAAAATCGAAGTTTATTACAGTAATCCTTTTGAAGAAGTTGCATTCCTCTTATCTGTCCTTGAAATTATTCAACTAAACTCAACTTGTCTGTATGAAAACCCAGAACTAGAGCCTCGCTTCAGGATGACACTGGAGAACTACTACATGGGGAATTTTTGACTTTTTTTTTTAGTTGAGGTAGATGGATCTTTAAGTAAGGTTTTAAAAGGATTTCTAGGGTCCAGAGACTTTTTATCCTTATTATTTTTAGCATTGCACAGAAATTAGTAACTCCAATGGGTTATGCACCAGATATTTTGCTGGGCTAGAACCCCAAATGCTATTCAGACCACATAAAACAGCTGTGTCTCACCACACTGGTGTCCTTTTCTGTAATATTATTGACAAAAAGGCAATCAACTGAAGAGAAAGGAGAACAGTCCACTGATACTATTCCTTAGTCTCTGAACTGTGATGTGCTTGAATCATTCAAAGAAGTTTTCTAGTATAAAAAGCCAGATGAAATTCAACAAAATACTTACAGTTCTTTGCATTAGTAAAGGAGTTTCAGAACAACCTATCACTTCATCATTAAAATTTGATTCCATATTGATTATGTCTTCAATAACTTCTTCCATCTGATAAAATAATATTTTAAGACAAATCACTACAAATAATAATGGAAAAAAAGTTATTTTTAAAATACAGAGGAATTAATATTGAATATATATAACAGAAATGAAACTGAATTTCAGAAATTTATATCTTAAAATTCAAACAATTTCAACACTTCTATACAATATTCACATTTTTTTTTACCTCTTGTGAAAACAGTTGTGGTTTAGATAAGATACATCTTTCTCTAAAACACCAGCCCTTGGTCCTATTTTAACCCCTTATTGCAGCACCACAATCAGGTGTCAGGAGTGCATTGTTAAGCTGTAACTGTGACCTGTCATCTTGATCAAATGTGTCATATCCACAGTGCATTGCTGCATTGCTGCAGGAAGACTGGAAGGAACCTGTGGCTCTGCAATTGTATGAGACACTAGAGGTTTGGTGCTACATGCTGCCCTCTTCTACAGGTAGAGGTTTCTTTGTTTAACAGTACATAAAATATTTTTCCAGACAGCCTTCTGGTCTCACTTTTGATCTAATCTGAGCCAAAAACTATTGAGGCAGAGGGAATAGCTCAATAATTACTTGGTATGAAAGAGTGAATACTTTCAAGGCCTATAGATACATACAGATTTGGAAAAAGTACAACGTGAATTTTCAATGATAGTTATGGTCTGGTTCCATTCACAATATAATTTTGGGAGAGATCCCCATGACAAGCAAGTCACTTTTAATTCTACTATCTGCAGCTCTTGGGAGCTGAAGGAATTGTAGGTGGTTCTGTGCAACAAAAGTATCACACAGATGTGGGACCTTTCAACACAGACTTTTAGGCCACAAGGCCCAACACAGCTCATACATGCCTTCCTCTCCCTCTCTAAAACCAAAGTACTGTGCCAGGAAATGTGTCCAGACTTATCTAAGGAAATACCTTCAGGGCCAAAACGATACCAAGAAATGCTGGCAGTTAAACAACATGAAGAAGTGCAGTTTACTGCACCAACCTGGGTGTTGGCTCTGTGTTATTTACTAATATAACTATAGCCTACTCTCAACCACAGGGCACACCCACATTAAGAAATTACACTGTGACAGTCATCCCCCTGAGTCTGAGATGAGATTATCCAAATCATTGCAAAATTGCCAGGATCTTGCCAGTGCCCGCTATCACCCTCCCAGTCTTCCCCAGGTGCCCTCTTGCTCACCAGGACAGAGGGTGACAAGGGCAGATCAGACCCAAAATGCCTGAGAACAGTTCCAGAACACTGCACTTTGCCAGCATGGAGGTGGTCACACAGGTGTCCACAAAGGCCATTTAAAATAGCTTTTTAAAATAGCTCCAGTAATCCATAAATCTGACTTAAAATGTCAGTTGTCAATGCCGAAGGAATGGAGAGGCCCCAGATGAACTCTCCAAGAAGCTTTATGGGCCCCCTCATGCTTAGCTACATAACACCCAAATGCTCAAATGAGTCACAGTGTATTTGTCAGATTCTTCTGTTCTATTAAAGTCAAAGACATGATACAGCATCTCCATTTCTCATTTCTGTAGGAATTCCCCTTTCACCTAATAAACAGTCCCTTTTGAAATCCATTGAAGTACTAAAAGCCATAATGACCTACATCTCACACTGGCTAAGAATCTGATATTGTATTATAGCTGCACCTCTATTAAAATCCATGGTGGCACTAAAGTTGGCATATCTTTGCCAATTTACTCGAGATAACCCATATAAAAATATAACAGCTAACTAAAAATGAGTGATTGATTTTTTCAGTAATATATTTAAGGTAATCAGTATTTAACTTTTTTATGCAGCTAAATTAATACCTTTAGACAGAAACAACTCCCATCTGAGAAAAGGATGTTTTTTCTTTGCAAACTGCATATTCAGAAAATGTACAGCAACATATGACACATGTATAAAAAGATGCAATGGTACATTTTATCTGGCAACAGTCTAAAAGCTTGATCCTGCAGTAAGCTATTCACAGACACACAAGGGAATAACCCACATAATTCAAAAGGATACAGAAAGCAAGTGTCATAACCAAAGGCCCCTTGAAAGTTAAAAAAGTCATCTCTTGCCCACTTGTAGTGCAAGGTGGGCCATGTAACATTTTTGTAGAAGCAGACAAAGCCCAGCTCCCCTTTCCTCGACCCAGCTCTGCCCTACCGCATTTTGGTGTTCGCCCCCCAGGGCCAGCAGCTTGGTGACAGGGCTTTCTGGAGCGCCAGGGCTGCTCACTGGAGGCATGTGTGCGTTCCGGAGAATGGAGCTCACTCCCACCGGCTGGATTGTGTGAGAGTGGGACAGGGAGAGTGTCTGGCTGCTCAGCTTGGTATCAAGGGTCAGGTACTGCTTCACCTGGTGCCTCTGGCTCTGCTGGATGTGGTATCTAGACTGATTTTCCAAGTGTGTTTGTACCTGGGAAGGAATGGAAATAATTGCTGAAGATTCAAGTTGCTTGGATCAGTAGTTATACATGTGCTCACTTAAAAACACTTCAAAACAATAGATTCAGCTTTAGTAAGTCTTGGATAGAATTATGATTTTTTTTTTTTTTCAGTTTCACACACTTACACATTTTATATTTGTTTACCATTTTCCCCTTGCACAGCTGAACAAACACTCTGAATAATTTTAAAGAAAAACAGAATTAAAAAAGATAACCATGATTCTGAGAAAAGACCGGAAATATGCTACACATTTTTCTCAATTAAAAGTGATCTCTCTTGAGATCCCTGCAATCAAATCTACATGCATATAGGTACTGTAAAATTAATATTGACTCTTTTGTACATGAATGAGTAAATAAATGCACAAAGATATATAACACCAACCAATTTTAAATAATATCAACAGCAACATTCACACCTCAATCCACATTTGTCTCACCTTGTAATAAGTACAGTCATTAAAATGAGGCATTGCTGTACTTTTGCCATAGAGTCCAAGCTATAGCTCTGAATTACTGCACACTATCCACAAATTGTGCAGGCCTCTTGAAGCACCTCTTGAGGACAGATCACTTTTTTAGTGGATTTGGCTTTATAAACTGAGTGGTCATGCCAAAATGGCTGATTTAGACTTTGGGCCATCCTTTGATTACAGAGATTGACAGTTGCTACTTCAAACAGTTCCCAGTTCAGATCAATGTCACATTCCTACAATATAACTACCAGAGGAGCACTGCATACACAAACCTTTCTGTCATTTCAGCCCTGTGGCTCTCTCCTCTTCCTATGGCATGACTGGTCACAAGTGTCTTGTTATAAATTTTTCTCAAGTGGCCTCTGTGTAAGCATGATTAATATTTATTAAATAGCCAGACTTGCTTTGAAGACTTTTTCTAAAAGAAATGTAGTCATTTAAGCAAATTAAACAATTTAAGCAAACTTCTTTTTGATTCCCCTAAAATATATACGCAGAGATAGATAGCCATAAAAGCAGTTTTCATTTGAACTAGTTATATTTTTGTACAATATTGCAGTACCTAGTTTATTTTTAATCATTGTAGTATAATTTTAATTATGTTTCTTTAATTTTCCATTCATATAAAAAAGACTAAGCTATGCAGTAATGAATATGAGATTAATTATTTTGATGTAAGGCCTAAAGTTATTAAATAATATTCCATTAAAATAATGATAAAATCTTAAATGCACTGTTTGAATTTTCCCCAGGTTTATGTTAGGAAGGTATGCATAATATATAATGGTTGCAAAAATTACATGTATATTTGGAATTTACTTACATCATTATTTGTCTTAACTTAGATTTTTGTGTTAGTTTTAGAAAGTGCATAATGCGCTGTTTAAGCTCTGATTTATCATGTGTAAGGACACATGTAAAATCATAACAAATAATTCAGATACTAATTCTATTTAGTCCTTCATACTTAAGCTCATATTGAAAATTAGATACTCAAGTATTTTCTTAAATGATAACCTAATTAAATCTATTGCATGTCAGTTCAACCACAGTATTATTTCTGGGCAAAATCAAATCTACTAAGGGAACTGGATGGCTGGAACAGGGATTTCTGTGTACCCTCATTTCTTCTGCTCTTCCAGTAGCATCCACGGACAAGTCATGATTGGACTCTCACTGACTGAACCACACAAAGTCACCACTTGGTTACCCAGAGCCTTCTGGTAGCTAAACTCATGAAGATCTCTTTGCAGTACTGCAGAAGCACAGATTCTTTATGCAGTATAAATGGGACCAGCACATAGGCAACAATTGAATTTACTGCATTTCACCCCTATTAATTTTTGTATTAAATGAAGCTGATGAACCCTTTGTAACGTGCAATGAATTTCTGCCTTACAATTTCTACAGGCCTACCTGAAGCTTAAAATCAAGATTATCCTACACCTTCAAATTAAATGAGAAACATAAGAAAATTTCAGTGCCCAAAATCTATACTGTCTTGTTTTAATTTGTTTTTAATAAAGAATTTTTATAGGTCTGCTACAAGAAAACTGCTGAAAAATCAATGGCTTGCTTTTTGTTTTTTTCCTCTGGGCCCCAGATTGCTAGTGGCAGACCAAAATCTCAGTACATCCTGTTTTCTAAGTGAACCACCACAGGGCCATCCCACAGGGCAAAGGGAAGATCTTTGAAAGACATTCAGCTAACTGCTGATGTGGTAAAAAGTAGTTTATCACAAGTGCTTATTTAGTATGATAATTTTTCCGTGATTAGATCCTGTCCTGAATTTACACAGGCAGAAAAAGAATCACAGCTTTGCTGATGTGATCTATGTTGCTGTGGTTTTGGAAACCTTTCCACCCCTTTACTGTGCCAGCTACAGTCATTACAAAGCAGAATCTTTGAGGTTAAAAATGGATCTATGCCCTGATTTTCATCTTTATACATTCTAAATAAACCTCAGTACTTACTGATAAAGTAAAGCACTTTTTAAAATGTAAACCACAATGTAAAGACAAAGCAGAATGTGTAACCTATTTTGTAATCATATTGTTAAAGCACAGTAAAAGCAAGCTGGGGGAGGGGAAATTCAAACTACAAGAAAGAAATATTGAGATTGCAAGTCAAGATCTCTAAACATGGAACATATTTTTAAAATTGTGCATATAATATGTGTGAACTAGTAGCAAAAAGTCAAATCCTTGTAATTTTATAAAACCAGATAGCACAGTGTCTCATTCCAAGTATGACTGATTTATTCTCCATTAGGATGTTGCATGACTTCTGTTATCTTTTATCAGTGGTATGAAGGTACGTTTCAACTTAGATTTTCTGAATATTGCAGATGACTTTAACTCTTTTAAGTAAGTATTGCCAAAATTCCAAATGTTAAACTTTGACTTGATTTTGAGCTTCATTTTAACGATGCACAAGGAGCAGTTAAGCACCGGCACATGTTTCCCTGGGAGGCTATGGAATCTCCATCCTTGGAGATTCACAACACTTTTCTGGACAAGACCCTGAGAACCTGAAGAAGCAAAAGAAATCTAAAAACAGACAAGGAAATTTGAGTTGATAGTCTACATATAGAAACTGAATAACCATTATCAAGTCTGGTAGAAAAAGGATGGTGTCAGGTTAAGAAGTTCAGTGAAATAAATGCAAAAAGCAGAAGACCCGAAAGATCAGTTCCACATAAAGTAATACTACAAATAAAATAACCAAGATCAATACAGACTTAGCTGCTTAGAGACCTTAATCATGTGCATGTTTTAGATCTGCAAAACACAATCCTTCTCAAAAAGTACAGGGGTCAAAAAAAAAGATTTTCCAAAGTAGAAGAATTTTTATTTTTTCCCAATAATCCTAGTATGGTATCCTCCAGCAGTACTGGGAGACCGATTTTTCAATTCAGAATCTTTTGAAAAATTCCCATAACCTGTGATAATATTTTACCAGAGCCTATGTGGAATTTTATGATTCAGATGTTGATGCTGGTATACCTTTTACTGCCACAACAGTCTGAATATAGGGTTGCCTTCCTTTTTTTTATCTCTGTGGGACAATGAATATTTCATCCTTTGTTTTAAGCAGAAAAGCATGAAGGATTTTCAGGATAGTGTGTCCAATAATCTGGCACATCTGTGGATCCTGGATTCTCACCTCTGACAGAAATTAAGCAGTGTAATTTGATAAAGGATATCTCCTAGCTCTCAGCAAACCATTTTCTATTAAATGTCTTTCTGCCATCCAATTGCTTTGTGAGACACAAATGCAAATATTATAACTCCACCAGTTCCAAAAAGTTGAAACAGAAATTAAAACTTTGAGATGGATTTTGTAATCCAGAAATGGATCTCAATGCACAGGAAACTGATTGTACCTATTTCTATTTTATATCTCACTGACAAGCCAGTTCTGGGAACAAGAACATAACAGCCTTTCAGAATTACAGATGCATATTCAGACTTCTTCAATTGCTCTTTCTAATTTGAGCACACATCATCCTGTTGTAACACTGCAGTACAGTTGTGCAACATGTTTTCCCATATTCACACCAAGTTTGCTTTCATTTTTAGTACATTGCACAATGGCATAGTGAGACTTTCAGTAGTTTATTTACATAAAATGTTTTACTTCACAGTTTGTTGATGGAATTTTTCTTCTGCTAGTAAAAGAATATATAGCATGTCAAAATTAAGAAAAAATACCTATTTAGGGGACCTAAAGAAGGAATGAAAAATGACATTGATATTCCATTAAGCAGCAGGGCTACGTCTTTCTTGGTGTTCCACTAAGAGCAAGCAGGTGACATCTGTATTCCCAGGCTGCTCAGCCCCACATCATTCCCGAGAGAAATAATAGGAAAACTGAAAAGAGATTCAATTAATAAATTATTAAAAGATAGGAATATAATTAATGCTAGTCAACATAGTTCTGTGCAAAATAAGCCTTGTCAAACAAATCTACTTCTGCTCTTTGATGAGATTTTAAGTTAGGTTGCCAAAGGTAACGATGTAGGTATAATACACTTCAACTTTTGTGTGCCTTTTGACTTAGTATCACTCAATATTCTAATTAAAAACATAGCACTGCACAGTATCAATAAAGCGTGTTTTAACTGGATTAAGCATTGGCTAACGAACACGCATAAGAGAGTGATGAGCAAAGGCTTGGCATCAGAAAGAGGGGCTGTTCAGTCTTGTATTACTGAATTTACTCTATTTTACCATCAGTGATTTGGGACTAATGAAAAATAAACTAAAAAGCATAAATATTTTTAGTTCCCAGTCAGAGTAACACAAATCTGCGTATACTGGAGGTAGAAATCCAGGATGCAGCAATGAAGTGAACACCTTGAGCGATGAGTCTGTAAAAAATTTGGGGTCAAAACAAGCCAGCAACTCAGCAGGAGTGTCCCACTCATGCTATAGAAGGAAAGAAAAAATTGCATTAAAAAACAGTGAATAGGAGTCTGGTTTTACTCTGCTTTTATTTATAGATCAGGAAAGATCAATAATGGTAGCCTAAAAATATTTCTACCCTAAATATTTTTGAAACATTGTTGAAAAATAGAAAGTATGTAGAAAAGAGCTATGGAAACAATTGAAAACTGAGAAAAGGGTATTTCAATGAAAGCTTAAAGCTCAGTTATGTTCTTCTTGTCAGTTTGTGAAAAAAAATTGTGAAATTCATGGGACATGCTGAATGTGAAAGCTAGCACAAAGGGCATGTTAAGAGCCACTAGCCACAAGCTGAAGTGAGACAGAAGAAATTGTGTGCATAAATACTGAAGTACTCAAAAGGAAGTGCTCTAACTACTGTTTTCTTCAAACAAAGGATCAATAACTTTCTGGGAGAGATAGAGTATCCAAATCCAAGGTGTACTTTTATCAAGCATATTCCTGGACTCAAAGCTGAGTACTATGGTAATAACTGGATGCAATACAAAAGGCCATGACTTTATAGGAATTAGAATGAGGGGTCTAATAACTCTTGCTGTGTTTAAGTTTTATGGGGTTTTGGACCTGAGAGCTGGTTATTTTAATGGCAACCTTTGATGTAAATTCACTGAATTTAATAAATGCTTAAATCTCTGCTACAAAATAATAAGCTTAAAGATGACCGTAGAACACTGCACAGAACTCAGCAGACTTCACTGAAGTTTGCCATTTATGCTGGATATTACTTTGTTTCAATGTTTTTAATAGCTTTTGAAGAAATTTTTTTTACCCTGATAGGATTGCATCATTTATCATCAGTCCTGAACACAACGCCTCTCTGCAAATGAGTGATGGGACTTCATGTTCTTTTCAGCCACTGTACTAGAAAATAAGCATTTAATTATCCACTCTTAATTATTAAAATGTTCCGTAAGTACCCAGAAATTTTAATTCCATTTTAAGATAAGAAACACAGTCAAAACACAGACTATTTTTGCTCTGTATCTGAGGACTTTCAAATGTATTTTAAGGGTTAGGAAAAAAAAGCATTTTTAGTTATGAAATAATCCTTTTTAACATCTATTACAAATGAATATCAGTTGTTTGTTTCTCCTGCTGTCTTTATTAAACGTTTTTGAGGAAAGACTATTTGCAAAATTATTCCATAATAAAATGAAAATTCAATTTAACTTGGGAATTATACACTTCTGTTCTATCCTAAAGACTATCACCAAATACTGTAGTTGCTCACTTTAATGTTTCATTTATAAAAGCATGCGTGATTATGCCAATTAATTACTTAAGCTAAACACAGTAATTAATTTTTTAATGTGAATATTTTTCCTATAGGAACTTTGATCTGACTAGATGAGACCTTCCCATTAATATGCATGAAGAAAGAATACAAAAGACATCTAGTCTGGAAACTTACATATACCCAACTGTGTTTAGTTGATGCCTTACAGTAGCTTTCAGGTTAAGAAAAAATTCTCATATGACTCTAATGCACTATTTCTCATCTTATTTAACCTTTGACATCATATTCATCAGGAACTTGTGAATATGCTTTCAAGGGTGGAGGAACCGAAGAAGAAACATTTAAAAGTTCATTGACAAAGACCATGTCTTCAACGATGACTACTTCTTGTGTATTTTGGTCTCTCAATGTCTAAAAATAGCTGATAAATGTAGGGTAGAGTAGGAGTAATTGGAAATTCTCCATCACACTTTCAAGAATTATGAAAAGCAAGAGGAATGTGGGAGCAAAACAACTGCAAAACAGATTTTCAGAAATCAGTGCTGGGTGAGAAAGCTTTCTTTGCACAGAATAGGGAGCAAAACAGTGTTTCTCTGAGGAGGAGAAAGGCAGCAGAGCTCTCAGGGATGTGGCTAATAGAAGCTAGATCTTACAGCTAACCATTTCCTGACAAATCCCTGTGCAGGCACTGGGATTTTGATAACATTTCCCCATTGTGGTATTCTCTAGCACTCACTGAACATTGATGGAGCTCAGTCCTTTCAGGTATTCCTCTGTGCTAACCTCCTTGTGCAATCAGAAATGACTTGGGGGAAGCCAACTACCTGCACTGAGCAACTACAGAGACATTATCAAAGAGAGCACTTCCATTTGCACCCGTGTACCTGAGACACTCTTGGCTTCTTAATTGAACTCCTGCAGTTAAGATACACACAGCTCTGATGGCTTCTTATCCATCACCAGCTTGACTTCTGAAGAAAGGATCCCTAAGGTCTTAAGGCCAGCTTGTCATGTTTTAAAATAACAATGAGTCTCGATGACTTTATGGTCTTCACTGGTAGAAAAGAATCAAGTTTTTAACATTGCACTATAAAAACATCTTATAAAGTTAAGCAAAGCAAACTACAGGAAGTATTTTTACAAAACCATCCCTTTGATTTAACTTGGAATTTAAGTTGAAAATCTAAACTGTGAATAAAACCAACCACTACAAGTAATAGGCCACACAAGCATAACAATGGTTCACAATCAAATTAAGAAACCCCAGCTAATATCCTTACTTCTACTCTGCACAGTGACCCTGTCCATGCTCTCACTGATTCATGAAATCTGTGAATATAATAAATCTTTACTGCTCCTGTTCCTCTTTATTGTTGGTGTTATTACAGGACAGTGAATATGACTATTGCATTTCAAGAATGTAAAGAAACTTTTTGTATAGCTAGCTATAATTTAAAGAGCTAAGTCCTGATACCTTTATTTAACTATTTGTCTTTGCCTCCACAAGTTATTCAAATTAGGTCAGCTACTAAGTCACTATTAAATGGAGAAGAGCATACCACAAACAGGCTCAAAAATAATCAGTTTTGAATATAGAAAGCACGATCATCTCCTTTTAAATTAAAAATGTTAGTGTCAGTGAATTTCCATCAGTGTGGGTTGTTCAGTCCTTGCAGGAGAAACTAAATAGCAACACTAAAAGTTCTGTATTTGTCAACACCAATGACTAGCACACACACGCAGAAATTAGTTATAGCAGCATGGGAAATCTGTCACCATCAGAATGATGTATTTTATTCAGCAGTTCCAGATTTTCTGGTAAGTGCCATACATCTAAAAGAAATCTGCTCCAAAATATAGGACTCATATAACACAGGCTAATAGAAAACAAGGAAAATTCTTGTGGACATAAAAGCTTATATTTTAATTTCAGCATTTTTAACCATTTGACTTCCAATGAAAGAACTCAGAAAAAACAATTGTATTTGTCTGTACATCTGTACAGCAGACTATATTATAAATACACATATAGTCTATTTTGTTATTCATATCTAAAGTTTGTAATATGAGTCTGACATTGGAGAAATGCAGTTGGTATGTGTACTACACCTATGTGTAACAATAATTTCAAAATATTTAGGTTTGTTCTTTGATTTCTAATTTTTTTCATGTGGCAACTGTATTTTTTTTCAATTTTGTCTCACTTTAAAGGTTAAGAGAACTCAGAAAGGAGTCAGCCTTAAAAAGTATGAAGAGGCATCATGAAGTAACAGTTTTGTCATTGTTTGCTGTAGACTTTCTCTGGCTCCCCAGAGGAGTATACACTGTGTCATTTGAGATTAAGTGATGGCAGTAATATCCCTCTTGTTCAGTTACATCCCACAAAACAGATCTAAAGCCTTGAAGCTAAATCTAAAAGGTGTATTTTCCTAGTATGCAAAGATACACATCAACTATAACGTGGCAGGAAAGTATTGATGGTAAAACTGTAAGAGTGGCAAACAGCACTTTCACATTTAAGTATATATCTGAGGGAGAGGTGTCTTTTTGTCCTTACTTCCTCATTCCTTTGGACTCCATTGTTTTGACAGTGAGAGCTGAAGAAAATTTCAAAGCCTGAACATAGTAAACCGAACTCTGGTGTGCTATTCTTCCACAAAAATAAAGTTTGAAAAGTTTAGCGTTTTGTATCTCAGGCTTTGCCTGTTTCTAATATGAAAGCTTCATAAATGTATGCCAAGGGACTAAACCACAGCCTCAATAAAAAAAAAAAAAAAAAAAAAAAAAAAAAGCAGCTTATTGGTTGGAAAGCATGGTCGGTTTGTTAAAAGTGGTAACAATTTCACCACCAGATGACAGCACTGCTTGTTACTGCCCCCTTTTTGTGTGTTTCAATCCTCCCTCATTTTGAAAACAAACTAAAGAAATATGCACCCCCCAGCCCATGCACTGCAAGAACACAGGAAATAAAACCTGTGCCATAAGGTGGTTTGGTGAGACAGTCACATCGGGGAGGCTCATCTGTGGGACAAGATATTTTAAGACTGTGAAGGGTTATAGTTTCTGTAAAGGCACAGACAAAACTAGCTTCAGTCTGAGAGATGTGCTATTTCTACTTCCTCAGTCTCAGAATGATAAAGAGGGCAAGGGGGGAAGCTTTCAAAGTAGGCATCTTAGGTTCAGGTTCACAACATGGTTTTTGTGAAGTCAAGGCAGCAGCATCATTTTAAGCCAGCTTAGGATCTGGCCACAGAGTGTGCTTTCATACAAAGCGAGCAGATTGAGTTAGCTGACAGCAGTAGGTGATGCCTCTGTCAAAAACAGGAATGAACTTCAAGGGTAGCTATATGAGAAAAAAGTAAAAAAAAAAAAATAAATTTCATATCAGCTGGCAAAAGCATTTTTTAAAAACCTACCTGGCCTATTTTGTACCCAAATATGTTTTCTGTCTGTAAGTGACAATGAGTCTGAGTGTGTTCATGGCCCAAGGATGCTGCTGACATGCTGTTCATGGGGTTGGCAAATATTACCTTCATTACCTGCACATCAGCCAGAAATCCGTGTACTCTGGCAATCTGTGTACTTTGGCAATAAACTTCCACTTATGGACTGAGAGTAGTAGCAGTGGATTTAAAATGCATTAAGCACATGGCCCTTGAAATATTTTAATAACTTCAAAGAATTTGTGTGTCACTATTCTTAAAAATAAGAGTTAAATAAAGAGCCTAGCTGTAAGTGAAAAAACACATAATATTACCAGAAATTATCATGAATATAAAAGTTAGCCTAAAAATTTGTAATTGATTTTGAGGAATATTTTCTGAACTATAATTTTGTATGTCTGAGTCAGAAAACATCCATTTCAGACTAACACTGATGAGCATCTGCTGAAGACAAGGCAAGCAAAAAATTTATTCAGGGAGCACTTACAGCATACAAAGCTCCAAACACTTAAGTTTTGCTGCACTCTGCAGTTGACTGGAAAGCTCACAAAAATAGCATAATTGGTACTTTCAGTACTGAACTGAGAAAGCAGTCTTGCCTTTTGATGTGTACTAAAACTAATCTTAGTTCACAAGATGTTCCACAGTACTAACTCAATTAGTAAAAAAAAGTTAATACCATTTCTAATATGCAAAGATCAAAATTCAGCCTTAACGTTCTGAAATCAGCCTTTAAAAAAACTTAGAACCAGAACAGCTGTAAAACCACCATAAATAGAATCAAAAGTCAGCCTAGCAGAAACAAGCACATGTTCTTCAGTATTACAGTTGTACTCTGCAGAATTTCCATCTCAATTTAGGTACAGCAAACCTTTTTGCACTCACTAGACACTATAGAATTGGAGTTGTAGGAGTGACATTAGGCTAAGCCCAAACTACTTAACAGTTTCCACCTAATAGCCACTAAATAAAAACATTAATTAACAAAAGATGATTGATTTTACTGGGATTAATCAGGAGAAACTCCCACTTAGTTTAAATGAGAGTTCTGTGTGAATATGGAATTAAAGTTTTCTACTGGTAAGCCATTATTAAGAGCATTATTTATAAGCTGTATTGTACAGAACAAGTCTTTCAAATTAAACGATCCTAATGTGGAAAGGAATGTGCAACTTAAAAAGAAGTTGTTAGGGTTGCCTAGAAAAATTATTGTGATATCTATATATCTGTGTGAAGTACTTTTGGTTGAAAGAAAGAATATTTAATAGCAGTAGGTATTTTAAAGTATCCTCTATTATTTTTCCACAGAACTTTCAGCAGGAAAACGTCACAGTGTTTGCACTGCAACAAAATGGTGTACTGTGAATATTAACACTATGATTCAGTAAGGGAGTTTATCAGTATTAACAAATTTATTTAATTATCAAGTGAGTTAATTAGCATTTTGCTGCATAATGACTAGGCCATGTTACAGAGAGAAGGCAAATGCTAGTCTCTGTGGTCTAGCTTAAGAAGCTAGCAGATAAAACTGTGATTCCATCACACATGCAAAATGAATCAGAAAGCTAAAAGCACAGAATTATTGACTGGTCAGCATCATCACCTACCTGCAGTGCCTGGACTTCTATCAGTTTTATCACCTCTACACAACAGCACTGCCCCAGAGCCTGGGTACCCAAACACAGAACGGCAAACAAGAAAAGACTAGTACAAATCTGGCCATAAATAATGCATGTCTATCTATATCCAGTCGGTTGGAGGGGAAGAAAGGAGAAACAGTTCATAAGGGCATTTCCTTAACTCTGGCTGGAATTTCAGCTAAAGAAGAAGTGATACGGAACATTTAAGGAAATAAACTTCTTATCTGTGTCTTAAATGCGTTATTAACTGAATAGTATGTGCCAGATGAAATCAATAGCATAACAGTATGGCTGTGTTAGCAGTTTCCTTCAATCTTTTTTTTGTCATTCTGTCATCACTGTTGCCATTCAAAAGACCACAATGCCTAAATGGTTTGTGACACAGAACTCCTCCTATTGTAGTTTTTTGTTATTATTGTTATCTGGAATGAGATAATTATCTTCAACATAAAACACTAGGGTTATTCTCAACCCAGTTCACAATCACAGTCTATTCAGCACTGTCTCAAAGTAGTTTAACAACACAGTTCACTGAGATTTACTCAGGCTCATCACACTTCTGTTAGCTGGATGCAGAGCATATACCTAAGACAATTAAATTTTGGTAATACTCTTATTTTTCTCACTCAAGTCCAGATTTTATCCTTACATTAGTGGCCCTCAGGACTCTCCCACTGAATTAACAGATGGGTAAGTGCTTGTCAGTGGGAGGAAGAAAATTTCTTACAGAAAATTAACACAAAGTACACCATAGGTAAACATGGCTTCAGACTATGGCTGTGCTGATCTCTGAGATTTTCTTTCCTTTTTCCTCCTTCTTTGACCACACATGCATGAGTGCACAGCATACAGTTAGTCAGGATGATCTCTTCATTAGTTAGGAGTATCCTTCTCTAAAGATTACAAAATCCCACTACTTGAAGTGCAAAATTGCTGCTTCCCCTCCTCATGGCTGGATTTTCAGCCGAAGAATTTAGCTTGTCACATTAATCTATGAGTCTCCAGCCCAGCTAATTTAACCTACATTTTCAATTCTTGAAGCAAGATTTTCATGGAGACTACTGAACATTCATATTCACTTCCAAAAATACATTTTAAATTATTGTAGATTTTCTCTCTTCAAAAAACATTTATAGTGCAGTTCAGTGGAAATTTACATTTAACAAGGTAAATGAAAAGGTCCTTTTCAGTTATGTCAGCAAGCCCCTTTTCCCTGGTAAAGTCATTGTAAACCTTGAATGAGAAACTAACCATAGTAACTACGAAGAATACTCAAGTCACCTGAGATTTGCAGATGGCATTATCTATATAATATCTATATAATATAATATTATATATTATCATAAATTATTTACTGGAAAGCTTTGAGGCAAAGTTCAGATTAGCTGTAGGAAGAGGATATGCTGACTCAGGATGAGTAGCCACAAAACAAGAACTGGGTTTAATACAATTTCAAAAGAGGAAAACGCTATGAGAAATTAAAAATAGAAAATGTAGATGATCTAGATTAAGCTGATAATATAAGCATAAAAAAATAGGCCTTGAAAAAAAAGCTATCAGAATACAAAGCAATAGGAAAAACATTAAGATAACTTCCTACTTAGAGGGTATTTTGGGTCTCCCTCTATTCCTAACCATAACACTTGAGGAGAAAGAAAAGCCCTTGAAAAGAAAACAAATAGAATAAAACTAATGTCCTGGCTGAGACAATTTTCTTCTTGGTAGCTGGTACAGTGCTGTGTGTTGGGTTAAGTATGAGGATAATGTTGATAATACACAGATGTTGTTCCTAAGTTGTAGCTACTGTAAGTCAGGGACTTTTCAGTGACTCGTGCTCTGCCAGTGAGGAGTTGCCCAAGAAGCTGGGAGGGAGTATGGCCAGGACAGCTGACATTAAATGGCCAAAAGACTATTCCTCACCACAATTCAACATGACCAGTATTGCCCTTTCCATCTCTAACCAACAACCCCTTAATGTAATACAAATAAGGGAAGATTTACCTGCAGGGGAGAGCCAGTTGTGGCTCAGAGACAACATCATTGAGCAGGTGATGAGAAACAGTATTGTGCATCACTTGTTTATCTCCCTCTCTCCCTCTCCTTTCTACGACAATTAGAAGTAGTATCAGAACTGTTGTCCTTGTTATGGTTATTATCTTTTATTTGCTTCAATTATTAAATTTCTTTATGTCAACCCATGAGTTGTATTTTTCTTTTCTTTTCTTCCTGATTTTCCTCCCCTTCACATCACTGGGTGGAGAGGAAGGGGAAGGAGAAGTGAGCAAGCAGCTGTGTGGTATTTAGTTGCCTGCTGGGGTTAAACCACAGCAACTGTAAAGGAAAAGACAGATTAGTCTGTCATCATAATGAAAACTTAAACAAGCCTTAACAGAATTAAAGGAAAACTGGAGAAGAGAAGACTTCTGTGTATTTTTACAGAACAAAGTGTCATGATGTTAGATATGAAGCTCAAGACACCACAGGAGTATATCAGCCAGAAAGTTCTTTGCCAGCATGAGCTGGGAATCATACAAAAGACTACCAGCAAAACAAGAAACAGTCATACTCCCAGCAGGAGTTTTGATCATCTTATGGATGCAAACAATATGTAGTTTTTTTATTGCTAAGATTTTCTTCAAGGTGGTAAATTTTGGACATACAGAGGATAGGCAGGTAAATAATTTAAAGCTTTTATTGCTTCATTAAAGTAAATTTCAGCCTATCTCACAAACAAGAAGACAGTACCAGCAGCATGGTTTCACTGTTAAGAGGATGCACACAGAAACTTTTTTGAAACAGATTTTATGTTAAAGTGTGAAAGGTGTGTGTCCATTGTGTAAAAACTGCTGTGGGTTGGAGGGGAATCGTGTCTCATGGAAAAGAAGTCCTGGGCAGAAATTCATTTTTTTACTAACTATACTTCAAATACTGAGCAGTAAGGGACCTGCAGATTTTTTTTTTTTTTTTGGCTGAGGAGTCATTAAGAGTCACAGAAAATTCCAGTTAACATTTTTAATCTTGATTCCTCTTTACAGATCTCAGTTTCAGTATATGGGGTGTCCTGTAGTCCTAGGATTTAGAATACAGTGAAGAGTGTTTAGAAGATAGGTGAACATGGATATTAATTTCCTAAACCTACTTTTAAAGCCCACCATTTGGGGGGGGTCTGATATAAGGCACTCTGGGGTTCCCTTGATGTGACAGATAGAGAAAAAAGTCTGCACAGAAGCAAGACAAGTTAAAATGATTCATGGTGCTCATGGCTGCTGTAGAGTAAAATTCTAAGTCATTTCACTGTAGGCTTCAGATCTGGACATTGTCTCTGAAGATAATGTGTGGAGGGTAAGCAAAAGAGAAAGGCTGGTAAGAAAACTGGAAGGGAAGGAAGAGAATTGCAGCAAGTGTCCTACACGACCACAGGAAATAGAAATCTACATATAATCCTTGACATATAGAGATTGTTTACAGCCTGATCAGTGAAACATATTACAGATTCTGTTTTATAGCTGAACAGTAAAATCAATCAGTATTAAAATAGCATATATAGAATATTGCAGATGAAAAATGGGGGGTGGTTTAGTGGTTCTCTACGAGTGATCAACAGATGTTGACCTCCTCGGGCCACATCTCCTTCCTCCTATGTCTGAACTTTCGCTTTAGCAACACAGAGAACACAGAAGGTGGACACAAAAGCAGTAAATTATTTGTAGAAGGGTAAGAAGTAAATGTATTTAATAAATATTAATTCTCAATTTTTCCTTCCATTTTTCTGTTCCTCCAGTAGTTTTTATAATTGAATAGTTTTTGATTCCACAGATAAATAGAAGGGGGGTTTTGCCTACTTATTTCCAACTCTCAGATTTCCCTGTTAAGTAGCAAGGAAATTACTTTATTTCCCTTTATTTTAATTATTTTATTTCCATCCATCTCATTGGAGGTGTGATGGTGAAAGTGTTTGTTTTGGTTTTATCATTGCTTATAAGTTCAAGATGTCCTTATCCTTGCTAATACCTTTCTTGCCCTGATGCTGCAACTATCTATAGTTTTCCATTGTATCCTGAGAAGGGCCTTCACTGATTTCAGGGAAAATATGGACAATTGTTTGTAGGACTGGAGCTTTAATCAGTAATTGTCCAAAGCATCCTGCATTAGTGAGCTATGAAAAAAGTCTTTAAGAAGTATACCATACTTCAGTTGTGTGAAAAAGAAGGATTATACTGTCCCTATTTACATGAAATTCTATCCCTATTGATCATGAAACTTTGAATAGCCAGACGATATGTATGTCTTGGAAGACATAAGACAACTAACTGGCTTTCTTGGCTTAAGTTAACATTTTTTAATCACCAGACCATGATGTGGCTCCACTACACTAGGTTCTTCTTGAATGCAGCAAAACAATCATGCCATTCACAGGAAAATCACTCTTTCCACAATACTTGCCAGTAATTTAAATTACAGTGGATTGGCACTCAAGAATGCTGTGTTCCCTGCCCTTGCTACATCTTCCCTGTACAGCCTTGAGCAAGACTTTGAATCCATTTTCCTTAGTAAGTTTAAATAACAGTGTCTATTTATCACTATTAGTATATCTTTTTCATCTTGGAAAATTCTGAGGGCAACAATTATTCCAGTCCCCTTGGGACAATGTCACCACCTCTTCACTGGGATCTTGAATTGAAACATTTCTTCTCCTTCTACTACTATTACTACCACCACCACCACCAATAATAATAATAATGCCTTACTTATTTGCAGTAGAAAAAACCAAACAGATTAAGCAACTTTATTTCTAACAATACAATGTAAGACTTTGAGGCTAAATATAAAAATTCAGTCTTTTCTCTTGGATAATAAATTATAAATCCCTGTTAAGAAATTGGTAGTTTATAGACAAGAACAGACAGTAAAATGCTTTCTTGCCATTGTAAGATTTATTTTTCCAGTCTATTAGAAAATTAATTGTTACATCACAAGAAAATTCATGGCAGCCAAGATTAGTTTTTCTTCTTTAACTAATGAAATATTATTGTATTTTCTCTAAAATATTTAGAAAATATTCATCTAAGGGCTTCATAAGGGCTTCAAAAGAGTATATAAAACTCTAGATATAGCTTCTCGTTTTGTCTTTTTATTGATAGAACTTGATGTTTCTATCCTTAACTAGAAGTGTCTTGTCTGCTCATGTTTATGCAAAACAGATTTTTTTGGAAGGGGAGAAAAAAAAGGTACTGCAACATCAGAAGGAAACATCAAAGGACTAGTGGCAACATCTTAAGGCTTTTATCAAAGTAGTGAGAGAATGCATTAAAGCAACAATATATGAAGCGTACAAATGATGGGTCTATCAAATTCAGCAGTATGTCTGATGAATATAGAGGACACATTTTTACATGCATTCTTTGTTTTAAAAGAAAGAGTTTATCAGTGGGTTTGCTTTCAAAACTATGAGAGAAAAAAAATATTTATACATGGGTCTTTATGTTGTGTCATTTAATGCAGCTGCAGTGGAACCACAGCCAGCCAAGCCCACTTACACCTGGTGACAAGTTACACTTCTTATATTTTTCAAAGCCAGCGTTTTCAACACACACAAAAAACGTATTTTGGGCTTTTTATTCCCTTTCATTTTTGTACCTCTGTGAGAGCTGTGAAACAAGCTACTGGGACTTGGCCTAATGAAGAAGAAGTGTAGCTCTTGTTCTCTGTAGTTCTAGTAGCTCAAATCAAGTCTGTTATGAAATGGTGCAGCATGTCCACAAAATACCTTTCTATCAATTGTTTCCCAAAAAATGTTTCAAGAGTCTCTAAGTTGGTTTCACTTACTTTTTTTCCTGCTTTACTCTAAAACTTAAATTTAAAAGCTTTGTTTACACAAGTAGCACCACCACATGGTAAATTCCACAAATAAATTATAGCCTCACCTTGACCCCTAACCTCTGTGTGGAGAACAAGCTGCCTGTTTTGTTCTAATTCATATGTTTTGCAGCCTACTGTAGGAAAAAATATGTGCTATGAATTTACTTCAGGAAGATATGACTCCACTTCCAATCCTTGCAGTAGTGGTCAGCTTCAAGTCCCAGATAAGTCTAGCACCCAACACTGCAGCTTTTGGTCCCAGCAGGCCCATCAAATGCTCCTAATATTTCACTAATGCTGCCATTACTATGCAAAAATGCTTAGTGCATTGACAGATAGCAAACATTCACAAGTTTTGCAACTCAAATAACTAAGAGTTCCTACACAGCTAGTTCAGACACTAAGATTAAACCCTAGTTCTATGTGTTGTGTGCACACACAATTACATACATACATATATATGTAACTACATATGAATGTATGTATTTTAAAAGCCTAATCTGACTCACAGTATCAAGAATTTAGGATTAAGCCTTCCCTTCATAGCAGCAACAGCAGCAAGACAATATACAGGGAGACATGAGAACAAATAATTTCCTTAATAAGAGGCGTTTCCTTGTCCATTTAGTTTATGTCCACATAAAAAATGTTCTAGGTCTAGTTCTGGCAAATTATTCCTGCTGGATCATCATTACCACACTTATGTTTTCTAAGGATCCTTGAACCTCCGGTCAAGAAGAACCAGGAATAGCTGACAAATGATCAGCATCCCTAAAGTCCCTCTGCATGTCTGCTTGACCCCCCAATGATGTGCCATGAGTGAGTTGCTCTGGATAGGGAGCTAAGCAGTTGATTTCTATTGATTTGCAGCTCTTGCAACTCATTCTATGGATCTGTAGGCTGAAAGTTCACAGAGAGATGCTAGTCCACATGGAGGTGAAAAGCAGTGGATTAAAATTATCATAGGGACTTGGAAAGCACAAACCTCAACTGCTGGAGTTCTACTGAAAATTATATAATTTAAAAGAAATCTGATGATTCGTCTTCACTGTGTCATTTTTATTTTCTTTTAATAAGGACAGTCTCTTTTTCATTATAGGATGTGACAGAGTTAGGGTGTATTTGAGGCCGGCAGCAGTGCCTGTATAGCCAGATACCAGAAGGTTTTTTTGGGGTAAGAGGCTAAAATTCAGGAATTAGTTATTATTCTTGAAAGCATAACTGAAGTTCATGGGAAAATCAGAATATTTGCTTATATGCATCAGATATCCAGACTGATGAATGCTCACAACAGTAGGGATTTATGGACCTCCCTTTCTCATACTTCTTTTGTGAGCACAATACAGGATGATTTTTGCACTTCAACACTCATCATAAGTTCTCTACCCATTTATACTACTTCAAAATATCAGCAGGCAAAATCTGTCCATTACAGTTTATTATTATTTATGTATTGCCTTATAGAAGAACAAAGCAGTAGTGGAGCACATGAAAGGAATGGAATGTGATTCCAACCCATCATATCCTTACTTTCAGGCGTCCAGTATCTGTCACCTCCTTGATCCATACAGCTGCACCCTTCAGTAGCCATGTTACTCCTAAAATCCCATGGTACATCAGAAACCCTTCACACTATATATTTTGCAAGCTTGGAAGAGAATTTCAGGCTCTGTGCCATGTCACAAGTTTCCCAGGAGGAATAATCAGCTAATAACTATTGGCTGATAAACTATAAACTATGAACACCTTGTGGTTGTACTACAACGTGTCAGATTTCCTGATTTTTTAAATATACTGGGATATTTGGGGCTCCTATAGTGAAATTCTAATTTTGGAATACATTCTGAAACTTGTTTCTACAATACTGGTAAAAAATCCTTTTATATAAAAACCTCAGTGTTAAAACTGAGGAACTCAAAAGGGATGAGAAATTTAACAAACACCCATTTCTGTCTTTTGGAGTGCTTGATTGGGTCCTTACACATTTATGAAAGATGTAAAAATCGATACAACTCTGAACTAACAAGAGAACAGAAACAGTCTGGGAATACACATTCCATGCCTATTAATTGCCTTGCTATATGGTCCTCTGTGCTTGTGGGAAGTCATGTTTTAGAAACATTCATGGAGATATCCAGCAGAGAACATGATACTCTTTTCAGTAGGCTTACTCGTAGACCAGCAACAGCTATTGAAATAATGTCAACTTTTTAAGAATATTCAGAGCTCTTTTTTTAATGAAAAAAGTAGGCACTATAATAGCCAGACATTATGTAGGCTGGCACAAACTGCTCAACTTTTCTAACAGAAAAAAATAATACTGTGCAAAATTGTTGTGCTCATGAAAGTGAGACAGATGTGGGAGGAGGTCAGACAGACACCACAACACTTGAATCCCACCTCAGGCTCCACCTGGAACACCAGTTATTCAATTAGCAGAGTACAATCCCCACAACCTTATGCAGCTTTGCACAGTAGGGTTTCCTGGATAATGGTTAACATAGCTAGACAATTTTCAAAACTACAGCACAGGTTTGTACACCTGCATCTTTCAATGTAAGAATGTTTGAAAAATAGTACTCAATAAGGCTGATACTAAATAAAAACTAATATTGCCCATTTATGGGCTAGTTTAGGTTCAAAATTTTATGTGAAGTTTTGCACTCTCAGAACAAGTATATCAACAAGTTTTTGGTTTCTAAATGTATCTAAGAGGTATGGTAAACATACAAAGAACAGTAGGACTCCTACTTAAGTGTGGCTTCCCCTCTTCTAGAAAGAGGAGTGGATAAGCTGATGATATGAAAAAAAGCTGTCTCTGTCTACTTTCCCTGCAAAAAGTGATTTTCATTTTTAGATTAGGGAATTCTTAATTTGCAAACATAAATGGATATAGTTGTCTTACAGCTGATCGGGCAGTGCCTAACTTAATGACATCTGCTACTCCTTTTCCTCACCTTCTTCTTTTCCAAAGGAGAACTCTGTCCCTGAGCACAGAGCAAACACGACAGACATTTAGAGCAAACAAATATTTCATTTAATTTTTTATTCTAACCAAAAGTAAGTAGTGGTAAAATAGGAAGTTCTAAATAAGAGTTCTCTGAACTCATTTTACTTTAACATTTCATAACATTCAGTTATGAATATTCCTCACTTGCACAAATTCTGCATATCTATACGCATATTAAGCAAAGCTCAAAAAACCTGAATAACAATATTTATATGATATTTTTTATTTCCTTGATGCTTTTCCTTGTATTGTGTGACAAAAATGAGCAAAACAACAATGGTGCACCCCGACTTTCAGTAGCTGCTAAATATGTATATATTTGAAGCTATCTTATTGAATCTCATTTAATAAATTTGTTGACATTTTACAGATATTAAATCATTACTGTCTTCACTGACACACAGGTTTTTTGGCAGCTTCTGGCACAGTTTGCTAACATAATAAATGTAACATAGCTTAAAATAAAATCCAATTGAAATAGTATGAATTCAGAAATAGCAATGTGGAGAAAAATAATGAACCAATGGAATTAACTCGAAAGATCCTTAAACATAAAGTCCTTTGAAAAAAACTGATAGAAAAATGTTTGTGCATAAAAAATAGTCAGCTTAAGCAATATTCAAACAAACAGAAAATAAATTGTTTCAATTATTTTCTGACATAAGTAATTATGGTAATTCCAAAAATTGAATTTACAAGAATAAAGTTTTATCATTATGTATGAAGGAGTTACATTATTAAATATAACAGGAAATCTACAATTTGACTTTAACCCTGTAGAAAGGCTTTTTATCATTTAAATATGGTTAGAAGGAGGGGGAGGTTATCCTGCATGTTTCTGTGTTCTGTTTCATCTTTAATTTAACCCTTTGAGCATTTTGCAGAAAGAACAGGATTCATGTGCATCAAAGAAAAAGATAGCTTTGATTAATTCCGTTTGGTTTAAAAAGTAGGAGTATTTTAACATGCTATTATGTTAGAAACTATAAAGATAAGCTAAATTCTTGTTGGTGTTTATAACTGGTTGGACATCTTTTTTCCAAGACTTCACTGTAGAGTACGAGAAGCTTCAGACCTGATCAAACATCTGTAGGCACTAAGGAAACACATACACTTCCTTTACCTGTGGGAGCACAGGCTCTCTCAAAATTATTTACTCCTAGGAGGAGAAAGACAATATTTTGGTTCTGTCTGTTCTCAGGGCTCATTTTCAGAAAAATCAATTTTTTTCCAGCTGTTGAACAGCTCATGGATGCCCTGAACAGCATCCAGATCATCCACTCTGAGGGGGAGCAGAAAGCACCCCAGAGACATTAGACTGACATGTGCAGAGTCAATCTCAGTTGTCTGTAGTTCCCTAAAGAGAACAGGAAACTCTCACTGTGTAGCAGCTTCACCCCCCTCAAGACATTACTACTTGAGGGGGTCTTAAGTGGCCAGATACCAGCAGCAGGAATTATGTGACCCCAAAGGTCCTGAAACATTTCTGGGAAAAGAACTTGAAAATTTCCCACACTGCAGTGGAAAGGTTTTGTTTTGTCATCGTTACATATATTAATGCTGTTGAGCTACAAATGCTGTCAGCTATATGGTTCTGGAATTATCTCATATGAGTAAGGTAAATGACCATCCTTATTTTGTATGCTGGTAACATTGTCTGAGATCATGACATATTATAACTCATTTCATTAAATAGTGAGATATAGTAGCTGAGTATCTGCACCTCTTTAATTAAAGTTTCTATGGCATCATGATTTATACAACAAAAATTGGGGCTGTCTTTACCAAAGTTCTGTCAGAACAATAGCTTAGTATTAGAAACTAAAACTGAACAGAGTCCATCCTTAGTTTGAGATAACAGTGGACTCTAAGAAAAAGTAGTCTGAGTCATGCTGTTATTGCTCAAAGTCATTATACTTCACTTTCCTATTTTTAGTCCTTTTTTTAAAATAGATGTCAAGCCCAGAGACTGAAGATTTAAGAACATTGAAATTAAAAAGAAGATTGACTTCTTTTATTAGAAGATTCAGTTTAAAACAGAGAGGCAACATGTATTTGATTCACAGGTTAAATTTTGTGTAAGTAAACATCTGGACTACAAATGTTTATAAATTTTATTAACATCTTTGTTTTTTATTTTGTTCACCACATCATTCCTAGCTCTCATCTTTTAAGTCTGCCATCTCATTCATGTTTCTGTCACGTTGTGAACTCCCTGGTTTTCAAACTATTTTCATGTTATTTCTGCACTCCCTCCTTTTTTCCCCACAGTGTGAAACACGTCATGTTGAATACTGTCAATATAGTCCACTGACAGCTTGTATTTACATTTACATACTGTTCATGATGCTGTTAAAGCAATTGCATTTCTGCAAAAAACAGCAGAAATTATAAAAGAATATTTCATGGTCCTCAGGCATATTGATTACATTTATGGAATTTGTGAAGAGAAAGGGAGGTTATGTTGTTAACAGAATGGAAGATGTGAAAAGTGTGAAGTGATATCAAAGATATTTCCAAATTTTCAATCCACAAAGTATGTGGTAGAGATTCTGAATTTACACTTACAGCTCTGTCATGATCAGTTAATATAATAATCAGAAAAAAAAATCCAAATTTTCCTGTTTATTTGGCCATTTTCATATCAGTACAACTGAAAGCATATGCGGTAAAATCTATTGCTGAACTGGTTCACAGTGGAATTGTGTTTGGCTCCCTACTTCCCTTAAACAGTGTCTGAAATTGGTTGTAAAACAAACTGAGAGTTTGTTTTGGTTGTTTTTGGGGTTTTTTTTTAAGGCCTGATTATCTTGCAAAATGTCCTGCTCTTCCTTTTCCAGAAAAGCCCTTCCCCATCCCAAACATTCAGCTGTTGCTTAAGACTGTGACTCAAGAAGGAAGTTCAGAGGAGTATGACAAAACCATTAACACACACTTAATTAAAATTGATCCAAGATATATGGTGAAGAATTTTATCTTAGGACAGAGATGGTGTATTCCCATGCAATGACTGAGGGACTGGATCCTTTTGGAAGATGAAGTGCCTCTAACACAGCTTGTGTAGCCATTTAGACTTAATTAATCTCTAAGTAAAGTTTTATTTGAGTTTGGTTGGACTTAGATTAATTGAACAGAATTACTCTTCATTTCAATGTCACAATTCATTAAGCACCCAAAAAAGGGGAAAATTATTTTGCATTACAATATTTCACTTCATCCCCTAAAGATAATCCAGCCATTGCAGGGAGTTGAAGAGGGGGATCCCACTTATGGAAAGGCAAACCACTCGATTGAACACCCTCTGAAGAAGTGAGGCTTTGAAACACCATGTGAAACTGGGGAAAACAATTAGTACTTCCTACAAGATGTCTAGCCTGAGACTTGAGAAGCAGCTTCCCCTATCCTAGCTTAATTTTTCCTGAAATAAACATCAAACCAACAGGTTTTGAACACACCTATATAGTCTCTGCCAAGATGAAAAGTTAATAGATCCCAACGGGTACAGCTGTTTGATCAGTAAGGTTATTTTGTGCTTCACTCCACTGGGCTTTGCAAGTGTTCCTTTACTGAACCATGGTGTAATTATTGCTTGCAGAAAAGAGTTTGTTCTGTTCCCAGCCTTGTGCTGACAACAGCCTGCAGGCCTGTGCTTTCACAGCTCAGCAGAATCTGTCCCATTGGAACAAGGCCAGTGACAGGCAGATGTAACCACAATATTGACCAGCCCTGCTACATATCATCTAGATGGGCAATGCACTGGTACAGAACTGGTACAGTTCCAAGAAGCTTCCCAAAGTAAAAGAATGACTGTGAGACAAATCCTGTTTCCCTGCTCACTTGCTCCTCACTTACTGCTTCAAGGCAGCTTCGCAGCACAACCCTACTGCACCTTTTTGCCAAAGGATCCTCACTGTGTTCCTGTAGCTTTTGGTGCAGGGAAAACAACTGTTTGGGAACATTCACTGTCTCATGTACTGGCAGAACAACTCTATCAAAGTGAAGCAGCTTAGAGTGGTGGATTAAAACAAAACACACCAGGAAAACACACAGCTCAAGGGAAACTTTGCCTTTTACCAACCTGATTTACACCTTTGTTTCCTTAAACACATTACATTTACAATTATGTATACCCTCACCCCAGCATTCACCCAACATTTACCCTGGAGAGTATGGAAGTGTGTCTCTAGTAAGCAAGTGTTATTCCTCACAGTTTCTGGTCACATTTGTCACCTCCCCTTCAGCAGAGGTGTTGGGTGTTCCTGACCTTGGGGAACAGGTAGTGTGTCAACATGAAGAGAAACAATAGTTTCAAATATAGCATTGTTACTTTTTTTTTACTTTTTTTTTTTGCTATGTTTCTTTCTTACAAATTCATGCAAGTTTTGGATTTTAAAATAAATTAGGAGTTGTGTCCTGATTATGTCTAAAATAGGCAGGTGAATTGGTCTGTGTTACATCTTGCTTCTCCACAACTGGCTCAGCTCACATGTCAATCTTTTAGAATGATACAGATAAGATGAGCTAACTAGAAGCAGCTTTATTATATTATTTGAGATAAATAACTGTGGAATTTTTAAGTTAACATTGATTTAAAATTAAGCATCTAAATTAGTATTCAATCCTGTAAGTTGCCACAGTAGTGTCAGAATATCTTTATGTATAGCTCTCCAAAAATCAGTTGCTCTGCTCAGCATTTCAGGGAGCATACTGACTTTGATGTGAAAGTATACATTCAGGAAATTCTTGTGAGAACCACAAAAGTGACTAAAGAATGTCAGTCTCCACTGATCTTACCATGGACCATGCTCTTAAATCACTCTCGGGCTTTGAAAATTCATTTACATTTTGGACGTCCAAATTTGACAGATTTGTCCATGGCTGTGGAGGCAAAAGACCAAGTATCATTAAATTCTTTAGATACCAAATTGTAATTATAGGTTAGGAGGATAGAGGGCCATTATTAGGATTTTTTTAGATCACTGGGTTTTATTTTCCTTTCCCTTGAGGACAAATTGCGTGTACTTAAAATTGAGTTTTTATGGTGGAGAGTTTAGTTGTGAATGAATATAGCTGTCTATACATCCATAAACATGGACTTAACATATGTACATGCCATCATTAAAGTCACTATAGTTCTAAAAATTATTTAATAATCAAATATAAAATGGATCAGTGAAAGCAGTAAACTGCACAGTGAAAAAATGTGCTGTCATGCGAATATTGTTTGAATAGAGTCTTGCTCTGAATTAATCGGCAAAATTTCCACTGAACTCCACAGAAGCGTGTAAATTTTTCTGTGTAAATAAGCAGTAAAAATCATTTACTCTTTTCTGTAGTACAACAAGTTTAATTTTATAGAACAATGAAATCAAATCTTCTTTTCTCAGAAAGCAGTTTATTAAGTTAATGGTCTAACTTAAACCCCGTTAGCTGTGGAGCAACACTATGGCTATAGAAGTACAATAGTTTCATTGTAATGTGGTCCAAATACAGAAGGCATTGAAATATCTTTTTAACCAACCAGTTCCTTCCACAAAAATACACTGCAGCTTCAATGGCAATTAAAATACAAGCATTAAAATTGATTGGTAATGACTACACAGTTGAGCCCTGTTGTGCAGTTGCTGCTCTCACATGCACTCGCTCAACAGCCTGGCGCTGCCTGCCAGGCTTGGAGAGATTCTCAGGCCCTGCTCAGTGCTGCTGTCACCACTGCAAGGTCCAGCATCCTCCCCTGCAGTCCCTGAACCCAGGTTAGTTCCTGCCAGCTGGTTTTCCCCGACACTAAGAAGCAGAATAATCCCTAGAAGTGGTAGTTAGTTGTCTCTCGCAGTACTCACCCGAGCTCCTCAGCCGTAGCACGTGTGGCAGACATGACCACACAGCTGGAGGTCAGTAATGCCAAGAGAAGCAAGAACAGGGGTTTCACAGCTCCTGCTTCCCTTCCCGTGAAGGGTGGGGACAAAGTTTGTTTCTTAAGGAACCACTACAAAATCGCTTCTCTATTTGACTTTCAAAAGCTGTTGTAGACAGGGCTTGCATAACACCACCCTCTTCTCACAAACACATTTTTTTGAAGCAAGGTGTAAAGTTTAAGTATTACTTTAACAGTTTAAAATTCTCAAAAATATATGAGAAAACCTTCCCCAGAAGCTATAGCATAATAATATTCATAATATATACATATCTAGACAAAATTAATACAAGATGAGATAACACTTTCATCACAGCAAGGAGACTCAAGAAAAGAACTTGAATATGGATCAAGGCTTTCTTTATTTAATAGGGGAACTCAGGTCTATGTTCTGTTGAAGACATGATTACCTCAGATTGAGATTAAAAAATTCTGTGGTCAGGATAGCCTCATACAATGCAAGTAATTCGTCCAAATTAGGAATCACTAGAAATCACACTAAGACCCCTAAGCTTTTATTATTATTATTATTATTCTTACAGTAGTAGCTAATATACTAGAGCCTTAAAGGAGGTATGTTCACCTCTTTAAAGCCTAGTTTTAACACTGCTGTAAGTGCTATGGACATATTTGAATCTTCGTATTCAAATACTTTCAAATGTGGGAGCTTCATCCACAAATTTTGTTTGGGGAACAGCATTTTCTGTCACACTGTATTATTCTCTGTGTAATATTAAAGGATTCATCTAACCCTTCATGAGAGGCAAGTATTGGAGGACACCAGTAATGACAAATGAACTGCAATTAACATGGAATTTTCCTGGTTTAATTGTTCTTTAGTTACTTGAAAGCTACAAAAATATTTTGAAATTTCTCACAAACAAGTTTTTATTGCATTGCACAAAACCAAATGCAAGGAGGCAGAGGTTCAAGCAGCAGTTTACAATTTTTAGCAACAATACTGGGAAAAGTTAATAGTGCTTCTGATATCAGGCAAGCAAGGAAGGGATCCAATATACCAAAAGTTGTTCAGGGACAAAAACTTCTGACAGATAAAACACTTGGACATTGAAACAGAGATGCTTTCTTAAGTGCTGAAGATGTCACTGCTATCCTCACAGCATTGCAAAACTTAAAAAGAGATAGTAGGACATGCACTTGCCTTCCCCTGAGCTCTACTCCTGACAGGGACAGCCTAGCTCCCCACAGGGCACTTGAAAATCTTAGATGGATTCAAAGATCTACAAACAAGACAACATTCACAGAAGTTTATTTTTTTTTCATGAGAAAACTTGTTTGAACCTCCAGCCAGAAAAATTCTGGCAAGTGATATAAAAGCCATCATGGAAGAGACCAGGAGGCAAAGGGCACAAAAAAATTTAAGGCCTGGCCCTAGGGGAGAGGGGAGAGATGGGTTAGTCACACTCTTCTTGGTTGGGGAAGACATGTGAGCTTAGATATAATATCTAAAACATTCTGCTCAGCTCTTCCCTGTTTCTGTTTTCCACCTCAATAATTTCCACGAGAAGTGGTTGGTCAGGATTCTTTTTTCAGCATCCTTGTGCCCTTCTACATCCAGCCATTCTTTTCCCTGACATCTAGACATGATTTCTTATTCTTTTGTATAAAAAACACATTTTGCAAGGGGGTACAAACTATTGATCACAGAAGTCAGCTCTGTTCCAAAACTATGAACATTTCCTTTAATCACTTTTAGAGAAATAATTAAATTTAAGTACCATTATTGTATTATTTTCCTACTATATAAACCTTTTATGTAATAAACTGAGAGGGCTTTGTCATGGTGGATATTGTTTTCTTTGGAAGACTTGGTAATAAATTTGGTATAGGAAAGTTTAGGAATAAAGCTTAGAAACACAGATTCTCCCTGAGTCTAGTTACTGACATCCTATGTTTTTCTCTTTATGTTACCAAAAAATTTGAGAAAAAAAAATACTATTTTCTCTCCTAGATCAATTCAGCCCATATTTTGCTGATAGTTCCTGTAAGGCATTGTGCAGTAGATATCAGACCAAATGAAACCATACTAAGTTAAGATAAAAAAATTACAGCAAAGACTAATCCGGATTTTACAAAGTTTACAGCCTTTGAGATTTTCAAGCACATAATATCGGCCAAATGAAGACCCTGCTTCAGAAATCTGCTGGATCTTAGTCAAAGACACCTAAGGTTGCACTGAAATGCTTTTTCTGTCAGGGAACAGTGATTTGAACGGAAGCTCAGCTCTTCCCTGACCGCAGGCCAGCGTGAATCCAGCCCCTGGGTCCCTTCCTATGGGAACACTAGGCAGAGAGACCCTTTTCAAAGGAGGTCAGCCTTTGAAACACGAGCTGACCTTCAGCAACCAAGACTCCCTTCTCTTTTGCAGGCTTTGTGCACTCTCTATTAGAAAGCAATGCAATGAGTTATATTTTAATTCTCAACCGCTAAATGTCCTTAAAAGTCTCAAGTTGTTCCTGTTCTCACTAAAAGAGAGGAACTGAGCATGTTTGAGAGATACAACTGTCCCTCGGCCCCTCTTCCTCCTCATTTTCCATTTACAGTTAGTTCTGCTACCAGACAAAATCCATTTTTAGTGCATAAAAGTAATTTTGCTAATCCCTGAGTGTTTCAGGGAAATTTTCTTTGGTCCAAAAGGATCCAATCTGTTGCACAATCACATGCAGCTTTCTGCCATTCCTCTGGAGTGCCACTCCTTGCAGGAGAGGGAGAGCAGGGAATAAGGTTCTACTGTTGTCAAACTACTACTTCCATCAGAGAGTAGAAAAGCAGAGGGTGCCTGATGGACAGAATGCCCTCAAAGGGGTAGAGGTCCCACAGTCTGACCTAGGATCCAGACTTGTATCCAGCTGCTACAGTGAAAACTCCAAACCTAAATAAAGATAATCCTTCTTTCTTAGTCACATAAATGGGAGCTGTTTAGTTAAGGCCCACATCATAAACACGTTGTGGTATCTGAACTGAGAATAGCACTTTTCCCTGCAAGAGCACCTCCTTTTTTTATGGAGGCTGATAGGTGAGAAAATGGAGAAGTTTTACATTTCACTTAAAATTGAGCTGCAGAGCTTTCTAAATCAATATTGGTGCTCTCAAATCTCAGACAAAAAAAATCTGTCAAAGGAAGAGAACGACTGTATTCATCATTCTAGCCATCAAAGTTATTTTGATCAAGTCTGTGTGTATTTTTAATAACGATTTTCCTTCTCTCCTAAAGTCTTGTTATTCACTTGAAGGCAAAATTATACAAAAAGAGGAGCAACTTTCTGAAAAAGTGTAAGAACCTCTGAGACAAGATCAATCAGTATTTTGTCAACTCAGGATCTTGAAATATATGTGTGACAGATGGCACTAGGAGCATGGCTCTTCACAATACAAGTAGTGTTTAAATATTTATTTTAACAACATATAATGGTGGCAAGACTAAAAATCACAGTTTACTCTTTATTTGCCATCCTGAAGTTATTATTGTGAATATATATATATATATATATATATATATATATTCATGGCATTCATGTCCTGGTGTGAACAAATGGAAAAGACTTCCTCAGTGCTATGAAAAGCCTCAGAAAGAACTACATTTTGAACTTAACAATTCTGAAATACTCTCAAAGTGTTTCATATATCATCTAAGTCATGCTGAGATTTTCACAAGAAACCTCTACAGAAACCACTTGGAATCACAAAGAGCAGAGAGCAAACGTTCTGACTAACAGCCTTGTCACACCAGGCTTGGAGCACTGCTCCCAGTGCTAAGCAGTGTTTTAAAACAAACATTTAAAATTTTAAAATTCTAAGTGTTGCTTAGAATTTATCAGAAGATAGCTGTTCAGTTTAGAATACACACAAATAAAGCCTTTCCAAAACTGCAGTACTTTTGCCTACAGCACAGGCAAAGCTATTGATAAGGCACGTGTTCTGATGGAGGAACCGGCGCAATAGAAGACAACAAGAAAAACAGCTACACACAGATCAGTGACATCATTATTTCAAACAGTATGACTGCACTTAAAGGGCTGAGGCTGTTGGTCATGCATCACATAATTGTATTTATAGCTGCATTTATACACTGGTAATTCATATATGCATTTGAATATTTAATACGTAGTTGCTATTCTCTGAAATATGACTAAAATAAAAAAGAAATACCACAGGTTGTATCAGAAACTTTTTGTCTAAATTTATAATTACTCAATATTCTATTGTATGATTTCACAATCATAAAATGTAGTTGTCTTGAAATGAAATTCTGCATGAAGTTCACTCAAGCTCTTTCAGATCAACAGTGGTGTAATGGAGATCAGAATCTGATCTGTAAGACTTAGACAGAAAATAGTTGCACCAGCAGCTACCTCCTCACAGAGTGTCAAAGGAAATGGGAAGTTTTTATATTGCTATATATGAGAATAAGGAGCACAGTTTCCTATTTAAAACATTTACACCACTTTGTGTATTTACTAGGAACCTAAATTAAGAATAACATCATTAACCAAGAAGAAAAATAATTTTACACCATTTGTGCTTGTAAGAAAGCTTATAAATTTAAACCACTTCTCACATTTCTCAAATACTACATCAAAAGGGCAGTTTTTAGCTATAGTGCCCTACAGATTTTAACCATAAATGCAACTGTATTTACTACGATAGTTAGAAAATAACAATATTTACTAGGGAGAAATGACAATGGCAAAATGACAGCAGAGAGAAAATACACATCATTCACTCTTTGAAGATGACTGCTCTAACATCCTGCTTCTTCTTCTTCTGTTCTTTATCAAAAGCCATTCTAATTAATTATCTCCTCAACAGTTATATGAACGTTTTACAACATTTACACTAGAAACAAACAGAAGAGCGGATTTTCCATTTCTGATTTCAGAGAGAAAAAAAGCCAAAAAACAAAACAAAACCCTCAAGTAAAATTTTGCAGATCAGAAATATATTTTTATGGACTCAAAAGGATAAATTTTCCCTTTACTACAATGCCACCAAAACAGAGAGAGGAAAGTCTCCAAACTGTTTCTGCTAGTATGCAAATAATGTCAAGTACATGTGACACATGATGTCAGGAATTCTATTTCATTTCTTACGGCTGAAGGAACAGAATATAGATGCTGCCACTACAATAGCATTTGAAGTGGAGATATACATACCTGCCCATACCAACTGTATTCCAGCATTGTAACCTCAGTGGACACCAAGTCTTAGAAAACTCGGAGCAAATTCGTGAATACCAACAGTTTCATGTAAGACAAAGCCGGTGACTATGCTGCTACTTTCCCTTTCAAGGGAGTGTGCTACACTCTACAACTTTTGCTTAGCCACCAGCACTGCTACAATCATAGCTTTGTTGAAGTGTTGTGCTCTTGCAGCTAAAACCTGTTGATAATGAACCTGAACCCATTATTTTGAGTCAATGAATTGAAAGAAATAGGGCAAAGAATGAAAGCCACAGGGCCAATTACCAGCATTCTTTGATGTATTACTTGCTAGCACCCACCAAATCACTTTGTGTCTTTGTCTTGATCCCCTCTGTTATTCATTAATTATTCTGGAAGGGTTAGAGTTCAGATAGCTAATTGCACAGACAGTCTTACTTGGTGGGGATTCTCCCTACACTGACACTTTCCCCAGCTGTGCCCAGCCACCTTGCATTATGCCAATTAATCCAATTCTTGGCATTTTTGTACAGTCCTCCAGGTTCTTTTAAAGCTTTGCCTAAAATGTTTTTCTTAAGCTTGTAAACAGAGACTGAAGAAGGTTTGTGAACTGGACAGATAATGTTTACAACTGACTTGTTCATCCTCTTTCTGGAGGTCACTGGCCCTAGTGACCCTCTTTTTCTCCCCCCACCCCTGTAGTTTTATTTACAAGCATGGTGTCTAGTACTCTTTTTGCATTTGTAGAAATAAGAATTATTTTACAATATTGAATTTTCATTTTCATTTTTTCCCTGTCCTTACTAATTTTTCACTTTTTTCAGAAGTGGTCTTTGTTAAATTGAGAGGTAGATATCACTTTATATATTAAGAGACAATTTCTAGGAGAATAGTCTTCTAGTTAACAAAAGGAAAATACCTGATTTCTTTGTTGATTTAGGTCTAGGAATATTTCCATATACAAAATTTTGTAACAAAGAAGGAATGAATTTTAATAAAGAGAATACAAAAAAGGGAAATAAAAGCTTCTATTCTTTGAGGTCAAAGCACAGGTTCCTGTTCACAATTTCAGAACTGTTGATGGGCTTCAAATTCCAGAAAAATGCAACTTAGGACTCTTCATTTTCACCCAAGCAGGGGGAAAGATTATGTCTATTTCCTTGGTTTGGCCACTCATTATATATTTGTTATTCTCCTGCACATATACCCACTTTCCTTCTCCTACAGCCCTAAAAAATTTGTAAGTTGGGAGCACAAATCAAAAGGGACAGAGTTAGGAGACCAAGCCTATTCACAATTAGATATACCCTATTTTTTACACAATTACACTGCAGGCAATTTTAGGTCCTCATAGACACTTCCATGTGTCTGGGAACTCTGTAATCAATGGCTTTCCCTGAAAAGTTGAATTGTAAAGAAAAGAGGTAAAACTAGGTCCTCAGAGAGTACTACGAGATGAAGTATGCACAGACAAGAAGTCCTTTAAGAAAGCAGTCACTGAAATAATAAGGAAACAGCAGCCACAGAGAACACCCTCTAATTATTTTAAATTATTATTAGCATTACCCAAGTAATTATCTAATTAAGTAATTACTCTTTTTCAGAGATGCCAGTTAGCTAATAAAATTGTACTGGCAACCTTAAAGAGCATACTAAAAATTTATCCCAGGAATGTCATCTTCAAATTACCCTGAACGGATAATACAATGAGTTAAATGTGAATGCTGAAGTCCAAGGTAGGGAGAAAAAATAAGGTTTTGTAATAAATCTGTTTTAAAAAAATTAGCAGTGTTTTAGCACTTCAGGTGATCTGAATGCTAATCTCCATTTGTAGATAAGAGAAATCCAATATCCTTCAAGCAACCAGGTCAAAAGAACAGTTCAATAATTACAGGAGCCTTACATTAGAATCTGTAAAACACCCAGGAGCATAGGTTAGTTGAGGAAGATTAAAGAAAGAAAGTTTGTTTATAGATTTCATTTCTCTGCCACAAGAATCTAAATAAGCTTAAAATGGTGCCTCTTCCCCTGTACAAAGTCCAACAAGAAAGTTATTAATCACAGTTCTGTGTGACAACTTATACTTTGCTTATATATTCAGAACCACTCAAGCTCCATCTTCAGGTGAAGAATGTGAAAAATATTTCTGTTAGTCTAAACAAAATACAGCCTCTGACCACGCTCCATAGACTGACCTGTTGACTGGACTAATACAAAACTCATCATCCATGAATTCAGACTTAGTAAGCGTTCCATTTAAACTTGGTTTTCATTAGCTCTTTTAGCATCAAAACTAAAAACCAGAGAGGTCTGTGAAGGAATTTATTTTTCATAGTTGTGTCCATGCAGAAAATATGGAACTTTCACACTCCATGACTTGACTTTTTCCACATTAAATATAGCCTGAGCATAAGGTTTTGCCTCATTAATATGTAATTCAGGTACATCAGATATGAATTCATTTCTCTTCAAAGAACTGTAATTTTTAACATATGAAAATTAAGATAGTTTATACAAATAGGAGAATGCTATCTTATGCACTGCATAATGCGCGTATCTTATGCACCATCTTAAGCAGAAGAGATGGTGCAGAGTTGGGCTTGTGATACTATAGTCAAAATTTCAACAGACTAAAACATTCCCAAATAATCATTCCTTGAAAGAGAGATTTATGCTAAATCCATAAACCTCCAGAATTTGTTTTGTAAAATCCAGCCTCCAAATTTTGAATCCTTTGATAGTGCTGAATATATCACATAAATGGGGGAGCCACCATACATGGTGTTGCCAAGAGCTGTGCTGAGGAGCATTTCCACCAGGCAGAGGAGGGCAGAAGACCGTGTTCCTCTGGCCTCTTAGCTCAGAATGCTGCTCACAGAAGACCAGACACATTCTAGCACGTGGCTGCCGTCTCCCAGTAGTTTCTTCTCTCTCACTTGAAAAATGTATCTGGCACAATTACTCACAATGCTGTTAAACTGGGGAAATATTTGCAGGGGCATCTGACCACACACCTCACTCAGCTGGAACCCATCACAATATTTAAAGCTGAGATGAAATAACCTGTTCTGAGCAAGACAGTGGAGAATTTGCAGTTCCAGTGCACAAGATAGTTTCTATGTGTCAATTTTCTATACTTAAAAATATAGAAATGCTTTTCTACACTAAAGAAGCCAATTAAATTTACTTCGTACAGAGTCCAAATTTTTCAGGTAGATTACATTTTTACAGGAACATTTCAGAACTTTCCAGAACCTCCAACCCCACTCATTTAAGTGATCCCCAGAGCCAAGAACAGCCATTTATTTCAGAGAACTGAGAATTTTTTGTCTCAGTTCCAACTATTTTTTTAATGCAGAAAAGTAAAATATCAGCAACAGTATTTAAACCAACATACTACTTCAGTATCTGCATTAAATGATTACTGCTATCCTTTCCACCTTTTTTCTATACTGCTGGATTTGACACTGAAACTTTTAAAGTTTAAGATGTGCTTTCTGTCCCTAAGTCTTTTAAAGCTGTAACGCCCTTAAGGAAGTGGTTCACTATGTCTGTATAATGTTTTGCACACTGGGGCACTGATCTGGTGGAACAAACCAGAACTATCCAATAACTTCTAACTACAACCTGTTCCAGTCACAGCAGAGGCTTCTGAAAATGCTCTATTGTTGAGGTCAGTGTCAATTCCCTACAACTTCCACAGGAGCAGCCCAGTGCAAAGGTTTGTCAGAAGCCCCCATATTATGTGTGGTAGCTTAGTCTGAAAGTCTTCTAGATTCCTTCCTCCATGTCCAAATCTATATGAAATGTAAATAATTTTCTCCCTGAGTAATCAGGAGGAACAGAAACTCATACTATCACAGCTTACAGATTAATATTCAACTTCTACATCAGAACACTAATAAAAGGCCGCCAAGAACCAAGACCTAAGTTGAATTTGCACTAGATATGGAATACAGCAGGGAAGAGAAATAGGAGCTGATTGACTACAAGAACAATTGATTTGAGCTTGAAAAAGAGTGCAAACAGCAAAAAAAAACTTCTTAGAGAAAAAGTAGTTATTCTTAACTAGATTCTTAACTGTATGTAAAATATGTTGTCCAGGCAGACTTAAACCTGAGTGTCTGAACCCTATAAGAACCTTATCATTAAGCCAAAAACCACCTGTTTTTCGAAAATGGAAACAAGTTAGATCTCTTGTCAGTAATGTGATAAATAAAATACATAAAGGGTCCTACCAAACTACTTCTTAATTTCATTTAAAATTCTGCAGTCCAAGGCCAGCTGTGTGTTAAATACAGCAAGACTGATTCTGAAATTAGTCACATTAATTCATCTCTTTACTTCCAGTAACAAAATTCAGAAATTGAGTTTTTTCCCTGGAAATTGCATCTTATTTTAGATCCTCTCTCTATTCTAGTAAGCAAGATATCTTTTTTAAACAGTAAAAAAAGCCTATTGTTCTCATTTTAAATTATTGGTATTGATTAGGAACTGTGCCTAAATAATAAGTACAGAAATCATCATCATCATCATCATCATCATCAATATTATACATTTCCCATGAAATTTTCTGCACTGAACATGACTTCACTGAAGTAGATAAGGGACCTCAAGTGTTCAGATGAAAGAGGTATCTATTTTCAGATGTGGAACATTGTAAGATTAGCAAAAAAAAATACAAAGCCTGGTTCAAAATTCAACACACCAGTCAAAAGCATTGATTTGTTACACTACCTTAGAAACCTGTGGAGCAAAAATAGAAACAGAGGCACAGCCCCAAAATGAGTGTGGGCTGAAGAAGTATGATAAATAAAATATTGCTGTAGCATCTCTTATCATGAGAATTTTACATATACACAGTATAATCTGAATGTTCCAGATGAACAAGCTCTTCCATAAATAGTGAAACCTATAAGCTGCTGTTTCCTGTAGATTTCTCTTATATTTCCCTTAAAGGTTTTTCTCCCAAGACTCAAAGTTTTCCAGTTCTGGATTATTTTTCATGATCACTGCCCTGCGCCTTCCAAGAGGTGATCACATCTCCTGCCAGAGGAGGAAGCTCTCAGCACACGGGCTCCTGAGCCCGCGTAAACCTGAGCGTCCCCACTCATCTGCTGTCCTTGCTCGTTACTCTGTGGGCTCATTAAGAGTTATCTTTTCCCATTGCACAGTTTATGCTTTTTTCCTTAGGTGCCCATGGATTTCCATGACACCTCAAGGCAGTTCTATTGAACCTGGACTGCAGGATCAAAAACATTGAGATGGAAGGAAAGGAAGGTTTATGAGGAGCAAACAGATGGCAGCTGCCATCAAAACATGCCACATTTCTTTAGGAAGCTGTCCTAGAAATGATCAAATATTGCTGCCTTGGGAAAGTGATGGATGTCACATTGAAAGTGAACTTCCTGGAACACTGCTTTACCCTGAAGCATATCCAAAAGGTTTTTATTTATTGAATACAGAACAACCCAAGGAAGCACATAACAAGAAAATCTGGATTTCTACAGTATACCTCCTTATTAGAACAAAAATCAAATATAGTTATTGACTCTGAGTTTGCAGGAATTTTAGGAGGTTTTACCCAAAATCCAAAACTTTCAACTGATTTCAGAGAAGTTACAAAGTCACAATGGTATCCTTTGAATACTAGAAAAACTACATGTTGCATCTACAATGGTATAAAGATGAGACAACACAGAAGGAACAATGCTCTTGCTCTTTCAGTAAGTATTATTTTTTTAAAAATATTGTATTTTCTCATAATGTGAAGAACTCTTGTGAAATAACTCTCCAATTTTAATATTGACTGAAAGGTAAAAAACAGCTATTATAGGGAATATAACTTCTTTTGGTTTAATATATAGTAAATAGCACATATCAGAGGTAGAAAAGGATTTAGGCAAGGGCATGTACAGGAGAAAAAATCTGATGCAGTAAAACTAATATTAAAAATACTGGAGGGGGAAAAAAGAAATATAAAAACCTTTTGAAAATCAGACCTGAATCAGTCTACACTAAAGTGGATTTCAAGCAGGTGAGCAGAAGCTCCAATCTTTCTTTTAAGTTTCTGAAGTCTTATGATTTTCTCAAATTATACCATCCTGTATGATCTAGTTTCTGACTAATATCTAATAATTGAAATTGCAGTGACTTGCATACAGAAAGACATTGAATTAAAAATGCATATTGTATTGATTGAAATCTTGAAGAGCACCATTTTATATTTCACCTGGGCACATTCCTTTTTCAGTGAGTATTTCAGAAATACTTTCTCAAAGAACACACATTATGAACTTAAGAGCCACAAAGCAATCCACTGAACTGAAGCACTGCAGACTGCCAACATTGGCAGCAAGGAAGCTGCATAAAAGAATATGATTATATTTAGAGGAACACCATGCAGCTATAAAGAAAATCCACGTTTATATTCCAAATGTGAAAAAAGCAATTGTAGAAAAAATAATTGGGAGTGTACTTCAGGTTAAGTAGATTAATATTATTGACATTTTGGAGAGTTTTGGTATTATTGAGAAAAGAAGAAATTATATATTCACCTGTTTTATATATAATTTGGCACTCACTAATTAACTGCAATCATGGAGGCTGCATTTCCCAGTCATAAAGGCATTTTTGGGAATATCAGCTTAATGTGTCTCATCTAAGCTCCTGATGTAGCACAAATGTAATAAATAGTGTATCACAACTACCTCAACAGCAATCATAGGCTGCTTGTCTCTTTGATTACCAGGTGCTTATTTCTGCAATGAAACTGTTGATCCATTATGAATAGCAAGAAATTAGACTCTTAGAGACAAGCATTTGGGAGCACTAGTTCAGTGCTCATATGCATATTTATGGTGTTATATTCAGTGGAGTGACAATGGACCACTCCTCACAGCTTTTGACCTTTGTATGCACTTCCACACATACATATAGAATGTCTTTTAAGCAGGTATATCTATACTTACAGGGAGTCATAAGTATATTTATATATTAAGTATACCAAATTATAAGGGGGAAAGGGGCTGAAAAGAACATTTCCTTATAGTAGATTCTCTTATTATTTTTAAGAATAAAGCCCACTTATGCCTCATTTACCCCAAGTCTCTGTTCCACAGATAAGGTTTTTAGCATGTTTTTTTTTTTTTTAATCAATGGGCATAATGCAGAAGATTTTTCTATCTGCAGCAAATCATCACATTTTTAGAAGCAATACCATTACTATCACAAGAGTGGCCCATTAACTGGAGCACAGCAGTGAGGGAATCACTTCTGAAATGTCATCAGCAGTTCTTTTGGTAGAAACTGTGCTTAAAATAGCCCTGTACACGCTGAGCCCTGACTTGATATAAAGATTTCAAAATAAGAGCACAGAAAAGGTTCATGGATTTGTTTGGGGGTTTTTCGCTTTACGTGTGTTCAATTTTATTCAAAAAGACACAGGGCTCTAAAGAGCTGAATTCCCCTTAAGTTTTATTGCCTATGATCTAAAATAATACCTTCCATAGCATGTTTTTTTAATAACATTTTAAGTACGAATCAGTGGAGTGTCTGGTCAGACCAAGTCTCTTGGAAGTATCACTGCCTGGAATGTTTTCAGAATATTTACACAACTATTTTTCTGTCTGAACACAAAATGATTCTTCATGTAACCCTAAAAATTCTGCTTTTGTAGACTGAATGTAAAGCTCAATAAAGCAAAAAAGCCATCAGTGGGTTTTGAAATTGGTCCTAGGTCTTTTGGCTTGCAGGTGGCAATCCTTAGCCAGCCTGCAGGAAAGTGATATTTGTTTTACAGCAGAACTACTGTAGAAAATTTTTACATTATGGATACTCCAGATAGTTAACACACATCTAATATGAAATATTTTGTGTTAGATATCAGAAGACATCAAATTACCAATTCATCTTGTCCTGCTTCTACCACTGGTCAATGTAAGATGAGCACAATGTCAGGCAGGTCATAAAAGTTGTCTGTATCACTATCCTGAAAGATGCTTTGGCTTCTCACAGTCATTTGTAGAGCAGTATTTGTTGTAATCCTGCTGTGAAAGAATGAAATGCACATTACTGACTTGAAGGGGAGAAAAGACTTCATGCTTCACTTGTCTACAAGTGGATTCAGTCTCTAGAGGAAGATCATCTGGGTTGCAAGGAGAATAGCTCAGTGGTTACCTGTTACACAAAGACATTAAAGACTCAGGTGCAATTTTCTACCTGAACTTGAGTCCCTGGATAATTTTGAGCATTCATCACAACTGAAATTCATCTCTAAGAGGTAGTTTTCTAGTCTACATTATGAAAAAGTCTGTCTTTTGGACAATAACAAAAGAAAGGATCTCCAAAAAGTGAATTACTTTCTGATACCCTGGGAGACTTCATATAAAAGCAGGATTTTTTTTCTTCTTTTTTTTTTTTTTTTTTTCTTCTTACCTCTGGACATGCTCCACTCTTTTGGTTCATGACAGGAGACTTGGGCAACTAACTTTAATTAGATGCCTATTATTTACATGACTGAAAAGCTGGATCCGTTTAGGACAGGTAGACATTTATGGAAGCTAAACCTTATACTATGAGGAAATGAATTTGTGTCCCTGCATATTAAATTTTTACCTGCAATGTGTGACACCTTCCTCAAAATTGGACTGTGGGGGGTGAAATATTACAATTTATATGATATTGTCAAAATGTCAGTGGAGACCAGAAAATTGCTTAACATAAATATATAGAAAAGGATGCTGGAGTCAATGACCCCCAGCCCTCAAAAGGTATGAACTGAATGCTTGTGTTCAAATCCTGTTGGCATTTTTACTAACTGAAGAAAAAAATCTAGAGAGAGAAGTAATCTTGGAGTTTGAATGAACTAGATGATTCTTCAAGAACTATGTATTAAATATATTTTAACTATCAATATTATCACTTACGACACGAAATCCACATTTTCAATAGTACAAAGTGGATGACATTGCTTATTTGTATTCAGTTCCATTGAATTTTTCAAGGCAAAATTCTCACTAAGGCAGTTGGAGGTTGTAGTAGCAACATTTTTTTTCATTCTCTCTGTGTTAGATACCATAGCTTATCTCAAGACCTAATGCAATCTATTTTTTAATTATTCACACCCATTATTCTGTAACTATTGAATAACATTTCAATATGAAAAAGGCAGGACACGGTCCAATTATTAATGATCCAGATATGAACAGAAAGTGGAGTTTGTTCTTTAGAAATATATCTATTATTTGTAACAGCACTAATGAAAGTTGTAAGCTTATATTTATCATGCAGTCCAACCCAGTATTAGTTTCATGATCTTTTTCCAGGAAAAAAATATTAAAAAATAGCAAAACCTTTTGTTTGCTTTAGAAAGCAGTTCAGTTTTCTTCTGCATAAGGAAGTGATTGCAACTACAGTTGTGTCAACGCACCTCACAAAGTTACCAGCCCTTCATGGAGCCACTTTCAGTCTGAGCTTGCAAGGTCTATGAATGTAACAAACTCTGAAGTCAATCAATATAAAATATTAATGGAAAAACTTGCAAGTAAATAAACAAAGCTTTGTCTATGCATTTGTTTGAAATCACAGCGCAAGTGCTTAGAATCAAATATCTCACTTTGGAACCAGATTTGCTACCATTGCTAGTAAGACATTTTGGTCAAATGACTGGTTTAAAATATCTTCAATGTTCATATGATGGAAAACACTTCAATATAAAAAAATAATTAATTGTTATCAAAATTTTTCCTCTCTAATATAAAGTGAGTGGTGGAAACACAGTATTTCAAGCTGTTTCCACTTTGCTATTTTCAGTGTTGCTTTCCCTAATTTTTCATCCCTTCTTTGCTTTTTTCCCAAGTTTTGATCCCTTTTCTTGTTTACTCTGACTTCCAGAATTACCTCTGATCATTTTTTCTCCTCTCAAGCACCCTTTTTTCCCCTGTTATTTTTGTGATATTTCAACAAGATAAAGTTCTAAAATGATTCCTGCATTCTGGTTTTCATCCAGCTTGATCTCAAATGACTGATTATAGCAGTCCCAAGGGTATAATAGTGAACATGCTCTATAAGTATGGTCAAAGGCAGAGCCTGTAATTCCCAATGCATAAAACGCAGAAAAATAGACAAAACTTGGAGAAATTCTTCATTAACTGCTAACAAGTCAGTGGCCATTTTTCTTTTCATTTCTTTGACCTTTGAAAAAATTCACCATTTGTGTCTTTGAATGAATGTACAAATTAATGTACAAATAAATGTACTTGATCAGGGATCTGATATCAAAGGGATCACCTTTGTCCTGGGTGGTTTTTGTCTTTATTTTCCATCATAAGCAATTAATCCACCATTGTGTGCATATCTTATGAGATGTTTTGCTTTAAAAGCACAGTCATTTAAAAAGTACCCAAATTCAAAACATCATCTAAAACTACAGTGAACTGCGAAAGGCTAAATGGAAGATTTGGAGCAAAATAGCTCCTGGGTTAGAATCTTGTATGCTGTATTAGCCTTGAGCAAAATTTTACAGTGCAGGTACTTAACCTACAAGGAAAATTTCGTAATGGGAATACTCAGAAACCTGTGGCTATAACCAGTACTACTGGGCCCCAGTATAATATTTCATTTACATTTCTTACAAAGCAATTTTTGTCAATCTTGCTGCATGAATGAAAAAATCTCATCCCATAGTCTCCAATTCACTACCCTCATGAACTCATAAAAAGGTCTTTTAACCACTGCTGTGATTTTCAAGTGGAAATAATAAAATGGCAAGAGTTAAATATTAATATTCAGTTCTTGCACTGTGTCTTTCTTTGATACCAATTACAACTTGAACTTCACCTAACTCAAAAAGACTGCAGACTTCTCTCAATTAGCAGTAATAGGATTAATACATAGCTTTGGAATTGAAGATTTAAATAGCAAAAAAAAAAAAAATCTTGGCAAATGTACACTACATGTACCAAATTAATCTCAAAATAAATATGCAGCCTTGGGTGTAATAAGTGGAATGTGGAATGTTAGAGATGTGGGGGTTATTGTGTTTTTTTCTGCTCTCTTGACAACCTCTGGACGTAGCATTGCTTTGAAAACTATCATGGCTGTAGAATAACAGTACTTTTTCTTCCTTGTGTTTATGGACACTAGAGAGTTGCTGCCATTAGCAACAGGTTTTCTCCTTTGTAGAGCACCAAAGCTACTTCTGTTTATTACACTTTTCTTCATTACCAATTTCTATAGTTAGCAGCTTTGTGAGTTTTAAGCAACCTCACAGATTCAAATTATTGCATTCAAATAGCTGGCTCCTGAGAGAGAATAAAATATTAGGTGAAAAACGTTAGGTGGACAAAAGTGGTTCCATGCTACAGAAGTGAACAGGCAACTGAATTTGTGGAAGATAATTCTTGTGGTTCTTTATTCATGTCGAGTTGTTTGTGGTTTATTTTGTATTTGTATTTGATGGGCAATGATTGTCTTCATTTTCCTTGCATTTTGAATAACTACCTCTATATCATACATGATACAATGGCCCAAACTGATAACTCTGTTTTTAGGTGTATATTTGACTTCTGAAAATAAAAATTGTAATATCCTAAAATTCCCTGTCAAATCAAAAAATGCTAATGTCAGTTATAAAGAGCTGTTTATATTGTTTTCTCAGAGGAAAATATGAAATATTGAATGATGTTTTACTGATCAAAGCTCATCCAGCAGAACATTTGAAGTGTAAGTAAGCCAATAGAGAATCAGCTGTGAGTCAGGACAGATGGAAGTGACAACTTCAGTTTTTTATTTTTTTCCAACTAGTGGAGAAATCAAGACCAAGGTTAACCACAGGTTTCTGTTGACAATAACCATGTTCTTCATTTCTGGAAAATGAACTTCAGGAAATACCAGAGAATGACTAAAAGCTCCTTTTCAAAATAGTACAGGGAGATGCTACAGAGATTTTAAATGAGGATCAGTTGCTGCATTTTTCTAAAGTCTGGCCCTAGTATAATGACTGATCACAAAAAAAGAAGAGTATTACCTTCCTGGGTAAAGTTGATCAACAAGGAAGATTGATCTATATTTAAGTTCGCTAAGAAGAAAATTTCTTGGGAGTGAATATAGCAGCAATCATTATGAGGAAAGACAGTGTAGTCAAGATCACAACAGAGATCAAGTGTTTAGAAGAAGGATGGCAATAAAAAGAGCAGAAACACCATGATGGGAAAAGTGTGAGATCTCTTTAAATCCTATTGGTGTCAGCCTCTCTTGTTTTGCTGGACTTGCAGGAAGTCACAGACAAATCACAACATCTTGACACTATTGCAATCATACTTCAGTTTGATTTCAACTACCTGTAAAGGCTATCTGGAGCTTCCATGCATTTCAATATGTTTGCCTCTCACTCCAACAAAAGAAATTAACCCAAAACCAAATGATCTATACATTTTAAGGATTCAATCTTCTATTTGTAGCTCAAACTTTTAATGTTCTTCCTCTGAAAAAAATATTACTTGCCCAAGTTTTGAAGCACTGGTCTCCACAAGTCCTAGACCTTTTCTCAGAAAGAAATAATGTATGGAAGCCAATTCAGTTATAGTATAATACAGCTATTATCTAACCTCATCTTGTTTGGTGCTGCTCAGAAAAGAGACAGGATCATCTGCCTCATGGTAAATACATAGTGAACTTTGAGAGATGGTTGGAATTAATCTTGAAAGAATGTATGAGATGCATTGCCACTGTTGCAGAGCTAGTAAATGGCAGCTGAGATAAGCAAAATTCTCCCTTTACACAGATGGATCACAACATACCCCAGAGGTCTCCAGCATAGCCAAAATAAAAATCTCATTAAATTATTTCTAGAGTTTGATTTAAAATTTGCCTAATTTCCCCTTGATAAAGCAGAGAATCACCTAATAACATTTTCTGATCTGTCCAGATACAGAAACGGCCAAAATATTAAAAATATGGACTGTAGAAGTTGATCTGGACACAATTGAAACAAATAAATTGCACTTTGATGAGGATCAGAGAAGGATGGGATGAGTGTATAGGCTCTAGCCATTTAGAGATGGTTGTCATTCTTTATGAAGATTAAGGACTTGTAGCTTTGCATTCCTATATTAATCCAAAGGCCAGCCATTGTACAAGCTGCCAGAGAATAGACTTCAGACACTGCACTTTTGATCACAGCCTTGAGCAAAATAAACTCCCATTCTACACTGCACTTTTCTGGCTTTACTCTGTTAATGTTACATGGCAGATATACAAAACTGACTTAAAATTTCTCTAGAAAACATCTGAGAACAAAAAGTACAATAATGAACACAGCTGAAGAGGACTCTCTTATGCAGCCAGTAGTCAGTTTACATGTATATTGAAAGAAAATAACTATAAGAATAATTTTAAAACTAAGAAAACTCTTATAGTAAAAGGCAGGAGTCATGCACATATGATTTGCTTAAGATCTACATGTTTAAAAACAAATGAGGACTCACAGAATAGTGCATGAGGGATTTTTTTATATGTTGAATAAAAAACAAATAATCCTGATTTTTCTAGGGAGGTAAGGGAACCATAAACATTACAGGGAATTTTAGCTTAATATCCAGTGATTTACATAATTTTTTATAAAATTCAGTGTTAGTTTAAAGTCAAAAGTAGATCAACCATTTTTAAAATTATAACTTTTTCCCTCTTATGTCCGGGTCTGAGCCATGTCATCAGATTCTCACTCCTACGACTAATATAAAATTCAGACACAATTTCCAGTTAAAAAGGAAACTATTTCTGCCATGTCTTCTTCCCTTATTTTTTAACTCAGTGACAATTCTGATATCCAAAGTGGCAACTAATTGCCTTGACAATTAAATGGTATTGCCACAGCACAGCCTTTATGCATTTGTCCTAATAAATGTCAGATGAAGCTCAACTGCTCACTTCAGCAGATGCTAATTTAAACTGAATACTACCAGCTATTCAGAGAGAGAATTTTTGCTTTAAATAAGATTAATCTCAGAAATTAAGCATGGGATTCCCTCTTATAAAAAAGACCATTGGTTATTCATTAAATCTGAATTACTGGTTTAACAAACACTTGTATAAGAATCATTAATATTTTCTGTTATGTAATTACTAATGTAGTGCATAATACTTAATATCTCAACAGTCAGGTCTCTTCAAAATTCAATTACTATAGCCCTTGTCATCGAGACTAGCACTGCTCCCTCAAAGCTCCTTTTTTCCCTAGTGACCCTTCAGCTTGACTACTTCTTCCTTGGCTGCCATTTGTCAGTTCAGGAATAGTATGACTGTCAAGTCAAGTGTAGATTTATATTGGAATCGTAACTCCCATCATGGTCCTCACCTTTCCACTGAAGTCAGTAGGAAGCTGGGAATCCTGTTATGCTTTTAATCCTGGGCCAGCATTTCAAAAAATGCTGATCTTCTTTGCAAGATTGTGGAGCTTCTCTTTGCTGCAGGTGACAAGAAACTGAGTCTCTTTTCATTAACACTGGAAAAGCCTGAACAGCCTCAAGGTAGCGGCAGCAGCATTTGCAGCAATATTCTTTACTTTACAATTGTAAAATCTTTGTTAATTCTGTTCATACTCTTCATGAAAAAAAAAAGCTTATCTCTTGCATGTGGGTTCCTCCCCTATTTGCACCACCCATTTTGAAATACATATTAAGCAGCACATGGTTTTCAAAGGGAAAGTTTTACAGGACCCTCTCAAGCTATAATTTTATTCATAAAATTGATAAAGGTAGGAATGGTGGTGGACGCTGAGCCCGGAAGTCATGGAAGAGTTCATGTTTTTGTCATTGAAGCTGCTGACAACCAGAAGAATTCAGCTGTTTGAAAAATGTTGATTATGAACTGTCCCAGGACCCTGTAACTTTCAAGCCTCACTGAGGGGCAGCATTCATAGGCATAGGCTAAAACTGTGCCAGGGACTGTCCTAACAGTAGGACTGCCTGGACGTGTCCCAGGCATAGTTAAATGTACAAGAGTGGATAGACAGCTCACTACTGTTCAGGGTTCTGAGCTGAGAATAAATACATGGGAAGAAATCAGGACATCCTGTGATTAAGCCATGACTAGCTCCCTTCTTACATCTGTCTTCCACACTTTTCCTCCCTCATATCAAGAATCCCATCAGACTTTAAAAAGAACCACCTGTACAGTAGACTGTTTCAAGACTTTAAAAGATTCTTACCTGTAATTCTAATTCTGAAACAAAAATCAAATTTTGATTCAGCTCTAATGCTCTCTTCTGCTACTGAAGGCAATGGACTTGCTGAACTTACTCTTTGAGTCGCAGTGACATCAGTGATTTCCATACCACAGGAATCATCACACAAAAGTGGGTTAATAGCTGTGCTCAGATGTGCAGAGGTGTGTTCAAGAATAGACATAGCAAAAATAAAAATGTCTAAAAAACCAAAAAAAATTATGAGGTATATGGAAGAAAGAATAGAAACTGTGGACTTTAGACACTGTAAGGTTAAAAAGATGAAGTCTGTGAAGTTTGAAAAGAGAAAAAAAAGAAGATATGTTATGAAAGTCTACAAAATAATGAGTGAGCCTGAGGATCTTACACAGATCTCTGTATTTATTTCCCACTTACTCATCTCTTTCAGTCTCTATTCTGCTCCTCCTCTTTCTAGATCTTCCAAAATGCATTTTGCTCTTTCTCCCAATTCCCTTTTCCCTCTTATTTATGAACCCCTTCACATAATTTTCAACCCTTCCTCTTTTCTATATACTTGTTCTCATGGTAGAAATACTGATATAAAATCTAAGTATTTTCTTAATATTCATAAATGTAAGTATTATTTTTAAAAATAAAAATATTATAGTGCATAGAACTAAAAAGTAACGTATTTTAAGTGACTGCCATGAAACAATCTGCAGACACAGACAGCCCTGCTGCTACAAACTGCTTCAGCAGAAAGTCTAGGAAGACTTAAAACATAACAATTTCAATTACTTTACTTGTGGTAATTTAACATAAAATTAAATTTTAACCCTCAAGCATCATCTCATAAGCTAATTCAAAATGGAATCAAGAAGTTTTGAGAATTCTATACTTTCTCTGAAGCAAATAACATAGAGGTAGAATTTATTTGACTCTGTTTATGACAAAATGCAGATACTTACATCCAAGCTAATTATCTAGACTTATTTTTCAGTCAACAGGGAGAAAAATATCACTTTGAGGGTGCAATCCATCTTACTTCAAAGTACATACTTAAAATAAGCCAGATAAATTGGATCTTAAATGGGTCCACTTGCCCCACTGGCTACAAAAATTGCTAAAGCATCTAGTTCAGATGCAGACACTTGTTTCATAGATAGGTAAAAGCCCAGTGAAGGTATTCTGAAACAGATTATTGAGCTTTATGGACAGCTGATCTATTCTAGCTTAAGTATTCTTGTGCTTCTGTGCGCTGCTACCATGTCATTTACACAGCAGTTGTGGCCTGGAGCAAAGCCCTATAATGGTATTAGAGAGCCTATGGAGGCAGATGGGATATATACACCAATCTGAAATGGTTCTCCTTGGGCCCAGAGTGCATTTTTGGGCTTTTAAATGATATATTTTTTGCAGGAGTAGTAAGACACCGCTGTTCTCCCTCTCATAGTGTCTCCTAATCCTTCAAATTATGTGCCTATCCACCAAAAAAACTGTATCAGTTTAAGAAAGGGTTTGCATTATTGTATGAAGTGCGGGAGTTGATGCAATCACATTGCTGCAATCAAGAGAGCACATCTAAAAATGAAGCTGGAAAGATGCCAATGTAGCAGACACTGGGCAAATTAAACTCCCTAGATGGGAGATACAAGCACAGGACATTAAAGGTATTTGTGACTTTCATAGTACTTTTAAAAAGCCATGACTTCCCTCCTAGCAATGTCTGGACTGGACCTGTTCCGTCTTTAAATACAAAATTTTCCCGCAGAAAGATTTCAAAAGAGAAAGTATGAAAATTCAGTCCCAGCAGCCTAAAAAAATTATTTCCAAAAAAAATACAGCCATTTACAGGCAGAAATGTTTGTGAGAAGCTTATCTTCAAGCTTCCTGAATGCCCCAGGTCACTGCAACAATATTATTCTTCCCAACCACTCATTGAGAAAATAGTACTAGAGTGGGGACTTCAAAGTGGCCAACTGGCAGACTCTTACACAGAGTTTTTCCCAGTATATGCAGTAAATCATTGGTCTTAAGTAATTACTCATTGCTCAGGTGCCTGAGATCAGCTTCCAATCACTGTCTGAGATATTGCTTTGCTGTGTATATTGGAGAGCGTGTTCTCAGTGTTTTGGTATCTCTTAGCTGTTGAGAGGTGTTTCTGCAGGTTGCCTCTAAATTCTGTTTTACACTAGTAAAACAGATAATGCTCCCAAAATATTTCATGGTAATTTATATCTTTTTTTATACTTTAATGTTTACTGGTCTCTGACTAGTCCTCACCTTCCTACCAGCTTCCTACTGGATCTGTAGTAGTATGAATTTACACAGCATCCAGCAATGGTCAGCCCCAAACACACAGCTAAATCAGTATCCCTAGTCCTACTCAATGATTATTTATTTATTTATATGCATTTTTAATGTGGAAATCTTAATTTCTTTGTGGCAATGTTGCTCATTTCTAATTGATCGAGGTCTCTGCCTCGTGTCTTTGACAAAGTTACAGCTTTCAAGCATAAAAGAGTAAATGGCCTCAAGTTGCCCCAGGGAAGATTTAGATTTGGTATCAGGACAAATTTCTTAGCAGAAAGTGTTGTCATGCACTGGAAAACACTGCACAGGGAAGTGGCAAAGTCACCATTCCTGCAGGTATCTAGAAAAGGTGTAAATGTCGTACTTAGGCACAGGGTTTTGTGGTGGACTTGGCAGTGTTAGGTTAACAGAAGACTTGATGTTCTCTAAGGTCCTTTCCATCCTAAACTGTTCTATTCTATTCTATTCTATTCTATTCTATTCTATTCTATTCTATTCTATTCTATTCTATTCTATTCTATTCTATTCTATTCTATTC
>NC_031773.1:23494389-23612785 GCF_001522545.3 Parus major | reverse complement strand
ATTCCATTCCATTCCATTCCATTCCATTTTGTTCTATCTTGTTAGTTTAAGTGATTGCTTGAAAAAAAAAGATACTAAAAATTCCACCAAAACTAATATTTGACAAAAACTGCTCCTAGAGAAAACAAATTTTCCTTCAAAGGGTGTTCCTATTCAGTATTTAAGGTGAACTTTCACTAATATAGTGGAACACTCCTGAGGAAAGGGCAGCAAAGTATAAACCTTTACCCAGTGACTGAGGGATGACATTCCTCATAACACTGACTTTCAGGCAATAGTGTTCAAGAGCACATGCCACTTTTTGAGTTAAAAATGGCATCCTACTTTCATCTGGGTTTTCTTTCAAAACCTCCAATCAGGATGTTTGCTAAAGCCAAAGCGTCTTACTTTATAGAGCTTACAAATACTGCAGAGGAAAATCTGGTGGCTCTTTTACTGCCTTGGGTATTTCTATAGGTTAACCTGCTTTCCTGGAGAGCACTTCCCTTGATCAACACAGAAATTAATCTGAATCAAGATTTTATGTCACAAAGAGAGGTCTCATTCTTCAAACTCTTTCTTGGGGCTTTGCTACTGTTTTTTCTAAAGTACCAAACTAACTCTTTCTTGCTACTTCACAAATCCTTGATCTCAAAGATGCGCTCTCAATGGCATTCTATGGTAAATTTCACTCAAGGTGGATCCCCCATTAGTACTCGCTCTGGGCAACGAAAAACTGCTTTAAGATATTTTTATCACTTGACTGCCATGCAAACATGCTACATCTGTGAACACAAGAATTTCTGGGCAAAGAAAATTTGAGACTTGCCAAAAGGTACAAGTCTCCCTCCTTACTTATGCTGTTAACCACAAGATCTCATTTTACTTGTTATTGCCCCTCAGAGATTTGTAATTCCTCCATTCTGCTCAACAAATCCCTTTTCTCCTTCCAAACAGCCAACAAAAACTTTACTGAGAAACCTCCAATAGAAAATTTACTCAGTAGTAAGTCTTGCTATAAGGCAATGACAGAGTCCTTAAGGGCATACTGGCACCCCATAAAGGTGAAAAGGAATCATGTCTAGAAGTCAACCTATCTATATGTATATAACTTAAAACACTACTACTTAATTATGGATTGGACACAATTTCTTGTTTAAATCCTGAAACCTGCCCTGAAAAATACTCATCTCTGAGTTCTTACGGAGGTGCTGTTTCCTGTCTCCCTGATTTGGGTATGGGAGTCTTTTTGGTTTTCTCTTTTTTTTTCCTTCAAGTCTTTCTCTCTAGTAATATGTGACTTTCCAGATTTTTTTTTTATTTTTACTTCTTTATCTTTTTTTCTCCTCTTATTTGTTTACTCAACATTTTTTTCTCAGTCATTCCAGTTTCCCCATCTATTTCTTTCACCATTTCTCTCTCCTATTCCCCCTTGCTTTATTTTTCCTCAGTCCCCTCTCCTCCATCTTTTCCCACTTCTATTTGCATTGTGATTTCCAACCTGCAAAGAAATGCTATCCCCACAGGCTCTGCAGCACCCTTTGATCACCCTCTAGCCTTTGCAAAGCAAGCTCCTCCAGCAGCTCCACGTGCTCCAGCTAACCCAGAGACTCCCAAGAGGTTGAGAGGGACTCGCGTTGCAGCGGGAACCAGAGGAGGGTTAGCGCTGCCCTGAAAGGTGAAGCAGAGAGGGTCAGTTTGCCAAAGCAGAGAGATTGGCAAGAAGACATGGTGCCAGCCACATGCTGCCTCATTCATGTTCCCCCAATTAAAGCAGCCTGTAGGGAAAGTAGCATGCCACTGTAGTGCACTGGTGTACTGACCCCTCCGAGTGCTTGTTAGTGCTCACCATACTCAGCATTTCCTCTCCCTGATTGATAGGACGATATGTGTGTGTATGGCAGAGAGCAGATTCATTACAGCACATTAGCCAGACAGGCAGACAAATGCCCACAGGGGCAGAAAAGCTGTAAGGAATAAATAAAAACTTTATTATTTTTCTAAAACTTCTTTTCCCCAGGCTACAGTGAGGAATACTGGAGGAACGGGAGAGTGGAGAGAGCCCAGAAGAGAAAGGGAGTGGTGAAAACTGGAAGAAAATTTTATTAACAGTCAAAGAAATGTTTAAAATATTCATTGTTGGATTCAGAGTTTGAATCTCTATTTATATTTTTATTTTCGGTCCCACTGTCAACTAAGAAAGGTTCAGTGCACTAGATACCAAGTCATCAGAACATTCCTGACGTAACACGTCTGAAATGTCTGAAACCTGGCTGCTCCACTTACTGAAAGTTATAATTCCTCAGTTTTAAAAATGAAAAACAAACTAGTACCAGCCTTTATCAACAGCTGCCACCATGTGGTATTTGAAATACCACAGTTACTTCCAAATATAAAGAAATATGGTGGCATCATCTGATCTGTTCAGTGATGGGTTTTTAGCCTCCACTCTGGAACTCACAGCTCATAAGAGGTGATGTGGCTGTGGGGCAGCTCTGCACCCCTGCTAAGGCCAAGGAGCAGATAGACTGTACAAAATTGTCCTGGACACCACAGCCACTGTAACAAACCACTTGTCCATCACACATTCTTGGAGATGGGGGACCAGATTATGGTCCAGAACTGCCCCAGGCTGTCAACAGTGCACAAAAATGTGTATTCCCAAATGGCTGGTGCCAAAGCCTTTTCTGCCAGGCACAGATTTACCAGGGCGCAGCATTCTCTCTTCCTCTGTCACGAGATGCTGCCTGCTCTGACATGGGGCAAGAAAGCAAACATGGAGCTGCTGGACTCTGTTCTCACTGCCCTCTGGCTGGATCTTAGCTTGTCTGCTGCCTGGAAGTACATTGTGGTGTTGAAAGGAAACTCCAGACATTCTACTATCCAAAAGGAAGATAGAGTGCAAATTGTCAGCCCTGGACCATTAGAGAGTTAATGATTTAAAGAACATGTTTTGAGGCAGCACAGGGACAAGACCTAGTTAAATACCTTGGTATTTGCTTGCTTGAGCCTTATTTATTTTTTAGAACATGTTAATTCCAGCAGCTTCATTCTCACCTCTTTCTCCTGATTCCATTTAGGTGCACTCCAAAATGAGATCATGTGTTACAATTAAGAATAGCTTTCAGCAGATAACACAGCATTCTGAAATCTGCTTTGTAAATATCTACTGGTAATACAGGTACCTCTGAGATTGCTGGAGCTTTGTCTGATGAAAAGTGTGTTCCCATTGGAAAAAATCCATTGAACGCAGGATACTGTGAAACTGGCATATGACACTGTGAATAATGTGCATGGGCTTCTTCTCGAGGGTGCTTGTCTGGCCACTTTTGATCCTGTAGCTTTCCTCTGAGCTGAAACTGTAGTCCAGTAAGTGCCTGCAGCATTGCTTTATTTCTTCCTTCCCACTATTCGCAGAGCTGAAAAAATCACTATAAAATACACACACAAAATAGAAGCAGCAATTTAATTTCTTGAACAATGTACAACTACTATTAAAAAAAAAAAAAACAAGAAAAAAGAAAACTGCTTCAGTATAAACTCAAATTAATATTATGGTTATAGGGCACCCATAAGAACACAATTCCTAACAGAGTACTGGAAAAAAAAAATAAGGGGAAAAAAAAAAAAAAAGATGAGAAGAAACAGTTGGCATTCAGTTAACAATCATGTTTGGAGGTTTGTGACTGACTTTGTTATTCCAAGGGAAGCCAGGTACCAGGCTCTTGGGATTAGGTACAAAGGCAAGAAAAAAGTGGACACGTATGAATCTCAAAGGTGACTGCTGGGTTAATAAAACAGTCTGTTTTCTGTTCACCCACTTTTCCTCTCAGTGTGCAAGTACATTAAAATATGTCAAAAGGAAAGCCATTTGCTGGGGAAAAATAATTCAGCTAAAAGTCAAAATTTCCAGCTGGTGTGTTGCCTTGGTGTGTGCAAGTGCGCTAACAAAGTGATCCACACATCTCACTGGATGAAAGTTGGTATCCTCATTAAAGTAGAAACAAACACTTGAAAACAGGAACAACTGCCAGTTAAAAAAAGGACCACAATTGAAATGAGAAGCCTTCATTTTTCCCCATTCTGTTTCCTACCTGCTCTATAGTAGATTTTATATATATATATATATATATATATATACACACATATATATTTAAGTAACATTGAAAAGTAATGAAAGAAAAACTGATTTTGTATGCAGTAACCATGCCCATTTGCTGGAGAAATTGCATTGCTAACAACCATCCACATTATCATTGTGTGTTTAGAAGAAGAAATATTTTCACAGTCCAGTTTCTAAACTGCCACATACGACACAACAATTGGTTCCTGCAAAGAGTCACCCTTTCAAAAGTGAGTAGCTCTGGGGAAGAAAACCTTGTATCAGAATTTCTCACACTAGAAAGTGATTGTAGGATCAACCTCCAGCCCTTTAAAATAAAAGCACGTTTATAGTGGCATATACTGCCTTTGCCCCAGGAAACACAATGAGACTTGAACACAATCACTAATTCACTGCAGTGTGAACATTTTTTGTAATATGAACAGCACGAGACATTAGATCTTCCTTGGCCCAGGCCCTGACAAAAAGCTCTATTAGATAAACAGAAAGCAAAATGAGGGAAGTGGTACACCACAGTGTGAGCAGCCTTTTGTTTATTGATGACATGATTTTCCCTGGGGGTGAAAAGAAAAAGAAAAAAAAGGAATAAAGAAGTATTCCAAAATCTCTGATGACCTCAGCAGAGTTTATTATGAGGAACCACAGAATCCCTTCATGGGTGAGGTTGGAAAGACCTCTGGGGATCACCTAGTCCAACTGCTCTGCTCAAAGCAGGATCAGCCACAGTATGTCGCTCAGGGCCATGATGAATTTTAAGTATCGTCAAGGACAGAGATTACACAGCCTCCCCAAGCAAACTATTCCAGTGTTTGATCATGTATACACTAAAAAAAAATAATTTTCTTATGAGGAATTGAAATTTCACCCTTTTCAGTTTGTGCCTATTGTCTCTTGGCCTATCACTGGGCACCACCAAGACTCTAGCTTCACCTTTTTTCCTCCCTATCCAGTGGGTGCTTACACACATGAAGGTCATCCTGAGCCTTCTGTTCACCAGGCTGAACAATGGTAGCTCTCTCACCCTCTCACAGCTCACAAGTTCCAAGCCCTTCAGCATCTTTGTGGTCCCTTGCTGACTCCAGTACATCCATGTCCCTTTTGTATTAGGCAGCTCAGAACTGGACCCAGCACTCCAGCTGTAACCTCTCCAGTGCTGAGAGGAAAAGGATCACCCTTAATGCAGTCATGCAGTGTGGTTTCTGATGCACCCAAGGAGAGGCTGTTGGACTTTCTTGTTGAAAAATAGCCCACCAGTCTCCAGGGCCTTCTCTGCAAAGCTGCTTCCCAGATGGCCACAGATAGAACAAGGGTCTGACTTTTTTCTTTCAGTGTACCTTCAGGCTCTGATGTGACATACACCACAAAAACTACAGCACCACTTCTCACTGCAGCTTCTTCTAATAGGTACAAGTAGGAGGGAAAGCTGAGGAACAGTCTAGCTAACAGATCTGTGCTGATTCAAAAATAAATGAAATAAAGTACTATACCTCCTAACTGCTGATATCATTCCTTAGCCACAGAGAGCTCTTTTGTACACAGACTTTGATCCATTGTGCCTGCATTATTTACCAGCCCTACAGGTACATGCATAGTCAGCTCCAGACTAAAGCTCAGCAAAAACTGAAGACGTCCCATGTGCCCAGAAAGTCACCTTGCTCTTGTGGCAGAGCATCAAGCTGCCTTAACCATGGGACTAGCTGGTGCTGCTTCCCAGCTGTTCTGCAGTGTGAACAACTTCTCCTCCTTACCTCCCTGGCCTCTCTCTTATTTTGGAGAGGCTACTTCAATGTGAATACCTGTAAAGTTCTGAAATATGAAAAATGAGAAGGTGACTGTGCCTGCCCCTTCCTGGTCACCACAGTCTTATCATGCCTGTTTGGTGGTCACACTTGCATAATAAAAACCTAATCTTGCAGTCCTTTTGCAAACCATATCCTCCCCATTGACTGATACGCCTTTGTATTAAAAAAAAAATACTGGATATGCAGAGCAGCAGTTCTGAACAAAGGAATTTAGTCATTTTTCTTTTAGTTTTCCCTTCCAAAAATGCCCTAAGGCAGTCATTTCAGTCATCTATTTAAGTCAATGGAAGGCTGAAAATGTTCAATCAAAAAAAAATCTATTTTTGCACAACTGAAACATGAAAGACATCTAAAAGCCACAAACATTATTTTTATACACATTGAGAACCAGATGTCTTCACATTTCATTGACCTTTTTGTTAACTCTTTACTTGCCAATTTTTTGCCTGGAGCTACTTTTGACAGTGAAGGAATATGTATTTATTAAGGAATACATACTTATTATCTTTCAGTTATATTATTGGGGAAAGAGAAGGACAGTTACATACACAAACATTAAGTATAAAAGACATACAGAAACTTAAAACATGCTTCCATTTATAAAATATTAATTTATTTAAGCAATTTTACAATTTAAAAAATATTTTTATATTGTTAAAATAATATTTTGAAGCTGAAGTCCAAATTTAATTATATGGTTTGCACAATATCTTACAAGTAGCCAAGGTAAATAATAAATACTATTAATTTCTACAGTCATTTCAAATGCAATTTGCTTTATTCAGAAGAGGTCAAGTAGTACCAGAAAATTATTTAAAAATCATGCAATATCTTTTTCATGTATTCTTTATAATTTTGGGCTTTCAAAATTTTCTACTCAGACCACCAAGTCAAAGAATTCCAACAGAAACAAATAATTGAAAGCTGTGTTAAGATTAAAACTATGTATGAATTACTTCAAAGTAAAAAAAAATATCATAAAAAATTTGCAGGAAAGTTAACTTCAAGTGAAAAGTAAATATATACTGGTTTGGAAATATTCAAATAAAATCCATTATAGCCTTAACTCTGATCTGTAGCAAGGGCAAGCAATAAATGTGTATTTATGTTGGTAGCAGTTTAGTCTTTGCCACTCCAGTAAAAATAAATTGATGTTTAAAAATTCAATGCACTTTATGATATGCAAAGTCTGGCTGCTGTTGTTTTTGTTTTGTTCTTTTTTAATTTCCAGTCTGAGTAAAATATAAGATGCAGAAATTCTGAAAAAAAGAAGTTTTACAATCTACAAAGGGCGAAATAAATAGGATGGGTTCAAATGCTAAGTGATGAAGATAATGAGCAAGTTGGTTTTCTTGAGAACTGGAAAGACAATTAACTAAAACAGAATTTCAGCAGTGTAGAAAAGGTATCCTGGTGCAGTAAAAGAGAGGAATGAGAACTGGTCAGCTGCATTAAGTTAAAAGGGAGGATGCTGAGGAGATTTGGAAATACACATCCAGATGCATCACAATGTGACTCAGAAAAAGCCCTGCTTGTGGAACACTAACACCTGAGAATCACACCTAGAATAATCTAATGAGCAATATATGCCTTTTTGAGCAGCCTGTACCAGAAAGATTAATAAAGTGGAAGGAAATTAAATAGAAGTAAAGAGCAAGTGTTAATTGTATTAATTAAGGGACTTAGGATCTGAGCTATGAAAAAAGCTGAGAAGGATTACATGATAAATAATTCTAACATACATATTAACATATATAATTCTAACATATATATGTGCTTCTAACATAAATATTATATATATTATAATATATATAATAATTATGTGTGTTAAAATATATATTAAAAACATGCAGGCCAAGAAAGAAACAAACATTACAAGAAGAAAATACGCAATTCTTGCAATTATGGTGATATTAAGAGTATTAAGCAGAATATCGAAACAATTCTTCATAGAAAATATGGAAAAATAGGGATATATTGCTCCCAAGGAAAAAAAAAAGTGATATAATCCCCACCACTTGATTTGTTTAAATTGAGACTTGGCAAAACATTAGTGAAGTTTTTGTACAGTAGGTCATGATCCTGTATTGGCAGGGGATGGACAAAATGACCTAGCAGGTCTTTTCCCTCTCAATCTTCTTTGATTCTAAAAGGCTCTAAGTCAGATGCTTCCATCATTTGTCTACAAGAACAGCAGAGCTAGAGCTACCACAGGGAGACCAGTAAGGGTGAGGGTGAATGTAGACTGGCTAATAAAATATCAGAAGCCCATAAAAGTCAAGAAATTCTTTCTCTTTTATTGTTATAAATATATATGTATCTTCTTTTCAGGGTTCAGTGTGAATGACTGCACAGAAAACTAAACTTTAAGACATTGAAAAGCAAAATGCAGAGGGATCAGGCTGGAGTAGCAGCAAAGAAAATGTGCAGACCCCTGCCATCAACTTTTTTGAAAATTCAAGTCTCAAAGGTAAGGCAGTAGCATGATTTCATGCACAAACTTTTTTCCTGATTACCATTCTCATAGAGACCAGTTTTTGAAGAAAAGCTCCTACCAATAGTTTCATTGACGCCTGTCTATGCCACTTCCAGTTTATCTTTAGCAATCAAAAGTATTAGAAAAAAAATGTTTGAGAAATCATCTAGAACCAAAGAAATCTATTTTATGTGAGGATGTTCAGGAAAAACCTGGTGACCCTGGTGGCAATTAGGGTTTCTCTTAATGAAAGCAGGAGGTGGTGACACAAAATTGCAACCCCTGGTTATTAAGATCTGTTGTGGCCTGGGTCTGTGGTGAACACAGAGTCTGAGCACCAGCCCTGGAGTTCCCTGAGGGCTTCCAACTTCACTCTAGGTCAGAAGTGTGTTCAGCTGTCTTGGGTGTCAGGCTTACAGCATGTGAACGGGACAGATAAATATAAATATGGGACTGCTTACATCCCCACTAAGGTTGTGTGTCACCTCTGCAGGAGTGTCCAGCCTAATGTACAAGTGTAAGAAGACATAGAGAAAGGGCAGCATCAGTAAGTCTCCAGCTAATGACGCTCTGGAGCGGGGCTGTCTGTGCATGTGGCCACCCTATTCTGCCTCCTTCTGAAGTGGAACCAAAGCCCTGTAATTTGCTGTTAGCTTCATCTGAGGTCACTTAAAGCATTCATATGAGGAAACAAAGAGCATCTCTGGGGAGACAACATGGAAAGGAGTACATAGGAAAAAGTAACCAAGTCTTCTGTAAGGTAACACCTATTTTTTTCTCTTTTCCAATGTATAACAAGATATTGTCACCTTTGTAGCATTATCTTAATGAGAAATTATCTACACCCTCTGGTATTCTATGACATTGTTGGTTTTAACTTTCTGCTGTGTTTTTTGAATGTGTACATGCACACTCATGTAAACATAACTGTATTTTCTACCCAGACTAAAATGCATCAGAACCACCATCAATTTACCATCTAAATTTATTAGATTATATATTCTTGTGGTGTAATTCTAAGGAGTGTTTATGTAACACAAGTCCCATGGCCTTTTGGAAGGGCATGTGCTCTTCATAGCAAGGGGGTCTGAAAATTCCTCTTCAGTACAACTTCCTGCCTTCAGCATCAGAGGCAGATTCAGGAATGCAGGATATAAAATCCCAATAATTCATTAAATGAATATTTCATCACAATAGCAGACATCAGCGTCTATAATACAATTAACAGAGAACCTTGGATCACCAGCTCTAGATGACCTCAGCTGTCACAGCACTTTCCAGTCTGGAAGGTGCTCCTTACAGTATTTGTCCCGGGGTCCTTAATATTAATCCATTTACCAGGCTACCAAAAAAAGGGAATATTTTCTGTTATTTGAATCAAAGACCATTCAGCCTCTTATACTAAAAAACAAACTGAATTGTCAATATTTCTTTTTTAAAAAATACTATTTTATCTATTTTTTTAATAGTATTTCTGCATATATGGTAATTTTGCAATTATTTGATTAATTACTCCCTGGTATCTTACAGATACAGATACAGATACAGATACAGATTAACAACAATCCACAGTTCATGGCTGCAATACATTGCCTTACATCACTCAAAGTGGAAATTAGAACTGCACATGGCCGAGTAGTGTATTCAAATGCTGATTAGTACTGTTAATTTTGTTAACGAGAACATTACAGACTATGAATACTATGTATAGGCATCTCTTTAAAAATAGTACATTTGCCAAATGATCAGTCTGGATATTGACATAGAATGTGTATTTTGATTTGGAAAGCTCCTTTTCAGCTTGGGACAACTCTGTTTATATGCTGAGATTTAGGTTTCCAGCTCACAGAGCCAAAACCAGATGTGGTAATTACCAGCACAGTGGCAACTCTTCTGTGTGAGGGCTTCTGGGAGCAGATGATCCCACTGTGCTGGGCAGTTTGGTCCTGGGGAAGGGTTTCCTAATGGATCCAGGAGGAAAACAAACTTCATCAGAAATCTGGAGTCAAGATGAACAATGTAACTTTGCAATTTAGGTGGGGTTGTTTTGTTCCATTTAGATGACCCACTAATCAATACAACTAACTGTGTCTGAAAAGATAAAATCATGAACGTTTATAATACAGCCTATAAGGATACATGCTTGAAGCACTGTGTAACTCCATAAAACAAATTAATACTTTTCACCACCAACAATAAAGAAATAAACACAAAATCCTTTGATTGGTTCATTTTATATTGTCAAGACACAAGAATCCTGTCCACCCCAAACAGATGGAAGAAGTAACCTCTCTTTGTCACACTGCATTTGTGCCACCACATCGTGAAGTTCGTGTCTCAGTGAAGCAGCAGGATTAGTTTACATTAAATGCCTGGGATTGTATATGGACTAGAGATGCCCAGGAAGACTCCATACAGCCCTCTCCATTCCCAGAGCTTCCCTCACAAGGTACACCACTTTGCTGACAGTCCACAGACATCCTGATCAACACCAGGTGCACTGTGAGCACAGTGACACAGGCACAGGGCCATCTCACCACAGTCAAAGGGCACAACTGTGGTACACTCCTCTCCTCTTCCACCCAAAAACTTCAGCACCCACCTCAGGCTGCTTCCTCATTGGGCCTTCTGCAGAGTCCTTCAGTGGCCCTTCAGTAAGAGCCTTTGTACCCCCTAGGCAATGCAATGCCATGTTCTCCATGACCTTTGATAGAATATTTGTCTTTCAGATGAACGAAGAACAAATTCAATTTCCATGGACACTCTAATGAAAATACATTCTATCCTGTATGGAATGCAAATTCAGATCAGATAAGTTTGACATTCTCTCCTTATGCAAAGTATATCTAAAGCAGTGCTATGAACCCATTGAGTTCAATCAATGTACAAAAAGCATGCTATTTCATGAAATTAATTTTAAAAAATCATTGTTTTGGTTTAAGCTTCTTAACTATTCAGGTTTTTTTCAGTATCAGAAGAGCCAAAAACTTTTATTTTTGAAGGGTAGAATGTATGAGACTATTGTATTCATAAAATATGACATTAAGGAAAAAAGCACATAATACTAACAAAATATCTTCATTGTATGTACAATCACAATACTTGTTATGGACTGCATATCAGAAGAATACATCTGGTTATATTTTTACTCCAAGTATTGAACTTTTTAAGCTAAGTATCGAGGGGTGAAGACAAAATAATACATTAGATAAATGGGTATATAAATCTGAAAAGAGCTGCCAATGACATTAATACCCATGTCATGATGTTCCAAGGAGGATTGCACTCTAATACATGAAGTGTGACCTTTCTATAGGAAAAAAATACCAGGTCCTCATGCTCTAGACCTTGGGCTAGCAGCCACCCACAGAAATTGAGAGCAAGGCATAATCCTGTCAGTCTTACATTTTCTCTGAGAAGTCTGTAACAATGTGTGCAGCAGCCCTGTTACCAGAAGCACAGTTACTACATATTAAACCAGATGAAGAGCACAGAAATTCCTCCACAGACAGCCTGAACACACAAGTATTCACAGAGAGTGTGAATACCTGCTGGCCAGTTTCAAGTTCCTGATATTTCTCAACTTTTTAATAGGACACTTTCCTGCTTTTGTGTTCTCCATCTCCCTGTCCCTGTACCAAGGGGAGTCCTGGAAATGAAGACGAGGTATCTCTTTGATCTTCATGTTGTGACCTTCAGCAGGCAAAAGAGCAGCTCTGCAAAAATTTTTTCTCAATCTCTGCAAATATATGCTGCAGCAATGCTCAAGAGATTTGTTGCTGTAGTTTAATTAATCCCAAGAAATTATATGCAATCTACAACTATCGAATCTAATAATATGATATGATATGATGATGATATCTATTATCATCATCATCATCATCATTATGTTTTACATACATAAGATATTTTCTGATCCACAGTAGCCTGCAGGGCAAAGGTAAAGTATCATTTTTACCTCATGGTAGCACAATCGTTTCTCCAACAGAAAACTGTAAGAAGTTTTAATGTTGGCCTAGTGTATTTTGTCCATAACCTTGCTCTCAAAGGTGCTTTCTGTACAGAAACATGCACACAAAAATTTGCTGGGTCTGTGCCCAGGAATGAGAATGTTTCAACTAAAACAGTCAATAGCTCAGAAACAATTATAAGGTTAACAAGTTTAGAGAGTCTAAATAATAGATGTTTCTGTCAGGTTTACCAGAATACACAGATATTTTCAAAAATCTTTTCAAGCAGCCCAAGAATTTCCTCCTCTAGGTTTCAGGATAATTTTCATTCTAATGCAATAATTTCAGTCTTTGAGCATCACTCTTTAAGGGTGTCCTGTGCTGAAAAATATATTTACTTGTTACACCTTGTTTGCTTGCTCCTTATGGTAGGTGTTGTTATGGTGAGGAACTTGGATGGATGATCTCGGTGCTGAGTTATGTTATCAAGTAAGTGCTGATATATACATCATACCTTCAGAGCTCACTTCTCAGGACAATTGATCTCACATAATTCTCTTTCAATCTTTGATGTTGTAAAAATTATATATGCAACTGTGCAGCGTCCTCAGTTATAAGATCTGCAAAAACTGTCAAATTTTAACCTAGGCAAGATTATAAATTACCATTTTGTAACTACAGAAGCAGCCTTAGAGGGAGAAAAACCTGATAGCTTTGCATGTGAAACACACATGCTTCATTTTTGCCTTCTCAGTTCTAGAAGACTTATGGAATATGAATAGAAATGCTCCATGGAGCTGAAAGGACTTAGGGATTGTGAAGTCCAGACTTATTTTTTTATCACTCATATTCAAAACAAGGGTTTACATGCAACAAAGTTTTAAAACTAGAATATGTGCCTGCAAGTCTGAGAGAAAGAGAAACAGAAAAGTCTCTGAAAGCTTTTTTCTTGTATAAATAGGAAAAATATCTTGCAGAAGATTGGAAAGAAATATAAGCAAATGTCACCTGACTTCTCATATTGGGTGCTTGATATGATATGTGCATGGTACCAGGTAGAACTTCACTCAACTCATCAGCAATCATGAAGGGAAACCCAAAGTGCTAGAGAAAAGGATCAAAGCCTCTATCTACCCATAGTTACAATATTTAAATGAGTCCTGAGTCCTAAGATTAGGATTTTAAATCTCCTTGATTAAGCTTTGATAAATACCACCACAGGTGCATTGATAGTACATTTAAGCTACAAGTTTGAGTATGAAATTTGCAGCATCAAGCTAATAATACCAGTTATGAGTATCTTGTGCATTTTTTTCTCTCTCTATTTGCCTTCCCTCTAGGTCTTTCTCTTCTCACTTATTCTCCCTGAGTAATATTTTTCTGTGCTGGACTTGCAGGGATAACAGGCCAATACTTTTTACTCAGGCAGTTCCTTTCCTGTTCCTCTTCTGGGATACAGTTTCTTTTCTCATGACTGCCACAAAATGGAAGTTTGGCCTCCTAAATTACTGGATCTTAATGATAAGGCCATTTACCTTCACATATCAGGGCTCCTTCAAGCAATGTGCTGCCCTTGCCTCACTATACTGTGACTGTCTATTAGGTTGCTTCTGTGAAATTTCTGAAAGATTTTCTCCTCTTCTCTTTCACCTTTCAGTCTTTGAGCATGAACCTGCAGGGCTGCATGGAAGGAATGCACAGAGGGCCCTGAGGACAAGAAGAATTACTCTCAAGGGAAGACTAAATGCCATCCCAGCCATTCTCTGCTGACAGAACCAGAGATCAGTGCTCCTGTCTTGGCACGCTAGAAACCTTGGACCTAATTAAGTTATTGATTACATATGCACTGTTGTCATATATATATATATATATATATATATATATATATATGTGTGTGTGTGTGTGTGTATAACACTGCTGAAAGAAATATCAGCTATAGAGTTCTTGAGAATTATTCTTTTTTAATTACAGCTGCTACCTTTTTCAGAATCCTATGATTCAGGATCCTCCCTGCTCACCAGTCTCAAGGCACCCATTACCAATGTGTTTTTCATGTCAACACATTTATAAATGGCCTCTCCCATTTAAGTACAAAGAATTTCCTTCTAAGAAGGTGTCATGGTTTAACATGTTTTAGTTTGGTTTTAGTTTGGTTTTTAGTTAAGGAAAAACCCACGAGCTATGGAAGTGATTCCCTGTAAGGACCTTGGCAGCTTCCTTTAGACCTGACAGAACAACCACGCCAGAAGGTTGTAACCCATGACACACAAGAGTTTTTTAAAAGAGAACCAGAACCATGCAACAGTATATGGTGTGAGATACCCCATGGATGTGTTGAACCTAACAAATTCATCTGGGAATCAATTAGGGTATATTTCAGCATTCCTCATCCTGCTAAAAGTACCTTGGAATGTGTGGTGATTGCAATGAAACCCAGTGTTAGGGGCTTTTTCATTCAAACAATAACTCGGCAATGTAAAATGTCTCACAGCTCCCTATGGCAACAGTGGTACTTTATTACATAGTCAGCTAATCATTTTATTTAAATATTTCCATAGTGATGTACAGTACCTAGACTGTCCTTCTGTATGTCTCACACTCATTAAATAATTTTCTTAGGTCCTGACAAGATCACAAAGCATGCAGAACATAATAATGTGGTGTAAAATGTAGATCTTGGCATCTTCTTGCCAAGGACCCATGAGGTGTAGCTCACTAGAATGTTCTGTTTGCACTGAATTAACATTTTAGGGATAAAATACAGAAAGATCTACTGTATTTAATTTTGCAGTATTAAAACATGGGTGCAGCTGTTTTGCTACCAACAGACATTTCCTGTAGTACCAGTAGACACTTGGAGTAGCTTCTTAATAGAAAATTCTGTGTTAAAACACCATGTTCTACAATAGAAAAGTCCTGAGAAGCCTTTTCTGTTTTATAGTGATTGACCTCTCTTGTTTTCAAGATCTGCTATAATACTTCGCCCAAAATAGCACATAAGTCCACTTCAAAAATATTGCAGACTTTTGTTGACTAAAAAAAAGTTCACACTGAGAGCCAAATCTATACGAAATAAAGTTGCAAAATTAATTTTGATCCAGAAAGCAATTCTTTTTCTGTAGAATTGATGTTTAATAAATATTCAGAAGAGTTACATAAATATATGAATTTTACCAAAATATTACTAAAACTTTTAAACAATGTGTTTATGTAAGCAAATCAAATATGTTTGAAGACGCTCAAATCAAACTACAGTTTATACCTTTTGATTAAAAAGATAAAATATATTCATGAAAACCACTAAAAGAACTACAAATAAATACTCAACTAATGTCACATTATGTTATGCACATATAGCATGATGCTTCCATAACCTTAGAGATATTTTAGTTTATGGATCATTCCATTTTGAAGATGTATATTTGCCTTTTAATGAAGAACATCACTTTATGTAAACAAAAAAAAACTTAAAAACTTGTTTTGTATGTTGTTATGTGTTTTGTTTGTTGTTGTGTATTTTGCTTATTTTCTTTACCGAGAAACTATTTTAACAGAAGACTGGCAGTTCAAGCTCTGATTACAGAAAAAAAAATTATATATACAGGTATGTAACAGATATATTTTTTCCTAGATTATGCCCTTTATTTTATACCTCTCTCTAAATGTGGAGGGCTTTTGCAAAACTTACATCTTTATGTTGCAAGAAGAACTCAGATATCTGTTGCAGCCAATGAAGTTAATAAAGAATTTAATGGCATTCAGTTTAGGCACCATCAGTAGTCTTGTTTTGTGACAGTTACATGAAAGTTTCCAAGAGCTGCCCACATTTGTTATGAAAGAACCCTAAAACACTTTTGCTTTAGTCAGAGAATCATTGATACTCTAATTATAAAAGCATGCTTACTAGTCAAGCTGCTGCAGGATTTCTACATCACAGCTTATTCACTGAATCAAAGAGTCTTTTCTCCTATCATGTTGATTTGTAAAATTTACACTTGTCATTACTGCTCTAGATGTAGTTTGGGATAATTGAAAGCAAAATTCAGAAATTCAGAATCTCCTTTTCCTCCCCTCTCTTTTAAAACACTTATTTTTCAATGCTTTGCTTAGAGTCCTGTAACAAATACTGCTACCATGCTGGTTAAAATCTCTATGCATAACAGCTAATTGGCTATCTAAGACATCTTCTTTCAATGAGCTATGGTTATTGAATAGAATACAGTGGTATTCTTGGAAAGGGAAAAAAAAAAAAAAGAATAATGGGCGCTAGAATGACCATACAAAAAGAGGAGAAATCTCAGATTAGCCCAAACTCCCAGGCCCTAATCACTGACAGAAGAATCTGGTAAATCAAGGAAAAAGACATCAATCCATTCAAACAGGATTAAAAGTTTAAACTGGAAACCAACAAACTCGTTAGCCTCTGTGGGAAAAATTTGCATCAGGATTTTTTAGATATTAAACAGACAACTAAAATATTTCCAGCTGCCTATTTATACATAAAAGACAAGAAAACAATACCACAGAATATAAAATCAATGCCTAAGTAAACTGATTCATGTGAGAATTTTGCTGAGTGCAATGAGCAGACAATAATCAATATCTGAAGCTGTAAGATTATTGGCATAAAAATAAATATTTATTAGTAAAATATCTTTTTGAATGAGAGCACAGCTTTGTTAACAATTAGATATATGAGGTTTTCTTGGACTTCAGGTTAGAATTACGTACTTCATGTGGCGGACATTTACTAGTGGTCTGGAAAAAACTGAGAGAAACTGCTACGATAGAAATTTTCTTTCTGACTACAGAAGATAGCTACCAAATTTGTTTTACCCCTTTAGTGAAAAAATAAAAGACAGGTGTTGTTCATTATGGTTTATGTTCTCCTTAACTCTCTTGCCATAGTGACTATAATTTAAAAGGGCATGCAAAAAAAGGATGGAAATAAAATTTCTGTTACCATCTACACTAGCTTTATATCATTGTTGCTGATGCTTTTCCAAATGAAATCTTATTTCAATCATTCTAAAAATAGAAAGGCCTGTTATACAGCTTTTTCTGTTTTAATGAATAGATAAGTCAATTTTTAGCCAAATTTTTAACTATAGTACCTGGCTATGATTATTTTACATATATTTGTATTCTTTCTCACTGTTAGAAACCTTTGAAAAAGAGGGTTACAAATCATGATTTTAATATCTATTTCTTTCACAGGAAAAATTATTTATCAGAAGTAAAAACTCTTGTCAGTTGCTAGCTATTTCCTTTTTTCAATAATTATTGGCAACCCTGATGCCATTCCAGTTGTGAGATACCCATAACTTAGAATAATTATTTGATTTACCAGTATCTTCTCTTTGCTAATAGTCTAAATATCTTTAAAGAAGCCTCTTTTACAATAAATGCATGGTAGTACACATGTTATTTATTAAATTTTCAGAGGACTTCTTCAATCCCAGTCATCATATACAGTATGCCAGAAATTTAAATAATGACATTCTATGTGAAACTTGTTATTGTCCTGGGAATATTTGACCTGGAATGCCATTAACTTATCTTATACATTTTAAAATCATGTTTAAAATGCTGCAAAACTAAGATTGTAGTGAATTTAATTTCAAAGTCATTTTGGATGTCCTTTCAAACTGTATGTGGTAATCCTTGATTTTTGCACTGATGCTAAATGTTAATGAACAGAGCCACAGTGTACCATTTCACCTAGAGCAATGAAAACATTAAAATCTCTTTAGAAGACTGAATAAAACTTTATTTTATAAATATAATCCTTGTTGAAGCTCTATCATTTCACTGTACTTTTGAAATAAGAGCACATGGAAAATATGGAAGAGTTCCTTTGAGATAGCTAACTAAAGCTACAAAATGAGCACGGTACAGTATTTCCAAGGAACACGGTTCAAAAGTTGTACGATTACTACTAAGGTTGTTTTATTCTTTACCACATTTGGAACAGGAAGTCTGTGTTGTTCTTGAAGAATTCTGAAAAGCAATGTCACAGTCTGATGACCTCTTCTCCTCATTAAAACGTTCCCAAAGACAGCTCTCTGCATGATGTTTTGTAGCTTCAGCAGCCATGAACTAATTTGTACCTCTTATTTTGATCATGCACTGGTGAAAGAACCAAACAATATTTTTCTTTAAACACAGAGAGGTCTTTCAACAGCTCAGCATGCACTTCTACCCTCTTTTTAATCTTGGAGCACCTATTTATTTGCTCTTTTCACCACTAAATCTTCTTTGCTCCTTTCTGCCCCCCTGCAAAGCTGCTAGTTAAAATCTTCAGTGTTTTTTCTTCATAGGCTTAAACCATTAGAAGGGTATTACCATAAAAAGGGAGACAAGGACTCAGAGACATGGTGCACCAGAATTTGCATTTCTAATTTTTAATCCAATTAAACTAAAAAAATATTTATTTAGCTACAACCTTTCTATAATGGGTATAAATTCACTAAAGCTAATGGAAAATTTTCTTCCTGGAGGAAATTAGTTATAGGTGTTCTCTGTGATAACTGATTGGTTCTGCATACTGAGTGTCTCCAGATTTTGCATATATGTAATTAGTATTCAGCTAGTTGATGTGTTTATTTTGCACACCTTCTTTTTTGTGCGTGTGCAATTCATTATGCAAGTCATTTTTTGCTCCACATAGTGGCTTCTGTACATGCAAATTGTTAGAGTGTCTAAGGGCAAGAGTTTTTAATACATACCTGGAAAGAAAGGCTGCATGTGTTGGCATATTTGCATTACAACCAAGTGTTGTTTCTTCAGACAGCTATTGAATAAAAGCTGATGGCATTATTACTTGTATTTCCTTTCCAATCAGTGCATTTTAATCAGCAATGTATACTTGGTGTACAAAGTATGCCTTTTTGTAAATCCAAACCATCTAAACTCACAGAGAACCTCATTCTACTCCCATTGATTTTGGCTCAGATAATGAAGACGGGCTTTTAGCTCCTCAGGTTTTTTAGTAAGGAGAGAGGATAGGAACCACTTGGAGAGAAAGTACTAAATCTTGCCTTTTAAGGGGAGAAAAACTCAGTGCTCTGACTCATGAGCCCAGGTTTTGCTACAAAATGGGAAATGCCTTTCCCCTGCAGTCCTGTCCACAAGGACCCACCCCACGTGCCTGGGGACTGCCAGCATGCTGCCCCTGGAGACTGCAAACTGGCATCTGGAAAGATATCCCCACCTCTAGAGGGAAGTCTGACATAAATCACCACTCTTGCACAGCTGCATGAGACTTATCACTAAGTATCATTTTTGAGGCCTCTCTTGATTATATTTCCTGGAAGAAAGAAAATGTCAGCCTCAAAGATGGGCAAGAAGGAAGATACGGGGGAAAACTGACACACAGGCTTACTGAGGTAGAAGGAAAGAAGACCATGAAGATGATGAGACAGGTGAAGAGTCTGAAAGGGCTGGGACTAGTCAGCCTAGAGAAGTCTAAATCCCTGATGGCAGGGAGTAAAACAAGAGCCAGACTTCTTGTAGCAGTACACAAGGACAGGCCCAAGAGACATTGGACAGAAATTTAAATACAAGAAATTACAATCAAATGTAAGAAAAAGACATTATTTTACTGTTCAAACACAGAAGCAGGTTGCCTGAGAAGGTTGTGAAGTCACCATCCTTGGAAATATTCAAAAGTAAACTGCACACATCTCTGGGCAGTGTATTATAGCTCACCTTGTTCTGAGCAGGGAAGGTGGACTAGGGGATTGCCAGAGGTCCTTCAAATTAACCATTCAGTGATTCTGTGTTTTATCAGGGCAAGTGAATCAAAGACACCATGAATAACTTCTGGAACAGGAATAAATGCTCTGAATCTGTCTCCATAATTATGCAATAATCCCAGGGAAGCTCTGTAGCTGTCATCCCCTGTTGCTTGAATTTAAACTATTTACCAGACAGGGAGAGCTTGTATTTTCCATCATGAAATTATTAAAAGCCCTTGAAGTGTTGGGAAGGATGATGTCAGGAATGGTGTGGCTTCTTCATAGCAATCCAAATAACCCCTACTAGGTTAGAGGGAGGCACCAATTTTATGAAGATATCTGTAGCTTTGGCAATAAATTTGCTCACAGCTGAAAAGAGCCTACTGCAACAGGAATAGGCTGGAATTTTTAAAGGAAAAATCAATCCCACTCTGCTGGAAAATTCCCATGCCTTCCTCACCTAAAATCTGGTGTTTATAATACAATCCCTGTTTCTTATAAGATCTTCTGACCGGATCCAGACCAGTAAGGTCTAGATTTCAGGACGGAATATTTGCCACAATTTTGTATGGTGTAAATAATTAAAGGAGGTTTTTTGCTCCATAAACTAATTTTCCAGCAAGACTCAAGTTTGTTGAAGCCTTTTCTTCTGATGGAAAAACACACTAAGTGTATGACAAAACTGAGGAACTTTCTAAAATCTTCTTTTCCCTAGAACTACTAGAGTTACTGATTAGGTAGGTATTGAACATGAGACAGAAACAGTCCCAGTTGGACTAAGCAGCTGCCTGTGATTTCACTGCTGTGTAATGCTTATGTTTCCATGTTGTTTCCTCCAGCTGCTGGAATAAAGGAGTAGACCTTGTTGAGAAAGACAGGCTCTAGGGAAAAAGAAGTAGATGACACACTGCACATCAAAAGTGTAGATCCTTGCTCTGCTGCCAGAAGAGGTGAAGAGGTGCATTGATTATCTCAAGGAGAAAGGTTAAATCGAATGAATAAATAAATAAATAAATGAAATGAAATGTCATAATATGGATATGATAGAAATAACCTAATCAGGAGGACATAGAAGAGTGGGGCTCAGTTCATTTTGGGGTAGGCTTTTTTTTTTTTTTTTTCTATGCAAACATCCAAAGGGTGCCCCTTACTTGTTATGGGAGACTTGAACAATACGCAGAGAAGTGCTGCAAAATAATGTCAGGATGAAGAAAATCTAGTAGGCTTTCAGGAAATATTGAGGACAACTTTCTTTTAGGAAGATGGGAGAAGGTATTAAGAATTCTAAGAATTTTTCAGCTGTTTTACAACTGATTCTGACTAATAGGGAGGATCTGGTTGAGAAGTTTGAGGTAGAAAGTGATCCTGGTTAAAGTGATTGCAAAACTATGAAGTTCACAAATCTAAAAAAGGGAGGAATCAGAGAGCTGAATAAGAACAGTGGAATTCAAAGAAAAGTAGAATTCATCAGATTGAGGAAACTGGAAGGTGCAGACTCTTGGGAAGTTACTTTAAGGGGGGAAAAAAAAGACTGCAACAGAGTACACAGCTACTGAAAAGGAATATATTAAAGATACAATTGTAGACACTCATGATGTAAAAGGAACATGGAGCACAGGAAGAGAGCAAGATGGCTCCATTAGAAGCTCTTTAAGAGACAATAAAAGAAAAAGGAAAGCAGAAAACTATAAATATAAATAAAAATACATTGAGAAATACACAAGCAGGAGCAAGGACCTACAAGAATAGCTGTAAGACTATAAAAGAATAACATGCAGTGTGGATCAAAATGAATATAAATTTCATCTAACAAGAAACATAAAATGCAACAAGAAAACCAGTTTAGGAATAGGAGGACATAAAGAAAAAGAATGTCTATTAATTAACAAGGAAAGAAAGAGAGCAGCAGATAGTAAAGGCTGAAAAGTTAGTATAATCTTTGCTTCAGCACTCACAAAGGGTGAGATTTGATCAGGTATTTGTAGACAGTACATTTAGTAACTATTGGCAGTGTTTTAAATATCATTCTTGCTCACAAAATACAGAAATACAGAGTACAAATTGGTGAATTTTGGTAAATAGGTGTGTTACTACCCAGGAAAAAGCACTCACAAGGTAGCTGTTGAAAGTTATCAGCCCAGTTGTGAGAAGAAAACAAGCGACAGGCTGCAGACATCCATTGCACACTGCATTCAGTAATTTCCTCAGTGTCTGGGATGACTGACTAGAGAACATATTTGTCACGTTTGCAGAGCTCTTCAAAGTAGAACAGGTTACAAATGTTCAGCAGAACTTGGTTTAAATGTTTTTAGTAATGTTAATAAACAAAAGGCACATCTTGAAATCAACATGGTAAAATTCAGTATATGCTCAGTTGAGTGCTAAGTAAGGATTATTCAACTGATAAATACAATAGGGAAATAGTTGACTATTCAGCCATACTGAAAAAAGGCCTTGGGCTTTCAGTGGATCAGACATTTGATTTAAGCCAAGAATGTGATACCACTGTAAAAAGGCATTCAAGGACATACTTTGAGGAGCATCACATACAAGACATAATAATTGTTTAGGGTAGGAGACGTCACCTAGAGTGTAGTGTTCATTTTTGGGTACTCTAATGTAATACAGAGATTGCTTCTCCTTTGGGAAACAGCCCAGTAGTTAACAATATAAAAGACAGAAGATATTACCTCCAAGGCCTGTTAAAAGAAATATTCTGTTTTATTAAAAACAAAAAAACAAAAAGGGAATATTCTTTCAATATATAAGAGGGCTTTATAGATAGTATGAAACACACTGTCCTTCATGCCCGCTGCAGATTTGATAAAAGCTAAAAGGATTAAGATTTGCTATCAATAGGAACATTTTAAATTTTAAGATGGTATGTATTTGAACAGGCTGCTTGTAAACATTCCATTAGAGGTGTTAGTTTTGATAAAGAGAATGGCAGGGCTGAAAAATCCTCAGTACACTATCTGGATGATTTTCCCAGTATTGCCCTCTGCCATTTACTCTATCTTGATTTATTTTAGCAAGATTTCACTAGACTGCTGTTTCATTTATTCTTGAAAAATCTATGCAGCATCTCCAAGAACACTCTATGACAGGAGGAACATGAAGAGATTTGCAGTAACAATGGTCAGATTTTTCAAATCAAGTAGCTAGAATACTAGAAGTGAATGTTTCAAACAGAACAGGGTAAAAAAGATAGTAACTCAACAAAAATATTGTCAGATTTTCCACATTTTAATAATTAAAAAATGCAGGGCCTTCTTTTTCAACACTTGCAAGTAACTTTCTTGTCAAGCAAGATTTTTCTTATTTTTCTAAGTACACAATTGATTATCTCCTTTGCCTCACAGCACTCTGCCACAGCTGAGTACTTTAATAAATCTGTGACTGAGAAATGCCTAGAAGTTTAGTCAAAATCTGAATTTAGATGACATGGACTTGTATGCTGTGCTACTCTAATTGTCATTTTAAAACTTTTCACATTAACGAGTTCGGAAAATGTTGGTTTTTTTATTGCCTAAAGCAGCCATTTTTAAAAAGTGCACAGATCTCCCATACAGTTCCACTGTTTTACAAGGGGACAGGCACGCCCCTGGGATAAGCACCTCACCTCAGTAAATCCCACCTACCCTACACGTGGCTTTATATCATTGTGTGCCACCTTGATAAACCAGTCCTAAAAATCTCACTTTATATTTTTCAGTTTTTTTGCAATCAGCACCTGATCTTGAATGTGATCCAAGCCACCCTTACCCCAGGGAACATATTTTTATTTTGCTCGATAGAAATAAGATGCTGTTGATGTATCATTGGACAAATACCTTCATTCTCTGCAATGAGCTGGTTCACCTAATGCTGAAACTGAGTCTAGAAGGCTGTAGCACTTAATTAACTTTCTTCCATAAAGAAGAATGCACTGTGCAGCTTGTCTAGAATCTCATAAGTCTGAGAGTGAGAATTTAAGCATTTCTGTTTTCACAAAGACCCATTAGTCTTGAGTCCTTGTAACACTAGCAGGGGAGTGAACAGCTTGTTTAGCCTCTACCTTCACAATGTCTCCAATTTCATGGGCAGTTTCCCCAGTAACTCAGACAAGAGTTAGAAAGTCTGACCTTGGACATCACCCAGAGACAACCACCTGCTTACAGGACTGACTTCTGTTCCCTTTGATTTACTGGAAGGACAGACTCTTCTATTAAAGAGGTCAACTGATCCAAGAGGGACTCTGCTTACAGCCAGGAAAAAATCTCTGGTGCAGTTTTGTCTAACAGAGGATGAATTTTTTCTTTTCTAATCCACTCACACACATGCCCAAACTATTTTCAGTTCAAATGTAGTTTCATCAGAGCTACAAATTAAACTCTCTCAGATGTGAAACAAAAGTATTTGTACCCACAGTACCCAATACCCATAGTATTTTGCTAGTTAGTGGTGCCAGGGGACTGGTTCTCACTGGAGTAAGAGCTGGACTTCAGTACTGTATGACTAACTATATGATGCAGAATCTTGGAAAATCTTACATTTATCTTAGGCTTAAAATCTAATTTAAATAACTGTTCATTACTGATTCTTCTGCCAAAGATGCTTTTACTATTTACCTAGGGCCTATTAAAAGAAGGATGCAAAAGGAAAACTCCTGTAAACTAATAGCAGATAAAGGAACAGTTCATCACAAACCCATAGATTCCAATACACAAAAAGTTGAGTCTCTTCTTTTGCTGATCTTACAATAGAACTCCATAGGAGCAGTGCCTGACCACACATAGTTGTCACCAGTCTCTGGAAAACAGTAGTCAGGACTGTTCAGAACCTGGTTAGTGTAACCCCGTTTGTGGGAGAGAGAAGTGTCATGAGATTTATCTGGAGAGAGGAAGGACACTCTTCTACAATTCTAAGGCAGTAAATTTTACTCCTGTTTTTGGACTCCCTCAATCTACCTGCCTTCTTGAAGACTGCTTTTTAGAATAACTCCTAATGGGTAAGGCTCAGGGTTCATGTACATTCATTTGACTTTTCCCCTTCAGAATTTTGCCATTCTGAAGAACGACCTCAAAAACTCTATGCTAAACTAAAAATCTGTAGCACCTTTCCCTTCATCAAAAGATCTTTTGATACACTGAGAATAATATAGCATAGACTAAGCAGAATAGCTTGAATATAACCTCTCAGAAGCTACTGTTTCCTGATTCTCTCAGATTTCAGACCCAGAATAGCCCAGTTCTTCCTTAAAGTGGTTGTCACAAGCTGTGTTTCCCTGCTTCTTTACAGAGGTATTACTATGTGTCCCTGTAAAACCACTGCTGCTATTGGCCAAAAATACAACACTCTTTCACCAACAAAAATGTAAATCAACACACCTTGGTGGTGTACTACTTCCCTACAGCTCAGTTTAGCTGCATCCCTTATTATGGTTTTCTACATGGCAGGGCAGTTGTAATCAGCTGATCATTAAAGGTGCCTTGCAACCCAAACCTTTCCAGAATTCTAAGATTATACCACAACACCTGCCCTCCCATGTTTTCTAGTCTGAATCTTTGCTTGGAACGAGGTGGTTTCCTTGTCTTTGGCTCCTGAAATCACTCTCAGACTGCTTTCATAAGAAGTGATTTAGCATATTAGAAGCCCAGCTGAACATACCTGTGTTGGTTTCTTTCTAAGTGAATTGAATATATAAGTGTAGTAAGATAGATAGGAGGATGGTTATTGTGTTTATTAAATATTATGTGGCCTGTCTTCAATCATAATGGCTTGTCAGTAATTGTTTTGATACTACTCCCAAGTTGGCTCTAAAACCTGCAGGCTCCTTCGATTGGCCAATCTCAAGGAACACCTCTCTCACTGGTGTCCTTGCAAGCCAATATCCCTCTTCCCAAAGATTTGAAATTGCCCTGAGAAGGACTCAGGATTCTGAATCTATGTTTGAGGTAGGCAAAGTAAGCATTTTTTCCTGCTCGTATGACAGTACAGTTCCAAAACCAAGTTGAGTTGTAAGGTCATATATAAAATGTCAAAGATGAAATGTATTGACATTGGTAGTATCAGTCATGCAAATCCACTTAATTGACTGCTTTAATTCTGAAAAGCCTGAATTCTATGATTCTTTTCCAAGAAAGAAATGTTTGAGCTAGCTGTACTTAACAGCTCATAGCATCTTCCATCCAAACATCCCAAAATTAATAAAATAGTTGGCAACAATTATTTGGCAAACTTTATCTTTGTTTTATGTTAGGCAAGGAATCTGAAATAAATGTAATTTATTTTCCCGAGAAATTAAAAAATGGGAAAAAAAAACCAACAGAAAATAAACTCCCACATCCATAATGAAATTGAATTAATTATAATGTATTATTTAAAGACAGTTATGAAGATACAATTCAATCTTCTACAAATAGGAAACTATTTTATTTTGTTCGGAAACATTTAATTTAAGGTTTAAAGAAAGCTAGCTTCTGCTCACTCGTGCAAATCCTGATTTTGATTTTAGGGCAACAGCATTTTAGTTCCTGGAATATTTAGTATTTTACTTTTTCTCCACTAGATGTCCCCAGCCAGTCACAGTACAGTTGGCTTTCGCTGATGGGATATTCGTTATCTGAAAGGGAAGACATTTCCTTTGAAGTGCATGTTATTAAGATATCATGATTAATGATTTCATTCTAGAGTTCATTTTATCTGGAAGATTAGCAAGACACAGATCCTCAAGAACACAACGATTTAATTCTCTGCTTAAGATACAGCAGTTTCCAGTTTAGGGAGAAATTAAGAAACATGTATGCTTTCTTCTCTGAAAATATTTAAGCAATCAATGTCTTAAAACAAATGAAAAACCTTGTTGTACAAATCCTTCTATATCAAAAGGGAAGCCTTAGCAGGTTTTTTTTTTCCTGTTACTCAGTTACTTTCAAAGGATGGGTAGCAGCTTCAGAGAGCCCGTCACAGCTGACTGAGCTAACAGCAGGAGTCTTGCTTAATTTGAGTTTTAATTGATTTTTAAAGTAAAACGAGACAAAAGTCTGGAATGACCATAAATATCATTTTAAGCCTTTTCCACCTCCCCAAAATGTAGGAGGTTGAAAACAAAACTTTCATATTAGACTTTGGAGACAGGTAAACTGAGCTACAACTAATTTTGCCTTTTCTGACATGCAGCGAGCTCTGCCAGGCTTTTGGGCTTTGCAAAGCCCAGCTGCAAACACAGCAGAGCAGTGCCCTGGACTGATGTGCCTCTTATTTTGAGGGATGCAATAAGGATTTGTAAAAGGCAACAGGGGGCCTTCACTAGAACCACTTAGCAGCATGTTTCTGACTCTCGGGGGATCAGCTAAAATGTTAGTGCTGTCTAGATGAGCAGCTTCTGTACCAGAGAGAAAAAAATAAACCAAAGCAAGTACTCTGCAACTCACTCATTCCCTGGAATGATGATAAACACCAACTAGGGGCCCACGACCTTCCAGTGGTTTCATCAGCAGAGCCACCAGCTTTGACAGTGACAATAAAGGCATAATTTTGCCAATACAAACAATGACAGGATGTGAGAAGCAGTGAAACAAAGCCCAGTGCTCTTGTTTCCATCCATCTGTTACAGTTAGTTAGGTACTTTGTTACTTCCAGAACTGAAGTCAGATACTCTTTGCTACCAGGGGACTTTCTCTGGGGCTTTTCTGTTTTTCTTTTGTGTAAAAGATTTGAAAGAATCTTACAGTGGGAAAAATATGGGAGTCTGAAAGGTGAATTGGCTGAGAAGGCTGCTGAGAGGCTTTTTTACTTTTTTTATGACAGGAATCTTACAAGTTTGTGTAGGGTTTGATTTTGGAAAGAAAATTTTCTGGTGGTTCCTCTCAAAGATTTGATGATCAGTACTTTCTCAAAAAAAGAGATGGTGAAACAACAGTGTTGCAGGACCCAGGGAAGCAAACAGGGAAGCAGTAAAAAGTAGACTGAAAGAGAATAGAGAGAAATATTTTCAAAACTTTCTGTTGTTTTCTTTCTCTTCATGGAGAAAAGCAACAAAAGCATTCCCCTATGCCAGGGGAATGACCCCATTGCAGCATCTTTCCTGTCCCCTTCTGAGTGTCTGGCCCACAAGGAGTTGCCGACTGCTGTCACCTGCAGCAGCTTGTGCCCAGGGTTTGCTACCAAAGCCTTGGGACTCAGCCTGAATTTTCACAGCTGGGAACCTTTCCCACACCTCCCATTCACACACTTCTGTGGCTTGTGGCTCTGGGCCGTGCAGGGCCCTGGCAGGGCTGGGGGCTGGCACGTTTTCAGCGTGTGAGGACAGATCAGAGCTGCCCTGGCTGGGCTGCCAGGCCATGGGAAAGGTCTGGGGTGGCTGGGACCCTCCAGCTGCCCTCGCTCCCACACAGCAACACAAATACACCAGGAGCAGAGCTGCTCCTGCTCTGCTTGCCCTGCCTCACCAAACCGTTTCTCCCTCCCGCAGCAACACGAAGCCTCAGCTGCTTCTTGCTTGGGCAGAGAAATCAGAGGAACATGGGTGTCGCAAATATCTTAGAAAAAGTAGCCACCCTGGCTAAACATAGGCCAGATGAGATTTCCTGTTCTTTTTCTTTCAATCTTTTGTGACTTTAACAACTGGAGCATCCTCTTCTACATACAACTAGCTGCAGTCAGCACTTTGTGAAACTACGTCAATTTGATGTTTCTTCACTTGGGCCTCAAGCAAATTAAGCCAAACAAATTGCAATGAATGGCTTGGGCATTAGTCCAAAAGTCAGCAACACTGTTTTACTGCTGGCTTCCTGTGTTACCTTCAGTTCCCTGAAGAGCTGCCTCTCTGAGCACCCCTGACTGCAAAGCAGAGATAATATGCAACCAACCTAATTCTGTGTTAGTCTGTGAGAGAGTATCAGCTTCTAGGAACCAGTCTTTTTTATATAGCCTGCATGCTCACTGCATCTTCTATTGACTAACAAACAGAATGAAGTAAATTACCACAGAGTTAAGGCTTCCCTGAATAATGTGCAAGGGTTGACTTTTACCTTCTCTGTACTCTAAAATTCATAGAAGCATCCCAAAACATCCAAAACTGAGAGCTGAGGTCTTTGATTGTCTGGATTTTGTCCAAAACTAGGGCAGAGTATCTGAATTAACACAGTGAAAAATTTCTGTGACTTTTTTTTGTGGTAGAAATAGTGTTCAGAGTGTTCAAAATGTAACTTGCGCACAAGGGATGTTTGACAATGTAAAAGGAGAACATTTCCTCCCTGAAGTTCACGTGGCAGGCTGACTAAAGCTCTCTGGGGGTTCCCCTTCTGCAGACATCAAGCAGGGGAAATATTGCCAAATATATCAGATCGTCTCTTTTCTTCTACCCTTTCCTGTCTGCAGACAGAACTCCCCTTTGATACCCCATAGGGTTTATCTGGTGGACAAGGTAAAAACCTCAGCTTTTCTTTCTGTCATATGCTACACTCATACATTTTTCCCTCCACATTCCCAACTTCTCTGCTTTGTCTACTCTTATTAGAAAACCATATGCTTTCTCAGTGGTTCAAGTGTCCTGATACCATAAAGAAGGGAAAGTTCATTGACTACATAAGCCCACTCATTATCCTCTTCTACAGAGTTGAGCTCTGCTTTATTTATCCTTCTCATCTTTTTCCAGACTACATTCATCTTGCTGAAAGTTCATGTGTGGTCTAAGCTCGCCATCTAGGCTCCTTAATAGATACATGGAAAATGATTCATTTCATGTCTGTTTTAAAACTTCAGAGGATAAAATTACTCACCTTGGGAGGAGTTTTTCTATTTCTTATCCCCCCTCCTCTTGAGAGGAAGTCTAGACAAAAGTTTCAACTGAATGAGCTTTGATGAAAATTAGATGAGATGACTTTAAGTCCCACTCACCAAAACTTTCCCCTTAAGTAGTTGCTCTGCTCCTCCATTCACTAGAAGCTTGGAAATTGCAGAGGCATCTCAAGGAGCCTCAAAAGGAAGGAGGCATGTCATGATTTATAAAACTTGCAAAGTAGTGGATCTGCTGAGCCAAAAACAGACTGGAAATGCTATACAAATATTGGAAAAGGTTAGTGTTGCCTGTCATGCCTGTGCCTCTGCAAAAGATGTGATGTCTGGAAAAGGGGGATACATTACTTCTGAGAACCTCCACCATCTCACCACTTCACTGCTCAAAAATAAGATATTGCATATCTTGGTTAGAAGCCAAGAAATCACAAAGTTAATTGCACCCTAAAAAAGGACATTCAGATTGCCAGAACCCACAACTCCATTCCCAGGCCAATTAACTGACACTGTATTGAGTTTAAAGTCATCCACACATTGACATTCATATACAGCTCCAGAATCCTGGACTAGGAACTTCCAAAGTGAGTTCTGTTTTGTATAAATATGTGACACACAGTTGCATATAGACCTAAGGCCTTTCCTGCAGGAAACTCACAGAATGGTTTACTTGATCCAGAGCTCATGAAACAGGAGAAGGTGCTCTTTCCTAACAATTTGCTGAATCAGAAGAATTTTTCTACTTATATAGAGGCAGTTGGGAATATAATTTACCATTTGCGATTTTTAATTTCCCATCTTGAAACAGCATAAACAAATGAAATAAACATATTAAATATATTTTATATATAATATAAAAATACATGAAAATGTAAAGAAGGTGATAAATACTTTATATCTTTTTTGTAATAAGTGGTATTTTGTTCAGTATAAATACTTGTAGAGAGGGTGTTTTAAAAATTCCCAACTATACTAATATGTTGTGTATTTTAATAAAGCTTCCTAATGATACTCTTGTGGCCAAAACAGTATTATTTCATGATATTATGAGGCATTAAAATGTATTATGGCATGGAGTTCAGATGGAATTGAGTGGGTTTCCCTTGAGACTTCACAGTTCTATTTTATCTTTTTATACTCTATAACTCCTATGTTCTTTTAAGATGAAACTCAAAAATCTTTGCTGGCATAGGATTTACATGAAGTTTTCAGAAAAAAATACATATTTGTATTAACACAGCCTGATAGATGGTCTGAACCAACATTCTTTCTGCTGTCAGATGTAATACTCTTCCAGAATAGACCATGTCTTGGTCATGGATGTAATAAGCCCATATTCAGGAACATTCTTCATCAGTTGTACAGAAGTTGGTAAAGTTTTTGTGTCACTTGCACTGTCACTTATAGGTATATGTTTAAGTGCTGGGGAAACTGAAGGATTCAGAATTTTGTTTTCTGGAAAACATATTATTTTAATTTAGCTTAGGCTTAAAAGAATCATATTTCCCTTGAAAGTTCAATTTTAACAGCTGTTAGTTACCTTGCTAGGAGTTCCTTCCAAATATAATTATTTTCTAAGATAAAATCTACGAGACCATCAGATGTTCTGCTAGACCTCAGGCAGGCCTCAGACCCTGCATTAAGTCATTACAATCTAGGAACACCTTAAAAAGATGTTCATTTCACTTTTTTTTCTCTTTTTTTTTGGATAGAGATTAAAATATTCTCAAGAATTAAGAGCAGTGAAGAGGAAATGACAGTAATCATTGGGAGCTCCTAAAAGAAATCCTCAAAGACAAAATAAATGTTTTTTTTTGAAAGGCATAGCACAGAGAAAATCCTTATGATGCTTAGAAATATAATTGCACATTTTAAGGAATGCAACACAAAAAATCCCCCAGGAATATTGCTAAAATCTGCAAAGTACAACAGATCAGAATAATAATAATAATTTTAATAACTGAAATAATAATAAAAATAATAAAATAAAAATAAAATACTACTAATAATAACTTAATATTAACTTCTGAGATGCACAAAATCAAATTTGGAAAAGACACCGCTGACATTTTATCTGAGGGAGCAGCAACCTTCCAACACAGTCCCACATATTTTATATTTGTTGTTGACTAAAAGAACAAAAGAAGTAGAGCCCAGGTTTTCCTAATGATCCTAAAGAAGACAGAATGACAGTGATCCCTTATCTCAGTACTGAAATACAGATCTGCCTAATTACTGTCACATAGCACTTCTCAGAATAGAATGGAATAGAAAAATTCTTATCATTGAACATTTTAGCACGCATAGAATTCTACCCACTACTGAAAAATCTTTACTGAACTCTGAAGAGTATAAAGTAGCCATCAGTACAATCATAAAATAAAATGTAAAAACATGTGTTCATCTACTTTTACATCAGACCAAATAGATTAAAATGCACTGCTACAGAAGTAATTCAGGTAATATCTGTCCAAAAATCATGTATATCAAGAGGACTCTTTGACTGAGGTTCAAGATTAAGAGACACCAGTTTGAGTGCCTGTATGTAGAAATCCTCACTGCATTCGGTATCTAAGCTTCCATTACAGCCAGCTATTTCAAGGCAGCAACACAAGAGTAATTCAGTCCCCACTGGAGAAGCTGGTCAGTTAAATCGCTCTCCAGGCAGTTCTGATCGTATCGACCAGATATCCACGGAGGTCAAGTGAGTTTAGACAGCTAGCTCACAGGTGGACACAAGGCTGTCTGAATCCAGAGCAAATCCCATCTCTTTAAAGGATTTTAAAACATGACATCATGGAACTTCATGAGTAAAGCATAGCTTCATTCTGTTCCATCTGCTTCCACTAAGAATTAGCCTGGACCCTGTCTGTGAAAAACAACTTTAATGCTGTATGCAATTGTTCTTCTGCCCTTTGAGTATGAGACACAATATGTTATTTAATTGCAATATCATATAATTTTCTCTCAAGACCCTATTTGAAAACAGAAACAACCAGATAGGACACACAGTAAGAGAATTTCAGGCATAGAAGAAGACACTGCACGCTTGTTTGAGACCTCCTTCTATGGTTCTCATATGCTTTACAGAATCTACTTGGGAGTATTTATCCTCTTCTTTGCTATTGTATTCCTCAATGAATACTTTCTCTCTCTCTTTGAATGCCTCTTTCTCCACTTCTCATTATTTTTTGTAGGCAAGTGATTTTTATTTTTTTCCCCTCTGATTCTAATTCAAATCATCTGAGAAACAATTTACATGCAGAAGCCAGTTACCGCAGTTCAGCCAAAACATTATGAAAAACAGACAGGAGGGAACTGATCTGTGATGCATTCTTAGACTTAGAAATCACTGGCTTCAATGAAAAATGATGGTAATCACATTGAGAGAAGTACAAAAAAGTCTTTAAAAGTGATTTCTTATAGTAAGATGTTATTGCGGTGCTCCAGCAACTGTTCAGGACCTCCCCAGGCTGCTGAGGCAGAAACCACCAGCCCGTTACTTCCCAGGAGATTGCCCTAACCACACCACAAATTTTCATCCCATGCTTTACACTAAGATAGAGCTCAGCCAGGCCCACTGATGAACACTGTGAGAAGGAAGGATAGAGGTCTTGGGACCCAACTCAAGAGCCGGCTTCTGCATCATGGATTAAAACATTTGTGGAGAAAATGTTCAATTGGCTTGCTTAGCAAGAACTAGCCATTATTGCTGTCAGGAAAAAAAACAGACCTCTGAAGCCCAGTCTGCTCTTACATCATTTATAAGCACATTTCACTCCTACTCTAAAGTACTTCAGTAGCTTCTGCCATTTCAGAATGATTTCATAGAATTTTTTTAATCCCTTTTTCCAGTAAATGAACACAAAGACCTATAAATAAGTTTTAAATTACTGTCTCTATCAGACATTGCTGTGGAGGACATAAAATCTCCTGGGAGTTTGATCTGTGTTAATTAAATCCAAAAAAAAAAAAATCTCCATAAGGTCTAAAGCATGCTTAATGAATTAACATGGAGGCCCCATTGAGCAAAAGCCTTTTAAACTCCAGTGAAACAAATCAACCCACATTTTATTATTATCCACTTAACAAATTTAATCTGTTGCTTTATATCATGTGAGACCAGTTTTTCATAAATGCTAATTAAAACCATTAAAAATGGAAATCTTCTTCTAAGGGGCTTATGCAAAGTGTGAATATTGATGCAAAGAGATAGGCCTGTTTGTCGTTCTGAAAGAAAGATAGTGCCTCTGCTGTAACCAGCTGTGCTTGGGAAATCTGCTGGGACTAAGCGTAGACACCCAGAGCAATTTGAAGCACAAAGGGGCTACAAAAAGCTCCACTTAAAGGAAGCTGGTATTGCCATTTCACTGACAGGGTAACACCAGTTTTGATGAATGCCATCACACTTGAACCACAGAAAGCTGGAGTGAGGAAAACAAACTAAAACAAAAAACAAAGCACCTCCTGCTTTGAATCCTTAGAGCACATACGTATTGAAGGCAATTCAGTGGCACTCTGTAACTTGGCCCATGGCTGATCAATGTATGGGAGAAGTGATGCTTATAGAAAAGACTGGAACTGAGTGGGTTGGATGCTCAGAGCATCCCAGAGAATAACCCTCCCAGGAAGTAGCAGGAAGATAGAGAATTCACAGGCACACAGTTCTTCTTTAGCAACTGGTTTTAATCTGCCAGATTTTTTTTTCACAAGCATGCAATGAGGTGCACATGCATGATTGCTGCCAGATTTTCCGCTGTTAGATCATAAACAAGATGGTAGATTTGTAGGAAAAAAAACGAAAATAATATGAAAAGTTCAATTTAAAAATCTGCATAAAGTTCATGTAAGCAGACTTTAAATCTTGCTTTCTTTATACAAACATCTGACCTTTTTTGTTTGTCTTGCACATGCAGTCATTTTTCTATTTTTTTAAACTCTTCTGAATAATTAATTTTCCAACACTTCAACAAAAATCTGAAACATTAGAGTATCATTCACAAAAACATGGAAAATAACAACTCATCATAACAAAATCATCTCCTCCTTTCCCCAGATTTATAACATAAAAATTCTCCTGGCTATTTAATTTTATTAGGCAAATACATCTCTCTATTAAAAGCAGTATGTGTTTTTTAGAAGCTGCACATCATGATTTTAAGACAGTGGCTATTTTCTTTTAGTCCCAACTATTCTAACAGCATGAAGACCTCCAAACAATATTATTCGTCTATAAATTATCCTTGCTGTCTTACTTTCCATTAACACATGCCACAATATAGAATAAATAAGTTTACCAAAAAGGGCTGGCACATATTACTGGTAAATGTGATGATATTTTATTCAACTGAAGAAAGACAGCTCTGAGTCATTCTCACTCACATGATGTTCAAGTGCTCACATACAAAAGATACTACACACAACTTTTTACCCCAGAGACTTTATACCACAAACGTCTTAGATCTGCACTTTCACTCTAGTTTCATCTTTTGTCAACATAACTCTCTGAGAATAAAATTTTGCCAACCTAGAATCCTGCCCTCAAAGCTGTTTCAAGAGACATTAAGTTGGCTCAGCCATTCCAACAGAAGATTTTTCCTCCAACAGGGGATTCCTTATGTACTTTTAAACAAGTCTTCCCCCTTTTCACTAAAACTTAGTTGGAATGGGAAAATAAAAAAACAAAGGAGTGCTACTGTGATAGCTGCAGTTGCAAAAAGTTTCTGGTGAATGGGCCATATCCAGGACCCTGAAAGTGTGACAAAATGCCACTTTTATCACATCTTTCTGATTCTGTGTCATAAGCAGGTGAGAAATCTGAGAAGATGGAAAAACTCATAGCAGTAAAACTGATGTAATCAGGAGAGGAGAAAACAGAGTCATTTCTGAAAAGCCAGTACTCAAGTTCTGTCTTATTTTCAGTAGGACTGTTTGGAAAAAGGGAAAAATTAAATAACTACAAATTAACATTTGGCATCACCAATAATGTTGCAAAATGGAAAAATAAGGTCAAGCTAAAGGAAAAAAATGGGGAATTTTCATCTTGAAAATTTAACTACGGCAATATTAATTTCAACAAAGCCAACAGGAGTATTTAGGCAATATCATGACACTGACCTCTGAAATGGCAGAATGACATGAAAGTGTCAGAGTGAAAGACATCCACAAGTCAGTGCAAACACAGACATCACCCTTGAGCTTTAGTGATAAAATAAAACAGTCATATATATTTCTCTATCATTAACTAGAGACTGGTATCTGATCAGTAAACAGCTGTTCCATTTGGGCTACAGCATTCACAGCATGGAAGAACCACAGTCAATTTTCACATTGGGTAGGAAGCACATGTTTGGGACCCAACAGAGTCACTGAGAATTTTGAGAGCAGTTGAACAAAATACATAGAAATACAAAAAAAAAGAGGAAAAACTTGTATTTCATCAGAAAATACAATTATCTCAAATACCAGGCCAAATGCTTTACATAAGGAAATTATACTTATCTTTTTTGTTGCTATTTATTTATATACCTTTCTTTATGAAAAACTGAGTGTAAAATTAAGCTTAAGCAAAATGGTAATGTTAAAATCTATGACATAAAGTAAACATAAGTATATATTCACAGTTTACCATGATATTATTTTATTGCATAAGTCAGGCAGCACCTATGCATAAAATAACTTTTTTTTCCTAGCTTTTCTTCTACCTTCCAGACTCTCTGTTTTTCACTTTCCTATCTTTTCCTTCTATTACCTTACCACACAAAAGCCTTAATCTAACAAAGAACATAGCATCTTATTTCCTTACACATTCTCAAATAAGTAACATAAATAGAGAAACTTACTGTGTCAGATTGCAATAGTTAGAATGAAAAGAATCACAAAGATCCCAAAACAATGGTGAGTCATTCAAACACAACATATAGACAATCTTATGGAAAAACTTACTGACAAAAATGTGGTCAAGAAAAAAAAATTCTACATAAAAATAGCAAGGAAAAAAAATACCATTTTGGAATTCAAATAGATAACATTAAAAGAGCTTCTTAAATCTACATCAATCTTCATTTTTAAATTAGCTGTTTAACATCCAGTCCTGCAATAATCTCTTGTCCTACCAACAGCAGAGATTTTCAGGTAAATGCATACATAACCCTTCTTCCTTCTTACTCCATAAGCACAAGGCTCCTGATCACTGAGGGTAAGCAAAGAGAAAAAATAGGATTCATGACACTTCTCACCCAAAGCTACTTTGAAAGCCTAGAGAGCTGGATGTGCTGCACCATATACACATATGGAGATAAGTATTCTGTGCCTGTACACCTATATATTGCCCATTTCTGTGTATGCAGTGCCAGGTACTCAATCTACATCACAAGCTGGGTGACACTGAGCTCAGTGCCGGCACGATGTGCATGTGCACAAAACATGCACAAAAAGGGCAGAGAGCACAATGTCAGTGCAGGATAAACCTCTGTGGCCATGGCACACATGTGGAGGGGCATCTCCTCTCTGGGAAAATCAAACCCTTGGATGCAAAACAGATATTTCCTTTTTGAAGGCCAAGTTCCCACTCTAGACTCCAGGATGTGTTTCCCCAGTAGGAATTGGCAGAGAATCATAACTACATTTAGGATCAGTTTTAAAAGAGCGTGTTTAAACATCACATGTTTTGCAGTATGTTGAAAGAATTTAGATCCCCCTTTCTTTATGCCTAAAAATATGCAGTGACATTTGAAAGAAGGAAGTATAGTCCAAATATAGATGTGGGAGATTTCAGTATTGTCATCTTGTGCTGCTAAAAACTGTGATAAAATAACCAAACACCCATTGTTCCATATACAGAGAGCCATTACCAGAAACTGAGCAATTACAGAACACTGCATATTTTCCACATATTCAGGGCATGATTTTGATGTCTTTGTTCATGGTTAACAGTGCTTCACTTCTTGAGTAGCTCCACTTATGTCAGCAACAGCACTCATGCAATATGAATAAACATAACCTAAAGTTGCATTGTTTTTTAAAATTCCTCCACTGTCCTTTTAAAACATACATAGATATAAATACATCCTTCTATTTTTATGAGTTTACTTTGGAAGAAGTCTCCTTTCAATGATAAATAAACTGAAACAATCACTGATAAATTTTTAGCAGAGTAAAATAATAAATCACAACTTTGAATCTTAGGTGTGTCATGGAAAGGTAGTGATTTTCAGATGCATTGAGAAGCTAAGGTTTTTTCTATTAATTATGGCTTTTATGAAAAATATGTCCTAAGTACTTTGGAAAATATGAAGGAAGTAACTGCTATTAGGAAAGGAAAAGCATCCCAGATTTTTGAAAGTAATTCTAGCATTTCATGATAAATTGTTGAACATGCGTATTTTTAGGAGACATTCAGTTCTAAGGACACTGAGGGCAGTAGCACATTAATAGGCTTCCTGCCTCTGTCAGATTTGAAGAACCTGAATGCCAATAAAACATCAGGTTTGGGCTTGTGGGGGGAGAGGGAGGATGTGGTTGGGTTTGTTTTTTTTAATAAAGGACTTTGAGATTAAATTGACCAAAGAAAAATCAGGACCTGATTACTTCCTCTGCATCAGAGGTTTTATAGAATATACTTTCATTTGATTGTTTTTTCTCTGTCTTTTATCTAGCTTCATTTCTCTCAGCTTGAGAAATTTCTGACAGACAGTTATATATGACTTTCATACTACCTTATATCCAGGCCAGCTATTACAAGTAGTAAATAACTGTGTGTCTATCATTACACCATTCTAAAACTTCTGTCCAACTTCAGCATCCATGATGCAACTTTGTGTCCCCTGCCATTTATACCTAATACTTGTAGCCAAGAGGTGAGAGCAAAAGTCAGTGTGCCAGAGTCTGAGTATAAAATTGTTACATTAGATCTTTCAAAATCCCACAGTTCTTTCTTCAAAAGCACAAAAAAAAAAAACCAAAAAAACCCACACAAAACACAAGAGAAGAGGGAATAAGGCTGATTTTTTTCACCTGGACACAGTAAGTTTGATGTTGCTAGAAATCTTTCCTCCAGAAAAACTCATTTGGAGAAGTGCAGCCCCAAAGAGAGCACCAGAGTTTAGAGTATCATAGAATGGTGTGGATTGGAAGGCATCTGAGAGTTCATCTAGCTCCAACCTCCCTGCCTTGAGCAGGACACCTTGCACTAGACCAGGTTGCTCAAAGCTCCATTCAACCTGGCTTGAACATTCTAGGAATAAGATATCCACAGCTTCTCAGGGCAATTTGTGCCAGCATCTCATCATCATCACAGTAAACAATTTTCTCCTAATATCTAATCTAAACCAACTCTGTGTAAATGTAAAGCTAGTCCCAATTCTTCTATCACTACATTTCCTCATAAAAGCTTGAACAGAACTGAGCCATCAGCCTTGACCCATCTGCAGAATGCACCAGGACAGGAGCAGCCACGGCTCATTCCCTCGTTGTTCTTCCCTTTTCCCACCCTCAGCACAGACTGGGACACAGAGCTGGAGTGAGGACAAGAAGCTGACTCAGGCCTGAGCATCAGCCAGCACCAAGTATTGAGGTATCTGCACACACTGCTGCAACTATCACAGTTCAAGCAGCACACATCTGGGAATGTGATTCAGCCAGGAACACCAGACCTGTGTCTGAACACCAACCTTTTGAAACACTACAGCAGCCATGTAGTAACACATGGAAAAATTATACATAATACAGAACTTCACAGCATCTTCATAAAACAGATAAACACATTGGTGGTAAACATTACCCTCTCCTCTAACACATTAGTTTTCTCACTTCATTAGCCCCTTAAACTATGATACAAAGCATTTTATGGCAACGAAATGTCTTTTCCTGTTTGTCCAATACAATTGGACAATCATGTCTATTCAGAACACCTCTGGACATCACTAATACAAACACATAATTGAAAAACATTTTAGTTGCCAGAGTATGCTGCACTGAATTTATCTCTATTGACTTTAATCAAAAAGTACTATATTTCAATCATTAATATCTGTTTTCTTGTTCCTATTCCTTCAAGAAATATTCTGAAAAATATTACCTTCAGTAATGCTGCAGGCATGTTATTTGCTGTATGCATTTTCTGTATTGGCTTTTCAGATACAGAACATGTTCTCTTTCAGTTCTCAATGAGTGTCTTTGTCTCCCCTTAGACAAGGTCATGCTATATAAACCAAAGTTGCTTCCTCTTTTTTACAGAAAACTTGTTCCCTATTTATTAAACAGAGATGTTAAGTGATGACTAATATATAAGTGTAACTATTTTGACTACTGTCAGCCTCTCAAAGAAATTTCAGGATATTACTTTGAGTTTAGAAATAAGAAATATTTATAAAATGCTACTCCTCTAACATAATTCCACTAAAGAGGCCATGAAAAATAGCAAAGTATCTTTTAACAACACTGCATATGATAAAAAAACAAATACATGTGTTATGCTAACAAATAGGCTATTCAATACCGAAATCTAAACTAAAAGGAATATAGCTGATGACTATTTCCTTACAAGATCTACTGTATTTAGAAAAAATTAAAATATGTGAATATTTAAATATAATTTAAAATGATTGTATTATTTCTCTTTAATCACTTTAAGTGTTGCAGCAAATCAACACTTCATGTTATTTTGCAGACAATAATATTTTATCAATTTTTCAGTAAAAACATGGGTATGCTCAACAAGCATTGTGATGGTTAGATCCAGAAAATTACATTTGCAATTACATTATTAAAACTCCGCATGCAAAACATATTTCCTGCTCTGCAAATGGCTCCAAATCCAATTTTTTCTCTATTGTATTTGGTGATGAAATATATTTTTTGTCTATATGAGTTTTACATGTTTTTCTAAACAATTCAGGAGCTTTCAGGAAATAAACTCTTTATGTCAAGTCTCATTTATTCACTAATCTTACATGTACTATACACAAAAAAGTCATCTCTGATTAGAAAAGGACTAATCACTCCATGGAGGTTTACAAACCATTTCTCTGAGTTTGTGGCAACTTTTCAAAAGGTGTCATGCATATGTTTTTTCCTCAGGCATGTTATCTTTTCCATAAGGAAACATTTTTCTGGACAAAATTTTCACAAAATATTTTCCTTTGTTTAGAACTTGATATAGGCTTCAACATATTCAAAATGTAGTCAGTTCTGGATATTTCTGAAGTATGCAGGTTTCTTAGAAACATCAGATGTAGTATGATCAGGGCCATTTAATTCATATCTGTGAAATATGCTGCACATTAGAAAATGTCAGCATATGTAGTTGTAGAAGCCTTTCACCTGCCAGTATTTCAGTGCTCTTCAGAACCTTCTGTTTCATAACTTCTGAGTTTTTAGAGCATGCTTGTAAGAAGGAATGTATCTGTCAGGGAAATTCCCTACTTAAGTGCTTCTATTCTTCCCCTAAATATGAATCAACAGGTTTTGACACGTGAACAATTTTGTAGGTTTTCACACCTACCAACAACATCCAACTCCACAGGTCAAGAGACCATAACCACATATTTGGTTTCTAAATCCTTTGCTATACCCAGTTTTCTCGCTGTTTTGGAGTTTTAACATTGAGAGCAAATGAACAATATTGACACTGACAACTGACAAAGTTTTTGTGGTGCTGTTGTTCAGGCCAAAGCCACAGCCTTTCCACAGGCCACAAAAGGGCCAGACGGGGACCCCACGAGTGTACAGGGACCACGTGGGTTCCTCCAACCCTGCTGAGAGGGCACTGGAGGCCACATTCCCATCTTAACATTAGACATAACAAAATCTGATAGAATGTGACTTACAGACCCCCAGGATGGTGTGTTAGTTGATTTCCATCCATGCTACCCTTCTCTACTCTCATGGTTTTGTTGTATTGCTTCACCTGAAAACTCCCTGACTAGATACCCAAGTCCCCAGCCACAAATACTGTGCCTTAAGATGCCACTTGGCTTGCACACTCTTGTGAAAGAACAAAATCTACCTTTTCCATAGTTTAAGCTCGCTGCAAAGTAAATCCTCACACTATAATAGCTATCAAAAAAAGCTGAAAAGGATTATCAGCAAATGCCAGAAATTGAGGACACTGTTAATAGTGCCTAATAATTTTCTTCTTTGTAACATATCTGGTTTTGTGTCCAATCCTTCATACAACATCATAATGTATTGTAAGCTTTTACAGATGAGCCAGAACTTCTAGTTTGAAATATTACATGGTGGCTGGGGTTTCAGGACATTCTAGAGCATTCTCTGAGAGACAAACCATCTGACCATTTTGTCCCCTTCTCCAGAACTATTGTTTCAAGAGCCATATTGAAGTAGGAAGAAGGAAATACTATGGACATGTTAGTTACTACCTATTTTGTTGTAGGAAATTTTTCTATTCTTCCCCACCTGACTTACTGGTTACTTCCTCTTTATTCAATATGACTGATTTATAAACAGATGACAATCTAGTTCTTGTTAGAAACTCCCAAGAGGTGCTGCTGTAGAAGATGCTGGGATTTAACTGCTGAGTCATTGTGCCATCTGATTATGTAAAAAGCTACTTCCAAATTTACAGGTTTATATCAAAATTAAAACAAATCACTAGACACTTGTAAAATGCTTTATTCTGGATCTATATTTGTACAAAAAAAAGCACTCAGGATTAAGAAAATATGCTGCAGACCTTTACAGAGAAGTGGAATGTTTAGCAGGATGAAGTGTCTCAATGTCCTAGCCACTACTTGGTGGGACTATGTGTGCCTGTCTCTCCAGAAGAGACCTTACGCTAGAAAATAGCATTTCTAAAACTTAAGAAGAAAATCCAAGATGTGTAGCCTTAAATAACAGTTCTCAATGTAGAGAACATAGGTGATACAACACTTCTTGGCATTGCTTTCATTAGCAATGTATGGAGACAGATTTGCTTATTTTTAAAAACATGCATTTTTAAATCAAATGCATGATAACGACAGCAAATAGGATAATGGAAATAAAGAGAAAAAAAAAAAAATGATTACCATAACCAAAGTATCCATGACCCCTGTCTCTCCAAAATTACCTTCAAGAACACAGAAACTCTATACAGACCCTGCAGGCTGGGTACTGCCACAGGCTCTATTGTCAGGATGGAGACAGGCAGAGGGGAATGCAAGATTGAGAGCACTTCCTAGAGATTGTCTGTCTAGGGAATAAAGAGAAGCAGGAATGTCGCCTGCAATAGCTGGACATTTCCAGTATGTACCTACCAGTCCATGCTGATTATATGCCTGCTTTAAATAAACTGGTTGTCCCACTTTTTTCCTCAAAGATGGAAACCTAATTTCAGCAAGGAAATTCTAAGCCTGATGTCCTATATATGTTCTCTTGACTAATACGTGCCCCATATGTACCTCTTCTTAAAAAAAGATTTCTATGTACTCTCCATTGATTGCCAAATTATCCTAGTCTTGGAGGAGAAGGAAAAAGAATTATAAAAGAAGAATTAGTCACATTGCACTCAGGCAGGTCTATCTTTGGTCATGTATTGACAAGGCAATTACAAATTAATCACGAATAAGGTATTTCTTGAAGATAAATAATTGTATATTATGCTAGAAGAGGAACAATAATTATTTCTTAGAGATTGTTAGAGTGAAGTTTATACAGTGACATCCATCTTATCATATTTTGGCTTGCAATGTTATTCAAGAGGCTCATCATGTAGTTAAACTCCCTGAAAGAAAAAAAAATATTCCTGAAATTCATGCAGCTGAAGTATAGCTGTAAACAAACCACCCACTCCAACACACCATCCTTCCAGGTAAAGATATGGAAGAGCATTAGATAGAAGAACATATTTCTATAACCAGCTTGAAATCCATGGTCATTTCACCTCTTTGGGTATATATAACATGGGCCATATTTGGTGAGATTTTGGCAGCTTTGCCCTAGAAAAAGCAAACTCCACTGCTCCCTAACACCTCTGTCCCCACCAGACACAACCTGCTGCAGGGGACAGCGAAAATACTGGGTGAAGTGTCACTCTGTTGGGAACAGCAAGAAGAACGACACGGACTCTCTTGTGCGTTGAACAGGAGAGCAAAGTTTATTATTCTTGATCTTCTTTTATAGACGTGTTCGAGAAAGTCTGAGAGGTAAAACATTCACTGGTCATTAAAGCAAAACAGCTTGGTTAAGTGTAACATCACCCTTTGTTTTCCTAAACAACACCTGCAAATATTGTTGTCCTTTACCAAGGACTGTTTAGATTCTTTCTCATGCTTTCTCAGGCCAAAATGAGAAGCTTGTGATTTAGTTTCGCACAGGCTCTGTTCCCTTCTTTTTGCATTTAGTATCCACAGGTGAAGGGCTCTGGCTTCAGTGGGGAGCTCACACAGGGGGGTACCCGGGATATTTCGGAGCAATCCCGCTGCTCTGTGTGCGCTGCTCTAAGCACGGCCAGCAGCCAGCCCTGCCCCGCAGTCCGCCACTAGAGGGAACACGGACATGCTGGAATTGGGAACCGAGGAGAAACACACGCCTGCATTTTCTTCTTGATGTCCCTTTTAGAATTCTTTTATCAAAATTGTCACCTACGTAATGTTTCTGAAATGTGCTCTACTTGTCCATTTCAAGCCAGAAAAAGCACAGTAATAAGCTTTACAGTGTAAGTGATAGGGAAATCTTTTGAAGAGAAAAAAAAAGACACCTGTATTTCAAATTTTGCAAACCCATCTACCCGTTTTCTTTCAGATTTGCAGAAAAGCCCGGCACTATCACTACCTTGTTTTTAAGTTAATCTGAACAAGAGCTTCTCAAGGAAAGCAGCCCAACAGAAAACACTGACTCACTACAGAATTATCTTATTTCTTGCCCCCCCCAAACCCCAACAGAAAAACACCCTGTATTTAAATATACTAAGTTTTTTATTTCTGCTTCGATGGAAAATTTGTGCAAAACAAAAGTGTAAATTGCATTACCAGAGAAGTCTTTCTTTCAAGCTTTCTTGCATCCTAGGTGAGAGGCACAATCAAGTAGTGCTCACACAACATTGACTTGATCATTTTCTCAGAAGCTGTTTCTGCTTCCATAAACAAATGAGAAAACCTGTTGAAGCAGGAGTTCTTTCCTTATTAGTTCAATGCACTAAACTAGGAGCACTTTTACTCTTCTGGAACCTCTTTCTCCAAGATATTTGTACCTTCTAGTTTATTCTAAGACAACATAGAACACTTCAATATCAGAAAAGTCTGTCTAACAGAAAATCTTTTCCATATTCTGCTCAAAAACAACTTCCCATCAGCTGTCAAAAACAGTGCCGTGTTTCAGGTTTGTTGTCTTTAATGGGGAGTATACTTACAGAAATGCATTAATTCAGTTCTGCTTGCAGCTGATATTTCTTCCCCTGTATTAAAAAACTCTGTAAAATTAAGTCTGAGATTATTTGATTCATGATTTCAACTGGACCAGTTACTTATATGTTGAAAGATACAGAAAAACCTTATTATTTAATATAAATATTTGTTTAGAACATGAAAAAAGTGTTACATGATCTTGACCCCTGCTGAGAGAGAAGGTCATTCCCTATGGATGGCACTCCAAAGCACAGGCAAGACCAATACATTTTCAGAAGATATAGAAGCTATATCAAGATATATAGAAGACATATCAACAGATAAGCCTACACATGTAAAGCAGTATAGAGAGAGGGTAGGAAGTTAAAAGTCTGTCATCCAAATTGCTAACAGGATTTTAAAAATACTAATTTAAGATATTAAAATAATTTCAAAAAAATAATTAATAGTTTCCTAAACATACAAAAATACACATAATTGAATTTAATAAAAGTTAAAAATATGTTTTTGGGTCTTAATACCTACTGAAAAGATTAAGCTTTAAAGCACCAAATGAGGCAGTTTTTATTAAAAAGAATTTAGACTTTAAAATTAAAAAAAAAAAATGGACCCTAGATAAGACAGGCTCTTTAAAAACCATCTATAGATTAAGGAAAATAATTTAAAGAATTTTCATAATAGTGCTACACTACTTATAGGAAAATAAATACTTCAAAAGCCCATAAGGTGGCAGCAAATTCCTTTTTAATTGAGAGCAGTAACTGTCCTCTCTTTTGCACAAGGTCGATGTTATTAACGTGTTTTAATACCACCTCTTCATCGTCCAATTAACATAAAAAAGTAGCACACCAGTAGCATATGTATTCCTATTATTTAAAAGGCATTATTTCTCACTATGTAAATCAGATGCTTTAATATTTAATAAAGTAAAACTAAATTATATTTAGAACCTCGGGGTTAATAACAAAAATTAAAAAAATTAAAAAAGAGAAACCTCCCACAATGAAGGGACAGAATGTGTCCCACTGTGAACTGATTGGTAACTTCTTTTCGTGGTACATCAACTGACCTCAGTGCTCTGGCTATTGAATGAGCAGAACTAACATGGCTTATGTAACTGTTTATTGCAACTAAATCCTTAAGTTCTCACATTACTGAGTCCCAAGCCTTTTTCATACTCAGTATCTCCAGAATGCACATTTTTAAGCAGCTTGGAAAATGTTTTCGCAGATATGTTTACAGCTAAGAAATCTGTCCATCTGCATGCTAGATGTTCACTGTCAGAAAAGAGCAAGCTGAACTGTATCCGAAATATTGTCATTGTCATTGCTTCTACAGCTCTAAGGTTGAAACATGGTATCTGTGGGGCTGACAAGTCTGTGCAAGCATCATCTACAAGCCTCTTCCTGTTTTTCAAATCTGGTTGATGCTGGAAACAAGATGCCATATGTTTGGGGTTTCCCGGTTACATTTAATCTTTTTGCACTGAAAACATGTCCAGGCAGAGTGATACTGTACATTTGTAAAGGATTGCAAATCACAGAGTAATGGCTAGACTTCTGGCCTCACACACATCCCAGATAATTAGAGAATCACAGAAATATTTAGGTTTGAAAAGACCTTTAAAATCAGTGAGTCCAACCATTAACCCAGCACTCAAGTCCACCACTAAACCATGTCTCCAAGCAGCACATCCACGTGTTTTGAACAATTCCAGAGACAGTGATTCCACTGCTTCACTGGGAAGCCCATTCTAATGCTTGACCTCCCTTTCAGTAAAGAAATTTTTCATTATATCCAACCTAAACCTTCCCTGGTGCAACTTGAGGCTATTTTCTCTTGTCCTGGCTCTTTTTATGAGCAGAGACCAACCCTAACCTGTCCACAATGTCCTTTCAGGAAGTTGTAGGGACAAATACTAAACTCAGTATATATATAGTTCACCTGGTACTTCTGCAAGTGTTTGATTCACTGAATCTATATTGCACTAATATTTCCATAGTTTCATCATACTTTCTGATCCTGTACAAATACTAGCCCATAGTGTGGTTCATAGACCACACTAACACACACACAGAAACACACACAAAACTTAAGTGTTTATAGCAGATATTTAATTTTGGTGATAGTATACACTACCCTAACCACATTACTGGACTTTATATTTAACAGCAAGATCTTGTTTCTTCAGTTTCCAAATACAGATGATTTTTTTGCCTGCTATCTGGCAATCTAAACCCAGAGTTTTGCAAATTAAGTCGCGGTAGAAGCTGCTCAGCTTGTAAAACAATGCAAGGCACAAGATTTGTATTTATGGGTTGTCAGAGCCTTCCTTGGCTCCATCAACAAACTAATGAATGAACAAGTTGTGGGCATCCATTAACAGTAAGACAAATCAGACAGTGGAAGTAGACCTGAATTAGATCACATTGTTTCATAGTCCACAGGGTTAACAGATACAACTTTAACAACTGTCACCATTCCCTTGCCTGTGAATGACTGAGGAGCATTGATTTTACTGTTTCCTGACTTTCTCACAGGTGTTTCCTATTCCCAGGCCTCTCCTTAGTTCTTGTACACTTCAGTAGGCACTGTTTTCCCTGTTTCTGCTTCCATAAACAATCACTGAGTGTTGCATTTTGTCAGCTGAGACAAAAGACATCAATGTACACTACATTAACACAGAAACACAGTGTCAGGATATTCCTTTGAGCTTCAAATTCAACATCTTTTTTTATATACATTTCATGTATTACTGTGAGCTGTCTGGTTTTACAATTTCCTGATTCAGTAAGATTGTACCTTACTTTGTCATAATTAATGCACCAATATTAATGACTATACATTACTTTAAATTAAAATAGTAAAAGTAATTAAACAAGTCCCACATTAGCTCATTAAATACAATACCAGAAACTTGTCAGAAAACTGAGCTGATTCAGCCAAGAAGATTTATCAACAGAGCTTCCACATAGAAGAACTCTGACCTTTAGCTAGCACTATAATTTTTTTTCTTTGGACTTTGTTCAAGACATAATCTAACCTTGTCTCTTATGGCAAAGCAAAATAAGCAATAAAATGTCTTCTCTATATAACCAAGAATAATTCTTCAGGTGACTGGAAGATATTCGTACTTTAACACATGCATATTTTGGGAACGGTTTAATAAAACCTAAAAAAATACAGTAGTCTCATACTGAATGGTTTTATAAATTGAATACTGAGATATTTATACATGTAATAAAAATCATGGCATGAGGAAGACACATCTTTATTCAGCACTCCTATGAATCAATGACAGAAATAAATGCTATGATGTCATACAGTTACTCAGCTCCTTCAGAGCTAGAAACATCTTTGGATTGCCTTTTTGGGAATGGAAAACGTTGTTTCATAGTACTACATTTTATATTAGTGGCTCCTTCATACCTCTCCCTTTTCCCCATGGGAGGTGTAACAATCTCAAGTTGTTTACAAAATAAAGCCTTATGAAAATTGAGCTATTTAAGCAAGGCACATTTTGAAGCTTTTATTTGTATGCAATTTCAAATGAAATGGATAGTACACTTCTAGAACAAAGAACAGAACTGCCAGAGCTGGATTTCTTACCCTTATAAGAAGTTATCACCCTCTTTCATTCCACCTGCTAACACCAAGTTTGATCAGAGCCAAGTAATATGAAAAGGAAAGTGCAAAGGGGCAGAGTTTGACTGGAAACAAGTCTGAGGCTTTCAGAAGAAGGTGGCTTGAGGTGAGGAGTACCATTAGTCATGATCTTACAAAATTTAAGCTGGGCAGGTTTGGAGATCAACAGCTAACTGCAAGTGACTAACCAATGCCTGTGATGCTATTAATTTGTTTTTCTGCTTCACATAAAAGCAATTAAATCCCAATTTTACACCATTATTTTGTCTAAGCCAAATACAACTTTTTAGTATTATAAAAGGGCAAAGGACTGTAATATTCAATAAAAGATTCAAGCATTGATAAAAATTGCTGGAGAAGAGTTGAGCAGGATGGATTGGAGAGAAAAGAAGCAAAGAAAACAAAGCCATCCACATAAGATGAAACCTGTGGGCAAAACTCCTTTGCATTATGCAAAGGCTAGGTAAATCAAAGTACTACTGACTCAGCACCCAGCTCTTTGGGTCCTATGAGTAATTAGGTTGAACTATTTGGTTAGGTTTCTACAATCCAAAGGAGCCATCAAAGTTACTTTCTTCTGAGCATCTACAAATAATTTTGCTTTTGATGAAAATGAAAAACTCTAAGAGAAAGTTGTATGCCTGATAATAGCTGAGATAGACAAACTAAGCAGCATTTCTTGGAACCTTATTTCAAGGTTACTCGAGTGGAGATGTGCATTCATATTGTCCTACTGCCACCTTTGCTTGGCTCCAGTAAATTTCCAGAGATCTTTCCAAGCTCAGCTGTTCTGTTCTTCTGTAAAAATGAATTAAACTATTCTGGTCTCAAGGCTGCAAATACTCACCAAGCAAAGGGTGATCTGAAAAGAACCAGTGTAATTAACTATAAATGAAAGTTACAAAGAAATAACTGTCTCTAAAGGATGAATCATACCACCCTAAGACTGGTGTGTGAGTAAGCCAGATGAAGCACACAGTAGCAGTACTTATTTCTTTTCATAGATTTTAAAGACAGCTCAGAGGGACTAACTGTGACTCAAACATTTAACTCCTACACATGTAAAACTGAATGATAAAAAGCTCTTACTGAATAATGACAGACAACTGCATACAGGGAATACAGGAAGTTGTAGACTACCCTACAACCTGCCTTGACACCTGAACAATAATGATGATTGGATAGAATTCTACTGAGCAATGACCTGTAGTAAAGGTAGGTATTGTTACCACCAGCACGGCTTTTACACCACTCACATTGTAGCTCTCTTCTCACCAGTAACCCGGATTTGGCTTTTTAGTTACTTTGGTGTTGGTTCTGTTTATTATTTTTCTTCAGATTGTGCTTCTTGCCACTTCTAGAAACACCCACAGATAACAGTGCCTTTCTGACTGAGGCTTTTTCTAGACTGGTTCAGGATTAGATATTCCCTGCCTCTTTAGTCACTAGCTTTCTGCTGATCCAGGACAACCTGCTGTTCCTGCATGGTGGGGATATATATTTAGCTGCTGACTAGAAATTCAGCAAAGAGTTTGATAGAGATAGATAGCAGAGCAGTTTGTTCAGAGATGCTTAAAGAAACGTGCTCCTGGTTGCTGTGCAGCAATGCTGGCGATGAGCTGAGTGGTGCAGTCTCTGCCACCAGCTGGAGAAAGCACACAAAAGACCTCAATCCTGATGACAGCCTGGAGGGCAAGTGAACACGTTGTGGCCAGGTGACAGGCTGAAAGGAGTCTGGGCTGGGCTTAATGGTGACCTCATCTGTGGGAGGTGTGCTTTGTTGAGGCTGCCAGGTGAAGGGACTGGGAGGCAAGGTGACTGCACACTATCATGGAGAAGGAAGAAAAGAGCACCGGGTCTTCCTGACACCTTACAGAGGCCACAGCCTGAGCCACACCATGAGTAAGCATGGCATGAGACCATGCTTGAACCCATGGTGGATGGAGACCCCTCCAGAGGTAAGAACTGCAAGATTATGCCTTCTGACACCAACAGAATAGGTCCTCCTCTGCCTTCAGATCTGAGCTTAGAGTGCCCTGGTAGTCAAAAAATTGGCACAAGCTTCACTGGGGAGACTGGAGCCTGAAATATGCATTAGCATGGAGATGAAATAGCAATGAATATGCTGCGTTGATTAAGGACATTGTGGAGAAACTGCTGGGGCTTATTGTGTCCTCAGACTAATATTTCTCATTGCTTATCCACACGGGCACTGAGGGAGACTTGGAGCAACTCTAGAGGGTCTAATTTGCTGGATTGGATGAGGTGATAGACATGGGAATCCAATAATTTTCCACAATCCTACAAGTGAAAGGGAAGGGCCAGGCAGGATTGAACATACATTAATTTACCTGGTGGCTGCGTGGCCAGTTGCGTGGACTAGTACTTTTGTTTTTATGACCATGTTGTAAATTCTTTTTTCCGTGATGAGGGAACGATTGAGAGGCAGGTGAACAATTTGGGGGGTGCATAAGATTCTTGGAGGGAAGACAGACAGGACAGATGACATCTACTGAACACAAAGATATTCCAGATTAATCATAAGATGTTCTCAGCAGCAAAATTGAGAGAGGGAGGTTGGTGGGGGCAGCTGGTGGGGTCAGTTGGTGGTGAGCAACTGTGTTTTTTCACATTGTTATGAAAGATTCTTGGATTTTATTTTCCTTTCTCTTTGTTTGGGTTTTTTCCTTACTTTTTCCCTTTGTCTATCTTACTTATTATATGGCTTTTATTTCACTCATGAGTTTTCCTCAGTTTTACCCCTCTGATTCCACAGCACTGAGGGGGAGTGAGTGAGCAACTGCATGGGGCTTTGTTGCTACCTGGGGTTAAACCACAATGGGCTAAAAAATACATGTGTGATTCTTCAGGCTAACTGCATCCTGGGTTGTAAAGGAAAAAAAAAAGACTGCAGCTTTTTTTTTCAGTCAAGGGAAATGATCAATCACCTCTACTTGGCCCTTGTTAAATCACTTTGAGAGGGGCTCCCCACATTCAGTTTGGGGCCCTCAGTACATTAAAAACATTGACCAGCTGGTGAGATTCAGCAAAGGGGTACCAAGATCATCAATGACTGGAGGAGCATATGCCTTGTGAAAAGAGGCTGAGGGTGCTGAGCTTATTTATCTTGTTCAGAAGAGACAGCTGCAGTGGAACTTAGGGACTATCAAGAAGACAGAGTCAGGCTCTTTCCTAAGGTGCAGTGGGAAAATGAGAAACAGTGTCCATAAACTCAAAAGATGGGACATCCTGACTACACAAGGAAAACATTATAGTTAAACACTGGAGCAGGTTGCCCAGAGGAGTTGCATGAACTCCATCTTTGGTGTTCAAGACCCAAGAGGACAAAGCCCTGAGCAATACTGTCTGATTGTTTATCCTGCTCTGGTCAAGAGGCTGGAGTAAATGAGCATAAGCACCCTTCCAATCTGAATGATTCTGTGAAATATTCTTTTCCCATCAATTGTATGCTGTGACAAATCATGGGTAACTATGAATGAGAGTGGACATAGCTGCAAATCCCACTCTAATCCATGCAGCAGCAGCTCTGGAAGTCTGATCTGGCTTTCCAAATTCAATTCTTACTTTCTTTAGTGGTGAGAACCTCAAAAATACTTACAAAAAATAATTATTTTGAGAACAGTATCGCTTTCCCTTTGCTGACCCTTGAAGCATGCCAAGATTACAATGTGTGTAATTCTAAGATCATGCTGTAGTTGGTAGTTGAATGATCTGCTTCGCACCAGGTTCACTTACCCTTCAAAAAAGAAAAGAAAATCATTAATACTCTGACAAAAAAAAACAAAAAAAAACAAAAAAAAACAAACACAAAATTGTGATGGCAGTCTTAGTAGAATTTTATCCTTAGTTATATTAGAATCTCAAAGAAGAAGGTATTTTCAGGCTATACTACATAGAGTAATGCAGAGTTTACAATTTAAATCATACTTATCTCTGAAAGCTAATTTAAAATCACTGGCATTTCATAATGATCATGCAAAGACACAAAAGTCTGTAAAGCATCTAGAGCTTTCAGGCTTTATAGCAAGACTACTTTTAATGTAATTATAGCAATTAAGACCCTTCTATTAATAACTTTCCTTTCAGATTAATAAGCCACTTATGTAGTACAATATAAAGAGGCTTCTAATTACAGTGACAACATTGTGATTTCTGAAAACTGCTTAATAATGTGTGATAAGCGACTGCCAACTTGCATTAAGATGTTTTAGGAATCCTGCATGAACCTGATGTTTGATAATCCTGTTTTGAAGACATGATTTGAATTGCAAATTGAATTTAAAGGAAAATTCAGCATTCTTCTGCCAAAAGCAGTGGAATATGTATTTGCAGGGCTGAGCAGACCTTTAAAAGCATAGCAGCACTTGATAAAAAAACTTGTTTGATGTAGCTGGCCATCAGATGCAAGGCACACTGGTGACAGAAAAACTTCTCATAATTATCTCAGTGGATCAAAATCTTAAGTGATTTATCTGGTTTAAACAAGGCATCCCTGCAATAGGAAAGATAAGGTAATAAATAATAAATAAATAAATATAATTTATTTTCCTTAAATCAGAAAATAAGAAGTGTTGAAACTGAGTCTCTATTTAATTGCTCCAGAGCAAGTTGTCTATTTCAGATATTAATAAAGTTTGTCCCTTGCTGCATGTGAAGCTCTTGGATTCTTGATTTTTTTAATTCATTTTTTAAAATATCATGGATTTAAAGACTTATTCTTCATATTTTAGACATGAATATTGAAAAACAGAAAAATCAGATTTCAAGAGATTAAGTTAGGTGACTGTACTTCTTAAATTTTTTATCCCAAATGCATTATTCTGAGTCATGTATCCTTTGCAGGTTACTGAGTTTATGGTGAATGCTAAACTACATGGTATTGACAGGTTTCAAGCTGAGCTACCAAATTGTGCCACATTTTTGAGAGTACAATTTTTCAAATGCTGTTACTATTATTATTATTGTTGTTGTTGTTTGTTGTTGTTGTGGTTATTTTTATTATAGACTTAAAAATTATAATTGTCTTAAGCACTGCTAAGACCACCAAAGGACTTTGCCCACTGCAGGAAACTGTGCAAAGAAAAAACTGCTCATCTACAACCACTGAAGCTCAGCCCTGTGGATATATGCCTTGTGATTTCAGGAAACTGGACAGCGAGTTCAGCACCTGACAGGGACTTGAGACAAGATAAAGGTTGTACTGTTCTCCAAGTATCTCAGGTCTAAGGAGCGGTCCTGAGGCCTTCCACCACAGGACTGCACTTGATTCAGGTGTTGCAACAGATTCATTGCTGCAAAAGACAGTGTAAAACATCCCCCACCTCAGGGGAGGTGCTTGGGCATTCCCACCTGTGCCTGAACTAGACTAATCCAAGAACTCTGTGTTTCAAGGGACCTCCAGCACCAACAAGCCCAGGGTGAAAAGGACCAACGGGACGCCACTGGATCCACAGGGGTGGTGACTCTACTTAAGTTGTCTCTCCTTCTGCCTCCTGCCCTCTCTTTCCTATTTCTTTCTCTCTTTCATATTCACAGTTAAATAAAATCTGTACTATTGGCTTTGGCATATGGTCTTACTTGCATCTTAATTTGAGCAGAGGCATCTCTCTCTAATAATCATAATAATTCTATCATAACAATTATAAGATTATAATTAAATTCATCTGTTCTTTACTAAACATGAAAAGAGAAATCCCAGACTTATTTTCTGCAAAAATTTGAGTATTCATTAAACAGATTAGAAATATTAGAATTACAGCTGGATGCACTTTTGGAGGGAATAATTGATTTAACAAAAAAGCAATTTTACATTCAACCCTAATGGCATCTATGATGCTGGGCTGAATCTGACAAATAGGCTTTATTAAAAAACCCAAACCAAAACAGCCATTTTCAGGGGTCATTTACAAAACCAGGAAAGAAAGGCATATTTTCCTCTCAAACTTTACCCACTAGTGCATAATAAAGTTGCCAGGGAATATAGAAATGGCCCAGTTTATATATTCTAAGTGTGACTACACTCACAATTATTCCACATTAAATGCAATGGGTAATTATCCCAAAGCAGGGGTTGCTCCTTCACAGTAGGGATTCTGCACAGAAAGGGATATATTAGAAAAAGAACATTTCTTTGTCAAAGATGTTCTGTTACATACAAAATATTTTAAGTACATACATGATGGGGCAGATTGTTTCCTTACCTTAAAGGTTACAGGATTTGTGTGGGAGATTTGGTGTAAAAATAAGAAGTATTAGACAAGGCTGTCCCATATTTCAAGAACAGCTGAAGGCCTTAAACACAAGACTATCCAAGAAGAGATCAGTACTTCCATTTAGGTTGTTTGCTGAATATAGCCATTGACTCCTATTCAAAATGCCTTCAAAATGAGACTCCAGCTGCCAGAAAAAAATTCAGATAAAAAGGCACAAGAATTGTTAGTTCTGGCAAAAGAAGGAAAAATATTCTTCGCTATTCATGTTCTAGGAAATACCCTAATTATCTGGCATTAACAAAAAATCAAATCAATTTCTTTCTCTCCTCTAATGTTTAAAAAAAAAAAACAACAAAACACCAAAAAAAAAAACCAGTCAATAAATGTTAGAAGAAGAATGAAATACTTATGCTATCATGATGAGTAGGATGTGAAGCCGTAAAGCTTTCATCTCAAATGGCTAATGCTTGATAAAGTTATAACAAGCTGAAAATAGACCCTGTACCAGGAAGCATTGGATAGTCTTGGCTCTTGGTACTGTATTTTGTCACTGGTGGGAAAATAAGCAACAAAATGAATGAAAAAAGCATTTGAAAGGTAGGCACATACATGGGCATACTGAATTCTAACTTTCTTTTCTTGTGTACCTTTTTGTATATATTCCCTTAGTAACAGACAAATACAAGATGCTATCAAGTTATATTAAAATACCTTTTTGAGAATGGAAGGCAAAACATGGATGAGAAAAGCAAACTAAGACTTCAGTCACTCCATATAAGGGAGTGGGAAGAAGACGGAAACCAAATACAGAGCATAAAACATAGAAAAAAAGGCATACATAGAGAGAATGAGGGAAATATATGAAAAGGTCTAATCTGATGAACCATGTTGTTCATACAGTTTCGTTTCAATAATGTTTTGTGAATCCTTTACTCTTTTCCAGTAAAGGAGTACAGTTATTGCATACATAAAACAGCTGTGATAAATTGTGTTGCAATGTTTCATGCCTACTATACACAAAAAAGAAGAAATACACCATACAGGCAATGAAGAAGTGAAAAACTTTAAATGAGGTACAACTTCAACAGTTTCTGTTTTCCTCGGCACTCAGGCATCATATTCAATCCAACAGCTTTTGAAACACAATATACCCATTGTTCATTAGTACTAAATGCTTCAATCATGATACAGTTTTTAGTTCTTAGCTAACATACCATTGTAATTTTACTGCTTCCTACTGAACAAGCCAGAATCTAGACAGTACTGTAGTTCAAGATGTGCAAACATGCTGAAAATCTTTGTGAATCAGATTTGTTTCTTGGTCTGTGGTATATACAACAGACAAGTTCCCCATGACACCATACAGAAGACATTAATTCTAGAGTATCTTCTGAATAACTAGATGTTGTCCCATGCTTGCCTCCACCTACTCATCTTCAGAGGCCAATCCCTTCTGGACATAACTTTGTCATAAAGCTGTCTAACAGCTGTATTTAAGAGTCCTCTTAATTCTGGTTCTGCAATGACTTCTCCCATTATCAGTCTCCCTCACTTTGAAGTTCCATGAGAACTTCTCTGCTACCAGCCGGAATGCTCCTCTCCTCCTGCTGTCTCTGGTGTTTGATTTCCTCCACAGCCAGTTCCAGTCCCTAAATTCAGCTCACTAAGAGCTGAAAATTAAATAATCACAAGATTAATACATTTCTTCTGGCTACAGAGTTGAACTGGCTACTCAAGGAATTAGGTAAGAACCAGAGATGGCAAGGTCATTAGACTGAGCAAAGGGCAGAAATGAAGGAAGAAAGAAAAATCAGAACTGCTGCTTTAGCCAGAAATGGATGTTAGGACCAGATTCTTCTCTCATTGCTCCTCAGCTACACAGCCACCTTTACTGAATATTTTTTTAATCATGCAAAAAAGTCTTTATTTCTCCCCAAAACACATTTGTTAATGGCATACAAGTCATTAAACCACTTAAACTCAGTTGCACCATATGGCTGTGTAAAGCTAAAAGCAAAGGCAAACTACATGTAGAACAAGCCCTAAGACCAAATTCAGTAAACAAATATAAGCATCCAGCTGTGGCTGAACTTATGCCTCTGTAGGTTCTTTGTCACAGAAAAAGAAATCAGATTTCCAGAAAACTTTTTATGTTTTATTGGCTGAAAAAGAAGTTTGCTCTGATTTTTGAGACATCAGCTGCAGTCCTGCATATTGAGCCATGCTTTTCACCTGTTTCAGACCTAGAAAACTTCTACACTAAAGGCCTCCAAGCCAAACAGCAGAATAAAATGGCCAAAGTGAATTATATGCCACATATTTTCATTTTAAATGAAGGCACAGATGTAGGGAAATTACCTCTGTGTCTGACTTACGACTCTCAGCTAGCATTTCCATCTGCTGGATCAGAGCCTAAACTTGTATTTCAATAGAGGCAGCAAATGCTAGACTCATATCAAGACCGTATTATATTATGACATTATTATATGAAGAAGGATTAGAGTGCAGTATAAAGTCTTCCAGGACCAATAAAAACAGAAGTGGCAAGCCCAAGGAGGAAGTTTACTAGGTAGTTCAGATAACTGTCCTAATTTTAGTTTTTCTTCCTGTATACCATCTTTACCATCTGAAACTATAAATCATATCCCCTGAGACTTAGTCCTTTGACAACCTGTAAGTTACTGGGTAAGACCTCAAGTGGGTATCTTTTTGGCTGGGCTAAGAGTAGGTTTGATCAGTAGAAAAAGCAAGAGTTTTTGATCTATCAAAGTGACAGCTTGGAGACCTATGACCCTAATGACAATTTCAGTCCATTTAAGAGAAAAATTCGTGCTTGCAGAGCAAAGCCAGGAAATTTTTTTGATGGCTCTAAAAGGAGTCTGGTATGCAGAAAGTCTGATCATCAAAACCTGTTTTCTGAGACTTAAATTGTTTGCTTGTCTCAGATGTGGGTGGCAAATATCACAAGATACATAAAGAATTCAATACCTATTAATGTTCCTTGGCATCTGTACTGATAAAAGCATGATCTCATATACTGCAACTACTTTCTTTCAATAGCATTAGACATCATCTCTTCAGCTTAGGCTGAAGTTATTAAATACAAATTATAGTAAAAGAGTTGCTATGATTCTGTCCAGATGGTACTTAAATTATCCTTCTCTAGACGTATACAATCTCTATGTAAATTATTAAAAATGGAAAATCTGAGAACCACAGAACCTTTGTGGGAGCTCTCTTGCATGGGAAAGAAGCCAAACAAGTGCTCATAACATTATATCAGCAGAGCTGTGTAGGAAATTAGTTCCTATTCCACAGTTTTTTTGAGAATATAAATAAAAAAATGTCTCTCATTGCATTGGAACAAAACCAAGAATGTTCCAAGTGAGAAACTTGTCAGAAACAGCCTTTACCCTTTATTGAACTAACTACTCTCATGGAAGTATTCCCCTTGGTTACAGTCTTCTACTCTGACCTAGGCAAAGCAGCATCAGACACTGCTCTTTGCAACTCGTGTAAATACCTTAGTCCTAATGAGATGGAAATTGTTTCTCTGTGTACTCTGCTGTGACCAAAAATTCTACTCCTAGTATTTGAATTTGTGCAGAAATTTTTGATTTCAAAGAACTGCTCTGTTGTCATGACAAAATAAAAAACTTTTTGCCATAAAATTTCTAAATAATCATAATTTTCAAAATTTTGCCTCTGTATATTGAAAGACCGCTGATGTAACTCACAGCAAAAAAAAATAGATAAACTTATTGACTTAGATAAATTTCATGTAGCTAATGGATAAACATCAAATTTTTGATCTCTTATCAGACAGAAAATACAAGTATGTAGACACCTTTTAAAAGTATTCCTGTTTCTTTTGTCTCAGGGAGCCCAGATCTGGACACAATACTTCCCATAAGGCATCAATGTAGAGGGGATGGATCACCTCTCAACCTGCAACTCAGGATATCATATGTCTTCTCTGCCACAAAGTGCATGATAACTTGGTGTCCACCAATACCCCCATGTCCTTTTCTGCAAAGTTGCTTTTCAGTGGTTCAGCCCCCAGCAGATAATGGTGCCTGGGGTTGGTTGTTCCTCCCCAGCTGCAGGACTCTGAAATTCCTGTCGAATTTCATGAGGTTTCTGTCAGTCCATTTCTCCAGCATGTCCAGATCTCTCTAGATGGCAGTAGGACCCTCTGGTGTGTTACACCCACCTGTTTTGCATCTTCAGCGAGCTTGCTGTAGATACACTCTGCTCCATCACCCGGTAATGAGGATGCTACTCTCATCTACCAAGCCATGGAGGCACCTGAGGATCATATCAGATTGGTCAAGCATGACTTGGCAAATCCATGCTGACTACCTTTGTCCCTTGTGTGCCTGGAAATGGTTTCTGGGATTAGCTACTCCATCAACCATCATAGGGATAAGAGTGAGGGTGACCAGCCTGCAGCTCCCTTGCTCCTCCTTCTCCTGATTTTTTTGAAGAGTTACATTTACTTGTCTGCCATCTTCAGGCACTTCTCCCAGCCACCATTATGAAATCAAAATTATCAGCTGGTCTCACAATGGCATTATCCAGCTTTCTTGGCAGTCCTGGACATCTCCCATTAGGACCTGTAGACTTACATATGTCCAGTTTGCTTCTGTGTGCTCTGACCTCACCTTCTTCTACCAAAGGTTTTTCTTCTACCAGATGTTTTCCTTCCACTCTTTCCCACTGGTATCAGGGATTTCTGAAGGCAGGCCTTATTGGTAAAGACTGAGGTGAAGATGGCAATGCCTTTTGCATATCCCATGACACCAGGGCCACTACCCCATTCAGCAATATGTCCACATTTCCCCTACTCTTGCTTTTGCTACTTGTGTACTCAAGGACTTTACCTTGCTGCTTTTGGCATCTTTTCTCAGATTCAACTACAAGTGAACTTTGCCTTTCATAGACATATCTTTGCATTCCAGACAATGCCTCAGTATGCCTCTCAGGCTGCCCATCCTTGCTTCCACCTTCTATAAACTCCCTATTTATGTTTGAATTTTGCAAGGAGCTCCTTGTTCATTCATGGATTAAGTATTTTTGGAAGCTTACTATACAATAAGCTTTTCAAAGAACAAGAAGTGCTTTACTTAGTATTTTTCTGATACCATACATTTAATTTCTTACAATTTATAATACATTTTGAGTAGCTGTTTGAGAAGGTGTTGAGTATGGTTTTTTTCCTGAGTAAATTTACCTCTATTAGAGATTTAATAATGCAGGAACCTTCTCTGGGTTGTAACTACTGATGTTGTGACTGGGACTTAAAACCAGAGAGGGAATAAAGAATTAGCTCTCTTCTCCAGTACATAATTTCTGAGTTATATCCAATAATTAACTTAGAAACCCAAAAGTGGGACATGTTTAGTTTCTATGCTTGGGGACCTAAGGCACATTAAGCTCTTGGAGTAGCCCCATGATTCAGAACAGGCTCCAAGCCAAGAAGCATATTGAGCAAAAAAGAAATGATAGTCAGTAAACAGCTGTCTCCTAACTTAGCTGAATCATGCATACTTGATAGAAAACATCTCTGCTTGTTGGGAAACAGAGACTCCTTCTATCACAGTTCTTTCAAAGAACAGAGCACAGTTTATTCTTTCCTTTTAGAGGAGTTGTTTTTTTGTTTTTTTTATTGTTTTCTCTTCTGCTCTTTATGCTCCTAAAACTGTCTACAAAGAGGACAAGTTCAAGTTCCTCTTCTGGTTGAAGGAAGCTTTAATTTTCCCAGCAAGTGTTATAACCATCAAGCTACACCACATTTTTCCACCATTTTGCTTTGCCACTGTTTCAATAACTGAAAAGTCACAGGGACAGTCAGGGAAAACAAGAGCAAGCATGTCCGCAGTCTGTGTTAAGGGTTCTTTGGCTAACAAGCCCTCATTTCTAAAACTTTCAACATCTGCCCAATGTAGGCCTTGGGACTGCATAGCCACGTAGACAGATCCACTCTGTCACTATTTCAGCAAACACTTTTTCTTTTCTGTACAGTGGTACTACTTTAAAAGCATAGTTAATACAACGCAGCCAAAGTCTGGCAGCTAATCCACAGTCCTAACAGATGGAAGCTGTAGTTTGATTCCCCATCATGCTGAGGAAAACTTAGGTCCTTGTATTCTGACTTGGGGGAAGGTTCACTATCTATTCAGGCTTTATAGAAAAAGTGGAGCAGAACCCCTCTTCTTTCTGTATTCTTTTAAAAAGGCAATAACTGTTACCAAACTTCATAAGGTTCTCAAATCAGCCTCTATTTCATACATGGTCATAATAACCTCTGTGTAGGGTGAAATACAGTGAAGTTTAGCTTCTAGATTTTGAATGGATCAAGCATGAAACAATTATCAAAATTACTGTGTCAAGATTAACACTCAAGGTATCTGAAATCTGAGACAGTAAAAAGCAGAAGAATTAAAGTACAGTGGAGAACCATGTATATGCTTACCTTGTAAGCAGATTATCAGTAATGCCTCCAGACTTACAACTTTTGATTTCTGCATTCAAATTCTCCTCTAGGTTTTTATTGGACCTGCCACAAGACATTTCAAGTAACATTCCTTTGTTTTATTCAAATGGATACAGAAAGGCAAATGTTATTCCCTTCTTAAACTGAAATGTTTTCTTTTTTAAACTAAATTAGTGTATTAAGCCTCTCTGAGGCAAGACAGACTCTTTATATTTATATCACACTTCAGATTATATTTACAAAAAAAAGACCTTAAAAGCACAATGTCATTACTTCTAACATATAAAGCACTGAGTAAACAGCAAAACTAGAATATAACTGGAAGCTAGCTTCAAGCATTTGCTTGAAAAGTTTAAACAGAAGAACTATTTATTAAATAACAGCTTTACTGGAAACAAATTTTCAGCATTGCTAAGTTATGATACCTTCCATCTGAGGATGGACATAAAAATCACCTATACAATCTACATATCTAATGTTTGGAGAAATGCAGCTACCTTTATCATTATCGTATCTGAGTGAAAAGAAAATTGTAAAACCAGGGAAGTTATCTGACTGACCATCCACTCTGTGCTGTCCACGTTCCCAGAAATGTATATGGTAAATGTATTAGCCTTTTCCCATCTTCTGCCTGTTGGGTTTATGAACATTGCTGTGGGAAAGTTAGTGCTGGGATACATCATGCTCTTTCCTTACTAAATACTAATATTTAAAACAGGTATTGGATATTTCCCAGACAGTTATGATAAAGCCCAGCTCTGTGCCCTGGCATGTCAATGTTGTTCTCCTGGCAAGTTCAGAATCTTTAAGAAGAAGAGTCATACAAGATCACATTCACAGAATAGGAAATTATTTTTGCAAGGCAAATTAAAGCCATAGAAAACACAGAAAACAGTTAGAATCTTAAAATGCATTCTGTATTGATCCAGGTCTCAGAGAAAGTGTGTTCCATCAGCAATCTGCTGGTTTGCAAAACAGAAGTTTTATATTACTGTCTGCATTTTCCATTATACACATGAATTTGTAGGCTTCATATGTGAATTTGTATATAGGAAAGTTGTTAGAAGATTACTACATTCTGGCACCAAATGGCACAATTGAGATATGCACAAATCACAACCAGAGCATCTCCAACTCAAGAAGTTTAGGAAAAATATAAGGAAATGAAATTATTATTAACTAAGTAGTGCTATAGCTTAGTAGGGAAAAGAAAAGAAAAATAACATGATCAAAACCATTATTATGCTATTATACTCAGAGAGATAAGGATAAGCAAAATATGCTTAAACCACACAAGATTTTCTTACAATTCTTTTTTGTTTCCTAAAATGAAAATATGCTCCTACATCCATTCCCAAACGAAAAGCATATAATTAGGACTATGATGGTTTCATTTCTCTGCTTAGTATCAAAAGTATCTATCTAGTCTTTCCAATTGCTGACATTCAACAGCACATTTACTGAACAGGAATAATCTCCTGCTTACTCCTTTGATCTTAGCCTGAGGAAGTTATGAGGCTTGATGGTATTCAAATTATAGGGTCCCAGGTATACCAACATCAGGCACTCTTAACTTCCCCTTGTCTTTCAACCCCCAAACCAGTAGGAAGTAACCACTAAACCAAACAGACTGAGAACCAGAAATGAAAAACAAAAGTTCAAACTCAACCAAACAAAATACATGCAACAGCTCCTGTTGTTCACCTCTTTTAGGGAGACACACTCTAAACGCAGCAGCATTACCTGGTGGACTGTGTTCTCTCATTTTATCTAATGATACAGCTTGAGCCCACCCTCTCTTAGCTTTTTACTGAACTTCTTGGCCAAGGTCTGCTGCACAGATTCACCTGTAGGAGCTGTTGGCCCATAGCATACACCATGAGGCCAGTCCTAGCAGAAAAGTCAGTTTTACCTTTATCTGCTAACAGACAACAAACAGACCTGGTCTCATTTTTGCTTTGTTGCAAACATCTTTCAACGAGTGGTGTTAGACAAAACAATGAAACACTGAAAGATAAGTATCTCTGGCCTCTGGGGAAGAAAGAAAATGACCTAAGATCTACTTGAGAAAAGCTGGTATGTATGGAGAGAAAACATTAGATTCTGAAAATTAATGACAAAATTATCTATCAACTTATTCACCACCACTTCCTAGGGTAGCTATAAAGTCTGTATGAATGTTTGTTACTTTTTCCAAAGATAAATATGAAACATTAAAATATTTTACGTTAGTAGTCAGTCTTTCAAATGCTTCATTTTTGTGTCATTTTGCATTATGTGTATATTATAGGTAAAATATATTTTGTATAATCAGTGGCATCCCAGGACCGAACACACGCATAAGAAGTTGCAGACTGGGATCAGAGTCTAACTCTCGTTCCCCAGCAGGCAGGTAGTGGAGTCTGGAGCCGGCCCCTGTGGGCACGGCCCTGCCCAGGAAGCCGCTGGGAATTCGGGAGCAATCTCGGCCAGGCGGGGCTCGGCCGGACCGTGCTCGCTGCCGCCTCCCGCTCCTCCTCAAGTCAATAAACCACCGAATCACAAAATTGTCAGCGTTCGTAGGGACCTCTGGTGATCATCTAGTTCAATTTCCCTGACGAGGCATAGTCATCTAGAGAAGGTTGCATAGGAACCTGGCCAGGTGGGGTTTGAATGTCTCCAGAGACTCCACGACCTCCCTGGGCAGCCTGTTCAGTGCTCTGTCATTAGTAAATTCTTCCTTACGTTGAGGTGAAACTTTTTATGTTTTAGTTTATAGCCATTGTTTCTCGTTCTGTCACTGGGCACCGCTGAGAAGAGCCTGGTACCATCCGAAACCCGCTTTGAGCTCTTTATATGCATTAATGTCATCCCCTGTCAGTGCTCTCTAGACTGAACAGGCCCAGCTGCTGCAGCCTCTCCTCATAAAAGAGATGCTCTGGACCCCAAATGATCTCTGTGACCCTCCACTGAACCCTCTCTTTGTCTTTCTTGTTCTGAGGAGCCCAGAACTCAACACAGCGTTCCAGATGTCGCCTCACTAGGGCCGAGCAGAGGGGCAGGATCGTCTCCCTTGACCTGCTGGCCATACCCTTCCCGAGGCACCCCAGGTCACCACTGGTCCTCCTGGCCTCAAGACATTATAGCCCTCCCATTATAGCCCGAGATTTCCCCTTTTCTCATGCTCCGGGAAGCTCCACATTTGCAGGCGTCTGTACCTGCAGGCGACAAGCCGCACCACCCCCACCTTCTCCGTGACCTCCCGCCCCGCCGGGGCTGACTCAGGGCCGGGCCGGCCCGGGCGGGGCTGGGCGGAGTGGCGGGGATTGGCTGTCGGGCCGGCGGCGGCCGCCGGGGATTGGCTGCCGCGCGGCCTTTGTTCGGCTGCAGCCACTGCCGCAGGGCAGCGGAAGTTTGAGCGTCGCGGAGCGCGCGAGCCGTGACTCCTCCGTGGGAGCTGCCTCACAGCCGGACCCGCCCCGCCATGAACCTGGAGAATAAAGTGAAGAAGGTAAGGGCGGCTGCCCTCCGGGTTGTCTGCCGCGCACGCCGGTGTCCGCTCTCTGGGTGTCCTGCCCTGGGATCCCCCGGGTGCCGAGGTCAGCTCTTGCCGGCGCCCCGCGCTTCCCGGCCGGGCCCCGTGGCGGAGGTGGGAGGCAGGAGAGCTGTCTGCCGGGTATCCCCTGAGCTGGGCTGCCTCGCTGCTCCCGGACCGCAGCTAGTCGCCGCTGCTAGTTCCCCAGGTGGGGTCATACTGTCAAGCAAGTAAAACATGTGTTCGGTCCCCCCCAGTAAAAGCCTGATATCTGATAGTTGTTTCCATGTACATGCGCTGTGTATGTTCGTATGAAATTTAAATCACGAACAGCCAAGTCGCTGTTTGTGGTTATGTTAGTGATTAATTTCAGAGCTGTGATGTGACTGACTCCTTACAAGTGTGTTATCAGCGTTCTTATGGATTACCCTCTTGAGCGAGAAGCCTGAGTTTGAATTTGCATTCTTTTTAAAGGTATATTGACTAATTAGTTGTGTCAAACTGTCAAAAAAACAAAAGGTAAGTAGAAGAAAGCAATAGGTAATCCAATTGTATTCAATCTCTTTCAAAAACTCACTATTTAAAACTTCTGTGTAAGACTGGCCTCAGGTAGGAGGCTCGTGTAAGTCTTTGCTTCTAGTTCTTTCACAATATAGTGCTAGAGCACTGACCTTTTTTAAAAAATAAAAGCTTATTTGTATCTCTTTTGATACTATTTGATAAGGGGAAAAGGAGCTTTTTATGTGAATATGGGTTAAATCTATACATAACAACCTTAACTGATACCTGAAAAGTAGTTTTTTGAAACGCATGTTGTATGAATGTGTGTGGGGTTTACTCCTGAATTATTTTATTTAAAGGTAGCAACTTGTTTTAAAATACACATATACACTTTTGTGTACCTGTGTGCTTTTCCAGCTGCAGACTACAGTCTGACTTGGGGGTGGAAGTAGTTGTGTGTGTGATGTGGAAGACTACTTGTTGAGGCTGAATCCTAGCAATGCCTTGAGGTGCAGCTTGCTTCAAGTGATGTCACCATGTGATAGTGTCACTTGGGTGAGGATCCTGCTTTGGAGGAGCTGCCTATCTCAACCCCCAGTCATTAGGCCATCAGCATATAGAGTAGCTAAGTACTGTCGCTGTGTTCAGAAGCTAGTTGAGTGCACAGGGTCGTTCCCCTTGTATGACTCCTTGATACAATGAAAATAAGCTTTTTAAGTAGATTTGCTTATATTTTCTAAGCACACTTTAAAACTTGATGGCATCACAGAGCTTGTTCGCTGGAAGTTTTTGAACTCCAGAAGGTGAGAGATGCATTTTTGCGGAAGACAGTGCAGTCTAATTCAGAATTTATTCATCTAAAGAGAAAATAAACATGGGGTGTAAAATGACTGATAAAATTCTGCAGATAATGGAGTCTTGGTTTGAGTGAACTTGCAGTTGCAGAACATCTGCTTTAAATTGAACTGTAGTTATTGGGTAGTTGTGTGTGTTTTTTAAATTCATTTGACTATTATTTGATCATCTTTTACTTTTCTTCATCAACTTTGAAGATTCCTGAAGACTTTTCTGAATCTGCTTAGATAGACACAGAAACTATTGCCACAAAAGAAACCAGCAAAGCTGCATTTAGTGAAAGTAATATTTCTATTCTGATCTGCTTTACTGTTAATATACAAAGATGTCTGTGATTTGAAAAACTTCAAATATTCTCTGTTTCTACTATATGTATATTCAGAAAACTATTTCTGTTATTGTGCTGTTCCCTCTCCCCTGCTCATATTTTCAGCTCATCTTTCTGTCTGTCTGTAACTTGGGTGAAGCTTATTTTCCAAGAGAACAGAAGAGGCTCTGTGAATGTACAGGGAGAACTGGGAAGCTTTGCTAGGTACCATCGAGTTTGGTACAAAATTCTTTTTTGATTATCAAGATTTATTTAATCAAAACTTCTTGGATTTTGTACACTGAACAGAGTAACAGTTCATGTCAACTCTGGAGTAACTGTGTGTCTTCCTTTTCTGTCCTTTAATTCTAATTTTCAACCTGTTTATTATCTTTTTGCTTCTGTCCTTTTTTCCAACTTCCTTCTTTGTTGAAGGGTGGAAGAAAATTCTGAGAAGTTTCAAATAAAAGTTATTAAAACCAGTGAACTACTTGGCTTTTAGAAAAAACTTGTCCTGAGGTGGAGATGCCCGTGTCTGATTTTAGTCCATCAGCAGCAATGGATTGCTCAACCACAACCACATGCTGTAGTTCTCACCTGTCTGTCTTGCAGCCTGAAGTGAAAATAGTTTGAGTTCTCTTACAAAATGTACTTTGTACTTTATGTAACCTTTTATTTTGTAGTGACTTGTACATATTTATTGCCTGGGGAATAACCTGGTAAACATTAGACTGTTGAGTGGATAACCTGCCTGTTGGGCAGGAAGTTCTTAGAACACTGGGCAGAAAAAAAGCAGGAATTGTCATGTTGTCCCCAGATCAGTAATTCCATTGCATTTTTGAACTCTGAGTTTAGATGTTGACTATTCTGTAGCCCTGGTGTTAGCAGAGCAGAAGGAAATGAATGCTGTTGGAGCAGCATGCCATGTGTAGGCTCAGACACTCAGCTGGTGCTGTAGAAAAGCTTCTGCCCCTACCTACAACTGCTAATTTATAACTGTACTGGGTAATATATTGGGATGTTTTCTGTTTCTGGAAAATTTGATAGATGAAGTTTCCAAGGTGACATTCCTAAGATTTCTCTAAGTGTCAGTAATCCATGAGTCCATTCTTCAGTTTTGAGCTTCTGTATTGTCTCTTTGGAAAGCTGCTACGTACATCTATATCTATATGCCTAGGTTTGTATGAAGAAAAAAAGCACTCAGAGAAAGTCTGTTTTCAGTGTTGATACTAGGTTTGGTGGTGGGTTTTCTTTCTCCAGATATAACAGTTGTAGCACAGTCTGTCTGACTGGAATTGCTTCCCTCCACTGCAAGACCACGAGGGCTCCAACAATGTACTTCAGCAGGAAAAACTACTGCCCCATCTACCACAATTGCTAATTTTTCATCCTTTTGGCAGTGGATACCTTACACATTTGCTGCCTGTGACAGAAGAGCAACAGTCCTGTTTAACGTACCCTTCTTAAGGAATCTTAAGGGCACAATTGCTTTGGCTCAGACTTTTAATTTAACTATTGTTTGGTTTCTTTCATGTAAAACTCATCTTGCTGTCTTAACAAGTGGCCAAAGGAATCAGTACTGCCATGTAGCCAGATGTCTCACTTGCTGTGAATCTTGGGCTCCGGACAACCACAGCCAGCCAGAAACAGAAATTTCAGCACTTTCTATACTGAGCAACATATATGCAGAGCATATGCAAATGTGTGGAATAACATGTAAATTTTTTAGTCAGTTCATCATGTCTTTTAAAGCTATTAAATAGCTGGCAAACATCTAGGCAGTGAATAGTGTCTTTTTGGCTGCATGTGAATACTGAGACTTTCCTGGTCTGTATAATTTTCCTTTCAAGAGGATGGGGAGTTTAGGGGAAACTACAATTTTCTTTTTCTCAGGAGGAATTGGATTTGCCATTGCATTTGAGGCTCATGAAGGTGGTGTTTGTATTAAACGATTGCACAACAGAGCTAAGGGTAAAAACAGTAGCTCCAGCTTGAGAAGTACTTGTGAAAAAAACAGACCACTGTTTCTCCCAAATACAATATATGCTGTGTTCTCAAATCTTTCTTTGAGGCTGTGGGGAAAATGAAGATTTAATGCTTTGTGTTGAATACTGTAGCAGAACTTTGTTTCAACAGCCTGGATTCCTGCCCTGTCTGCCACCTCTGTGAACTTGGTAAAATGAATCAGTAGGTCACGGTCCTGCTTTTCAGTCCTGCTGGCAGCATGGTCTCATGCTTCACTAGAGAAAATAATCTGGCAGTGAGTCTGTTCTGTATAGACTTTCACATATAATACTTGCTTTATAAAAAGAACTTTGCCTGCAGTGGAGAAGGGTCAGGGCAGTTTGGGGGAAAGGGGTGCAACTTCTCTAATGTGGAATTTGTGTGTGGTTGTTTTTCAATGGTGTGAGACTTAGCAATGTCTAAATCACTCAGTGTTTGGTTTTCCAACTAACAGAAGAAACCTAATCAACAACTGTTGATCTTTGATAAATGAACGGTGAATAAAGTATGTATAGGAGCAAAGTCAACTTTTCTGTGTTTTGCAAAGCATGATTTAATGTCTGCTGGGCTGCACTTCCTGTTGAGGTCACTGTTTGTTTTGGTGTTACTACTATGGAAACCCATTATAGCAGATCTTTTTTGCTGTTTCATGCATATAGTAAGATCAAGGAAATGTCCTTTTATTCAGGGGTGAGTTTTGCCTGCAAGTGGAAGAATGAGAACATATTTATAGGCATGAGAGGAACTACTTCAGGTTTGTTCACAAGGAAACTAAGTAACTGCTTCCTGCATATGCCATGGGGTTTGAAGGTTTTTTTCTCCCATCAAAGTTTAAAAAAAAACAACAAACCATGTGAATAGTGTTTTGGAGCATCTGTCTGAATCCACACCTCTAGTTATTTTTTGTCTGGCATCCCTGGATAGAAGCTTGGCAAAATATGGTAAGGCTAAATTTAACATTTCGACTGTTTTTGGTTTTTTTTTTTCCCTATGGCAAAAGTACTCCCCAGGTGTCTGACGATAAAATATAATGAAATGCCTGAATAACAAGTCAAGAAACTCATTAAATTCAGGACTCCATGACTTTTTAAGATCAGATGAAACTTTCTTGGATAGGGTATAATTATAAGCCAAGTATTTTACAGCAAGAAGGAAAATTAACTTAGTTTGAGTTCCCGTGTTCTGTCATAAAACACAGATCTGCTTCTGCAGTTGTTCCTGTAAAAAAAGAAAGAAATGTTTCTATTTTCCTCTAAGTAACTAATAGTAATGGTGAGTAGAAATTTTTAATTAAATTTATTGGTAAAAGTTGCTTAAAACGACCTTTTTTACTTAAAGTATACTGAACATGTCACGCCAACTACTATCTTCTTCCTGGCAGATACAAAGTTTACAGTTATAAGAGTGTAGATTTAAATATCTATAATGTAGTGTATTTTAAAATTGTATTTTATAGTCTAAATAGACATGCATGTTTCATTTATATAGAACTAATTCTTATGTGTATGGGTTGTGTGTATATATATATATGTATATGCATGTTTTTTTATAGGAATGTATATGTACAAACCCCCCTAATATGTAGCTGTTGCTGTTGATCAAAGTTGGTGTGCTTCTTTTAGGTCCTGGAGACCTTCAGGAAGAGCAGGGCTGTTAAGATGAAAGCATGTCACACCTGTTAGCTACTGTCCTAAACTTGGTCAAATGAACAGGTCAGGGGAGTAAGGAGGCTTCTGTTGTGACTTTTCCAGAATGCATCAGACCTAACTGTACTCCAGTACTGCTGTGTATGTGTTTCTGGTTTTGCTGGGGGATTTTTGGTTGTTTTTAAAGACTGCCTATCTTTTTACTTGTGCTTTGTTTTCAGTCTGAGGTTGTCTAGCTATAGCTTTTAAAAGCAGAAAAAAGCAGGCGCTTTCCTGCATGACTAAAAATGAATGTGTAGGTGTGGAGGTCTGCTTCTCAAATCCTATGTCCTAATGTTAGCAGACACAACTGGGTAAGAATGCTGATGTCAAAACAAAATACATGGAGTATTGTGAAAATGCCTCTGCAGTACTGGAGGATGGATAGTGTTGTATTGGAGATTTACAGATAGTGTTATAGTGAGTGTCAGCTGCATTCAAACTTAGCTAGTGTAATGCTGGACTTTGTGAATAAACAACACTTGTTTTCTATCCAGCTGAGCTATCTTTAATAGCTGTTAGTCTTTTGAAGGTACACTATGTAGCAATGTCTTAAATATTTAAATTCTGAGCTATTTGATGTTTAGTAGAAGATATCAAAATAAATTCCTGAGACTCGTATGGTCAGGCTACTGCAGCTACTTGATTTATTCCTCTGCCTGTCCTGCCTAAATATTTTCCTTGGATGCAGCCACTTTTTGGCATCCTTTTTTTTTTTGTGCAAAATGGACTTCTATATCCAGACTTGTTAATTCCAGTCAACCTTAATTCTTCATTCCAGTCAACTTTTCCCCAAATCAAGATGCATATTAAAAAAACCCAGGGTCACACTTGCCATCAATTTTAATAGACATGTTAAAAACAAATATAAAGTGGTTCGTGGGATACTGCTCTTTCTTTCAGATTTGATTTTTTTTCCTTCTCATACAGTGTATGTCAAAGTTTATAAGAGCATTGTCCAGATATTCATATGTCTTTTGGAGTGGTTTGTTCTTTTTTTCATTCTAAAATCAAAAGAAGTATCATTCTTCTTCTGTTTTTAAAGTTTAAATGCTGTAGCCTATTTTAATTTTCTATTTGTTGTGTTTCCCTGCTAAAGAGAACTTCTGATGGTACAGAATATAGTGAGACAAGATCAGGTCTCAGCAATAGAGCATGCACAGCAATGAGATTTCTTATGTTTTTTTGGGTTTTTTGTGGTTTGTTCTTCTTGGTTTACCTTCCCTTCTTTGAAAGTGCCATCACATCAAGATGTACTAGAAATCTGCTCTGCTCTGAAGATGCTTTCCCACTCAAACATCCAAATAGATCAGTAGTTAACTAATCTTCAAACCAGAACATTCCTAGGATTTTATGGTAAAAATCCAAGAATATTCTTAGCATGGATCGCTTCAATTCTGTGCCTGGAGCACTGAAGAGCATAGGAGAGAGATCTGCAAAAAGGATAGTGAAGAGGATTTAGTTTTAATCTGAGGCTCACTGATACTTGTTGCAGTCCATTAACCACAGCATTCTCACTGTATAGCCACATCCTTTCAAATTCCAGAGGGATCTGTAAAATTTGGAAGGGGTTTTGATCTTTTGCAGAGGCTCAGTACCAGCACTGTGTCTTACTGCCTGTGGCAGGGTGAAGTTCACCTGTCTGGTGGTACAGGAGTCCTTTCGGGATGAGGAAGGAAAAGAAGCTGAGGCCTGGGTTAATTCTGGTCTCCTGGTGGCACTGAGGAAATAAGAAATGTTCAATGAACTTAAGAATAAATCCTTCTGATAAGCCAGATTTGAACTATTTAATAGGAACTGCTGTTTCTCTTACACTTCTGAACAAACTCTTAGACACTTGAATATGATCATTTGGGTTTTTAAGATGATGGTAAGTGTCTATGCATGACTCCTCACTGTAAAGTCAGCCAGCTTTTGTCACTAGATTCCAGTGTGAATTGAAATGGGGAAATCTTTCATTAATTATCACTTGGCTATAACCACTTAAAGCTTTTTGCCCTTGGGTACTGTGTAATCTTGAAAGCAGCATGCAACAGATGATCTCAGTCACAGTTATATCATCTTGTGAACTCAGGCTATTTAAATCAGTACTGGGTATGTTAGTAATACCAGATGGGTTTAGCTTTTGCTGTAAAATGAAAATTAATGGTGGTAGACAGACAGGAACCTTCTTCTGGCAGTATTTCAGCTGACCTTTCTGTACCATTTCTCCCATAACTCCATTAATGGGGAAAATGGGTTCCCTGCTGTTCTTAGGCACACATTACTTCTCCAGTGCTCAGCCTGCTCTGTATCTCTGGGTGCTTCTGCTTGGAGCTGGCCATCTTCTGCAGAAGACATGGGGACAGATATGGGTAGCAGTAAAGAAGGACTACACTGCAGTTTTAGACTTTGTGAATTTCCTAAACTACAGCTGAATTGGCTGGTGAAGAAGAAAGTAATTTCTGAGGCTGATGCTTTCTTATATTTGAAGGATGTCCTGTTACAGGACTCTGGAGAAATATGTGTAATGCACTGACTTCTGGATAACAATAGCCTGCAGTGCTTTTGAGTTTGGCTATTTTGTATCTTAATTTTTGGCAAGCAGCCATGTAGATTCTCTGTCAGAACAAAGGCTGAGGCTGTGTGTGTATATCTAGAATCTATTTTGGTTTTTTTTGGTGTGCCTTTCAGTCTTGAGCCTAAACCTTTTCCGTAAGATGCTCAGACATTGTGTATAGGAAGGTAATTCCCTTCTTTCTGTTTCGCAGAAAACTGAAAAACGTGTTTCAAAACAAGTCTCTCTAATTTTCTAATTCAATTTATTTGTCTTGAGCTGCACAAGCATTTACATAATGCTTTTTATTTTATTTTACATAGTGCTCTTTATTTCTGGGGAGGGAATGGAGAGTGCTGTATTTCTGAAGAAGTCTGCACTAAGACTGCTGGCTGTGAAAGTACAAGTAGACTGGCTGGTTGTTGTCCCTGGAGGGAGAGTATGTTCTGGGTGGAGCATTTAGATAGCACATATTTCCTCTCCTCAATTTGTTTCTGAAGAGGTGGGTTTTTTTTTAGCTTAAAAAAAAAAACTTAAATGTTAGGAGACTTGGAAATGATAGTTAAAACAGTTTTTGCCATTTTTTTTAAATACTTCTTGCTTGAATTTCAGGTTCTGTTTTGGGAATTCTTGAAATGTTAAGCTTATTTCTCTGTAGTATAAAAGAGTACTCTCTAAACAAGTGATCCTATGTTTCTAAATCTTCTAATTACAATACTAATGAGTTTATCATTATTTCCCTTTCTTCTCATTCCACTCTTTTTGAAGGAAGGGAGAACCTGAGCATAAAGAAGCAATGCCAGTTTGTAACTGAAGTAGCAGCAAGAGAGAATGAGTTAATGTTATCTTTGTTTGGGGGGAGGGGGGAGATCAGGATTTTGTGGGAATTTAGTTTGTTTATTAGGGCAGTGCAATCATATTTTAACAACTTTTTGGAGAGGATGACTTTAAAAACAGAACAAACAACACCAAATAAAAAACAACCTGTCTTTCCCTCCTCCTCCCCCCCCTACCCCAAAAAAAAAAAAAAAAAAAAAAAAAGTTGGTTTGTGCTGCTTTAGCATCTTTTTTTTCGCTTTAGAAAACATCCTGGCCAACATCTTGGTCTCTTGGAGTGTGAACTGGGAAGAGTGCTCAGTTTTCTTGTGATTCCTGGTGTGGGGGTATGTGTTGGTGTTGGGGGTGTGAGTACATATGGGAGATGTCTGGAAGACTCCTACAAATGCCCATCTTCAGTGAAGAAGAACTTTTATTAAGCAGTTAGCTTATCAGAAGTATAGCTGATGAAGAACCTAATCTTTAAAGTTATGCTTATTTTACATATCTACTGGTAGGCTTTAGGTTGGCACCTATAACGTGAACTTCTTGAGCCCTTAGGTTGATGAAGATGTCACCATGATCACAGCCAGCTTGTGTTTCATCTTCCAGATATGGAAGAAATAATGTGTCCTGTCCATCCCTGTAGTAGTTTAATAGCTGCTAGCATACCTCTTTTCTCTAAATAGATCATCACAGTCTTCAGGGAAGTTTTCCTCAGGGATGTGTGATGACTGTTGAGGCAATGATCCTTTAAATTATAAAGTAGCTGAAAACATGGTGTTCCCTGCATTTTACTGTGTGTTTTGTAGTAAACAAGTGGTTTGTGAATAATCTGTTCTTTATTTTGGACAGAAGCAAGTTGAAAGTTGACCTGGTTTATATCCTTGTATATACAACAATAGGAGTATGATTTCTCTCAGTAAAATGGCCAACTTAATAATAAAAATGTATCACCACATCTAATTAACTTTGGCATTGTGTTGTTGCCAGAACTAAAATTAGTAGCAGAACCTGTCAGTAAAAGCTCAACTGCAGGTGAGCTGTTTGAACCTACAGGTAGTTTTAAGTGCCCTTTCTGCATCAGGGTGTGGGAATGCGTTCCTCTCTGCATGTTGGTCACGAGCCTGCATACCCAGCTGTGGCCACATTTCCATGGTCCTTCATCTGTCTGATTTGAGAGCCATGTCCCTCAAAGGTTTAAAGTGCTGGAGTGAGACATCTTTATTTTACTGTGTTATATGAATGTGTAAGTTGTCGTGCTTCATATTTGTTTTTCACCTCAAATTTCAAGTGGCTGTTACTAGGTTAAACTTGCTGATGTGCTGATACATTGTGTGAATACCTTTACTCTGCACTGTTTTCTGTATTCTCTGATATTTCCTCTGCATTGTGAATTGATCATCCATCCTTTTGAAACCCTTTGCATATTGCTTCTGGTCATTGATTTTGCTAACTGTGCTGTTTCTCTTTTCCCTCAGAAAGTAAGCTGGTATGAGGCCAGCTGAAATCTAATTGTAAAGGGTATATTCTACTCTCAGTCATTATCAGAGTAGCCTCAAATATACTTGGAAATATTAGACAAACTTAGTTGTTTCCTTTATTCCAGGTTAGTGCATATAAATGTGGGGTCTGTTTATTTCTTGATCTCTTGTATTTTGCCAAGCCATATACTGTGAATCACTTTGTCCAGACAGCTGGATTAGATGGCCTTTGACTTGAGGTCTTCTGGCCTCACTTGATCTTGTTTCACAGCCTTATCAAGGCTATCTCTGCCTGCTTAGTTCAACTCTGTGTACAGGCTTGTGTGGACACTGCTGCTTATATAGATACACTAGGAAGGTGAGTGGGCCCCAAAATGCTGTCCTTACATGAGCTTGGTCAAATGCTTAATTCTTTTATTTTAGCTGTTGATTGCAGATTATAAAGGCATCAGTGGGATCATTCATGCAACATAATTCTTGAAGCTGACTGTAGTCATCTTTTTCTGTACACAGATGGGCTTGGGCCATGAGGAAGGATTTGGTGCCCCCTGCTTAAAATGCAAGGAGAAGTGTGAAGGATTTGAGCTTCATTACTGGAGGTAAGTAGCACCAAATGTATCCTAAGCTGTGACTCGGCACTGCAGACCTTGTATGCTACATGTATGCAAATGTAAAAAATAATTAAGTAACCTTTTTTTGTTCTCTCTCTCAGTTAAACTATTAAGATATTTTAAAAAAGCTGACATGGTTCAGGGCCAGAACTTTTCAGTTGCATTACAGTGTAGTATCTAATCACCTGTGAATATACATTTCATCTGCCCTGAAGTGAGTGGTAGTACTTCTACTGCAGCATTTGCTTTAGCTGACTAAACAATTGAAATAGATTTGTAAAAATATGTAAAATTGTAATATAGTAAGAGGCATGATAGGGAAGAAGTGTGTTTTATCTCTGTAATAAAATGCTTTTTCAACTCCTGACCAAATACGTAAGCTTTGATATGAGATGCTAGGTAAAATTATTTTGAAAATATTTGAAACTTTGAATACACCTACAGCTTACTTAGATGGGGAAGAGGTGTCACTTCTGTGTGTGTCACACAAATTCAGTTAGGTTGGATAATACTGAGCTTTGGATGGTGTACTATTCCTAAATCAGTGAGTTGATGATAGCAGTAAATAGTCTGTCATTACTGATGCAGAAACTTTGTATTACATGAAGAGCTTTCTTGTTTTACTGAAACAAGATGTATATATGTATATTAATGTTTATGTATCATTGGCCCAGTTCATTCATAATACTGGTGATTAATTAGGGTGTGTTTTAAGATGTAGCTTAGTAATTCTGATTTTTTAGAAAAAAGGTCCCTCTCTAAGGGAAAAGAACAGAAAAATTGTAGCATTAGCGCATGCTATTAGTGAAAATTCTCGCATTTAACCAGTGCTAACTAGCTACAGGGAAAATTGCATTTGCAGTAGAATTTTATTTTGTTCTGTTATAAGGTAGCCTCTGTATCCCAGCCCTAGTGGCATCAGGTGTTGATAAGGCCTAGAAGATTTTATACTGTTGCCCAAATATTTGACTGTAGATGAGACTGTTTGCCCAATTATTTTCTAAACAAAAACAAAACACAGCCAAAGCTTGTTATAAGTTGATACATAATCATAATAATTCAATATAAACATTCATAATAATTCTATATAAAGCTATAGTCTTATCTGTAATATGTAGCTATTGAAGCAACTTTAAAATAACGACATGGATCAAGAAATGGTAATGCAGTAGTAAGTAAATGTGATCATCTAAAGATAAAAGAAATAATTTATGGAAAGACTTCTTCAATATGCATCACTGAGGGGTCGTGTGTAGAAGTAATAGTAAAATAAAACAGAATAAATGTAAGTAATGCAATAAAAGAGAATTTTAAAAAGTGCAAGTGTCAATATTGTTTATCCATGGTTAGATGAGAAATGATATTACTTTCTGCTTGAAAGCTCTTTTGTTCATAGTCACGGTGCCAGATGGGGAAATTACAAGTGAAGGAGGAAAAGGTCCATTTAATCCATTTAACTTTCTCTCTTTTAATTTTTTTTTAAACTTTCTTAATTGCCAATGTTACACATTTTAACTGCTAGATTATTCTTTAACATAAAATAATTTGGAATAAAAAGAAATAAAATGGCTGAAGTGGTTTAATCACATCATAGTGTGATTGCAAAGTTGTCTGCTTTGTCTGTAAAAGGTGTCTACTTCTGTGTGGGGATTGGGGTTTTCTGCCTGTATTTTTCTTTATCCATATTGCATATTCTGTATCTTCCTGTGGTTAGGGGCTCATTGTGCCAAGTCCTGAATACATAGGTCATCAGAACACTTTCTCCTAGAAAGTAAGAGTTTGTAGACAGCACTGGATTAAACAGCAAGTAATAAAAACAGTGTAAAATCAGTGACTATTTAGCTAATATTTAATTTGGAAATTGAGTCCATATAGGATATACCAGATAAATAAGGTGGCTGGAAGTAGTCTGAGAAACTTCATCTAAGTGTCAGACAAATGTGGTGCATACCTAACAGTCAAAAAGTTAGCAATTGAAAGAATTCAAGAATGGGTTGGAAAATAGCTGTTTCTCCAGTAGAGCTGCTACTGGGGGCAGTAAGAGTGTGAAACTGAAGTATTAATTCAGTTCTGTATAAATAGTTTTCAAAGGAAAAAAAAATATATTAATATGCTTTGCATGATGCATATCTTTTGGTGGTCTAACAGTTAAAAGGAAAGTGATGCATCCCAAATATCTGTTTACTTAGTTGTTAGCCTTTAAATCTGGAACTTCCTTTGAAATAGGAACAAACTGTAGCAAAAGTGGACAGTATATTGCTTTTATAACAATAATCAAAATCAATTCAAGTTTATTTCTTTGCTACTCATCCATAAAAGGCAAGACTTGAGGTAAGAATTGTAACTAGTGAAACAGTTACACATTGGGAGAATCGTTATGGGTAGGGATTGACCCCGGTCAGCAAACACCAACACTGCTGTTCACTCCCTGTCCCTGACAGCAGGGTGGGACACAAAAAAAGGAGAAACAAAAGTGAGGCAATTCATAGATTTAAATAGTTTAATAGGTGAGGTGGTGGGTAAGTGATGCAAAGGGAATCACCACCAGCACACTGATGCCCAGCTAGTCTCCAAGCAGTAACTACTTAAGAAGTCAGAGACCACACTTTCGTCATCCTCTATTTCTGTTTTATTGGTTAACATGACATTATATAGCATTTAACCCCACTGACCAATCTGAGTCAACTGTGCCCCTTCCCAGCTTCTCTACTTGCTGGAGCGGCAGCAGAGTTCAAAACCCGGGAAGCCTTGGCTTTGTGCCAGTAGTGCCCAGTACCAGCAAGTCCTGTACAGGCTGTTTTAGCTACAAACCCAAAGCACAGCTCCGTAAGGGTGCTGTGAAGACAGTGACCTCCATAGGAGGCAGCTGCAGCCCAGCAAGCCGGGCAGGAGCGGCCGCGTGTGCCGGGCGTGGTTCTGCTGCGGGCTGTGCAAAGCTGACACTGCCCTCTCCTGGGGACAGCCCAGGAGCTTCAGCACATCGTGCAGCTCTCGGCCTGATACAGGAAAACGCTGTTCATCAAGAAGACATGTAATTCCGTTTTGTATTTCCATACAGAAGAGCCTCAGTTCTTCCTCTGGGGAGTCAGATTGTAAAGTGCACAAAAAACCCAAGTGTACCTATCTAGTAGCAAGGCTTTACAAGGAGCTGCTACACACTTCTTCTCTATGCTTGGAGTATATCTCTTCTGAGGTGGCACATACAGTTTTATGACATTTGTTCTGTAAATCTTCACACAGTGTGTGGGCAGGTTTTATAGGTGCAGAACTGTAAATTGAGGCTAGTATAGAAATGGTGGTAAACTAAGCCTTCAGTAAAATTTATTTCTAAATTTAGAAATTGTGGTAGCCTCAGTGTTGTGAGCTGAACGCAAAATGAATAAAATGAGAGATGCAGTCTACAATGATACTTGAATGGTTAACAATTATCTGGTTTATCTTAGTGTATTAATAGCTTTTGTTTTTAAAATTGTCCTCAGAATCATGCTTCTGCCCAAGTGTAACAGCAGCAGAAGGTGCAAAACAGCCTTCACACATGTCCAATGGGTCAGGCTGGATTTAAGAGATTCCTACTCAGTTAGTTACATATTGCTCTTTGGGAATGTTCCCCACTAGAGGGAACTATGGAACAGGAGTAAGAAGTTGCTAAAAACAGGAGAGAAGGTTCTGATTTATCTTGGTTGCATATATACCAGAGAGTAGTAACTGTCCCTGATGTGACTTGCTAAGCTGTTAAAAAAACTTCTGAAAACAAGAATCTTAAGTTTGGAAATTATCTTTTTCAGCATGTGGCTTCTCTGCACAGATACAGTATGTGGAAGGCAGGGTGAGCCTTAAGTTTGCTTTAAGATTTTCTGATAATGCAGCTGGCAGGGAAGCATTGACATGCAATTCAAAGCAGTTGCAATTACTTATAACTGCACTAATGGCAAGAAAACATAACAGAAGGAATCACAAAATCATAGACTTGGATGAAGAAGCAAAGTGCCTTCTCAGTCATTTGACTGATGATGCAAAGCTGGGAGAAGTGGCCGATATGCCAGGGTGCTGTGCAGCCCTTCAGAAGGATTTTGACAGTTTGGAGGGATGGGCAGAGGCGAACCAACTGAAATTCAACAAAGGCAAATGCAGGGTCCTGCACCTGGGGAAGAATAACCCCAAGCACCAGCACTGGCTGGAGGCTGACCTGGTGGAAGGCAGCACTGTGGAGAAGGCCCTGGGGATCCTGTGGAAAACAACCTGTCCCTGAGCCAGCAGTGGGCCCTGGGAGTCAAGGCCAGTGGTATTCTGGGTTGCATTCTGTAAGTGGAGTGCTGTGTCCTGTTCTGTGCTCCTCAGTACAAGAGAGACATGGAGCTCCTGGAGTGGGTTCAGTGGAGGACAGCAAAGATGATTAAGGGAGTGGAGGGACTTCCTTTCTTAAGAGGAAAGGCTGAGGGAGCTGGGATTGTTCAGCCTTGAGAAGAGAAAACTGGGTGAGGACCCCATCATTGTCTATCAGTATCTGAAGGGAGGGTGTCAAAAGGATGGAGCCCAGCTCTGCTTGGTGAGGCCAAGCAATAGGACAAATGACAACAAGCAGAAAGTGATGCACAGGAAATTCTACCTGAATATGAGGAAGAACATCTTTACTCTGCAGGTGACTGAGCACTGGAACAGATTGCTCAGAGAGGCTGTGCAATCTCCCTCACTGGAGATCTTCAAGAACATCTGGATTTCTGTAATAGGGAGGTTAGTCATTCTGCATGGAGGGCACAAGCCTCAGGACTTGCCAGGTCTTTGTTGAGGATTTCTCTATGCTTGCAGCTGCTACCTCCTGTCACTAGGAGCCAGCATAGGAAGGACCATGATCAGTCTTATTTTTCCTCTCCATACACCAAAACATAGACCATCAGGAGGGTGGCTAACATTTGATTTTGGAGAAGGAAGTGGAAGTCTTTGATCCTTCCTGTCAGTAGACGTTCAGGACAAGAATTCATCGTTTGAGAGGATAGAATCTCTATACCTTTCTTCCTCATTCTTTCTAACTACTCAAGACCTGCTAGCAAAACACTATCTAATATTAGACCTGTCTTTACCTGTGATATGCCACTTTTCATTCCACAAACTTTGACGTTTTCTTCATATCTTCCATGTTTTGAGTGGGAAAAGCTTTTCAAATTGCTAAGACGTGTGTGGAGGAACATTGCTCTGCTTTGATAGGTCCTTAGAGCTGTGAAGACATAAACAGGAACACCTCCTTCAGCAGGGATCTTGCTGAATGTCCTCAAGTGAAGAGAAATTGTTTGCAACAATGCAGATGGGGAGAACACAGATTTTTCAACTGCCTGTCCTCTTGATGGAGTCAAAGGAGATAAAATTGTCTAAGCATATACATTTTTATATGTTTATATGTCTGTGGGTGTATATAATGACAGTTGTTTTTTCTTGCACATGAGGTGTTCACTTTAACAGCAAAGATAAAGTGTCAATTATCAGACAGACTTGTGAAATATAAACTTGAGGTAATGGAATGGGATCACTTCAGTGAGATAGCTGTGTTAAACAAATTACCAGCTAATCTATTCTAAAGAGATAATTGGCCATATACCTTCTGTAGAAGGGACAGTGAGTGACTAATGAGCAGGACTGTGCTGTGGCAACTAGTGAAAGATGTTAGGAGTAAATTGTAAACAATACTATTCAAGAACAGTTACATGTGTAAATATTAACTGGATATCTTTTAGTACTGGAAATTACTCAAGAGGAAAGGTTATGAATCAGGACAGGATACTTTTTGGGCTGTTAGCAGCTGTATGGATATCTTCATGTGGCTGAGAGCCAGGGGGAGGGTTGCGGAGCATGGGAAATGGCAACAGCCATGGGGATTTTCCTGCAATTTACTGAGATATGCTGACATCAGGTATGACTCAGCATTCTCCACATTCTTTCTGTATTGTTTTGTCCTGTATCCAGAGGCATAATGGAACACGAATTTTAATGCCAAGGCCACTATTACACTTGTAACATAGGCCCTGTAACAGCTTCTTTCAAACTGTTGGCAAGGAATTATTCACTTAACTTTGAAGGCACAAGGAGATTAAACTGAAATGTACACAGTCAAATTCTTAATTTTAGTGGGTGCAGGGACAGGGAAGATTAGTGAGTACCTCATTATTTTCAGTGCAAAACACAAAGCATAGTAGTTCTGGCCTATTTTCCAGGAAGGACCTAAGGACAAATTGCATGCTTTCACTTCTCAACTACCTATTTATGAGGAAAGCCAAAGAAAAATCTCTCACAGATACTGCAGTCAGTGAAACATGTTAAGCCTGCAAGAATGATGATAGCAGCTGAGTCAGGGTGTTCATCTAATTGAAGGTCGAAACAGGATCTCTGAAGTATTCTATATTCTGAAAGAATGCTGTTAGGAGAAAGATACACAATTTCATGGTGTAACGTGAGCAAAAATAAGGTGCTCTTATGGTTTTTCCAGCACATGTGAGAGTCTTAGGATAAATTCCACCACAGCTTGTGGAGGGTGGTCTGGTCTCTGACTGCTGTCAATGCTGCTTTACTGTAGTTGGAGGCTGTAGAGCGGGGAGAGTGCACAGCCTGTCGTGTGGCAGTGGTGACCACACAGGCAATACAGAAATATGAACTGTCCTTACTGAGGTGTGTCTTGCAAGCAGAGTGGTTCTGGACAGCATGATGATATTGTGTAAGTCTCTGGAGGGAATCCCAGAACAGCTGGTCTTCACCAATGTTACTAAATCACATCATATCAAGACATGAGACTAAAACCATGGGTTACTATTGCTAGAGTAAATAAAGTTCTAAGAGTAAATAAAGTGTTTGGTGTCATAGTTTGGATGGACAAACTGCTAAAACATGACCAGGGCAGCATCCACCACACACTGAAATGTTAGTACCCCTCATCCAAACTGGTGTACATATAGACAGCATATGTTTAGACCTGGCTGTGTATCACTTCAGGTGGCCTATTTAAGATCCTCCTTCCTTTCCCATTACCTCAGGGGCTTGCTGAGTCATGGCATGTTTTTGTTGTTTTCCTGTGATGTACCTGATCTTAAGGCACCTAACTTGCCTTCAAGACTGTATAAAGGAAGATGCAGAACTATGTTAGATTTTGATGGGTTTTGGCAAGCAGGGTACAGAAGCATTTTATAACTAATAGTTCATGCTGTTTGCTATATGAAGGATAAATAATGGGATAAAACACTGCTCATTCCTCTTCAAACTGCAGAGATCCAGAAGGCTGATATGTTTCCTTAGTCTATAATAAGAACCTTTAGTTAACATCTAGTTTCACTAATTTGTGTATGCTGTGGCTGACTGCTTTGAGCTGAAGTTCTGGAGACACCTTTAATAAATAATGAACTAGCTTGTCTAATCCAAGGTTCTGTTTATTATATGTGAATTGTTTAATTGTGCTTAAGATAACAAATTGCTTTCTAATATTCGTTAGCCAAAGCAGTTGAAATGTGTTGTATATTAAATAATATAATTTATATCCAAGTAAGTAGCTATGCTTCTACCTTTTAAGGCTTTTTCTGTGAAAATTGTCTACAGCATGTGCCAGAGTACCTCTGACTTTGTTCAGGGATATTTTAGCCTTTAACTTTTCTTTCATCTTCTGTTTTAACGCTGTGCTTTGAACAGAACTTGGTGCAATTACACTCTTTGTATGTCTGTATGCATTTTCTTCCTTTCTAGGAAATATTTGTTTGTACATGATAGCAACCTGGTGATAACCAAACATCATGCATACAATGAAATGCATATGAAGAAAATAGTATAATATGTGTAACTTTGAATGTATGAAAGCAACTGAAAAACTAAAGGAAGTGATTGCTGGGGGAATTGTGTTGAAGGTTGTCATAAATCTGGTTGGTGACTGATAATGGGTATGTGTGTTTGATCAGTACTGAGATGTAACTGAAGAAATGGCATAGCTTCATATTAAAAATGCATTAGCGTCTATCTGTAGATAGACAACTTGAATAATACAACAGGATACATAAGGAGATGTTTGACATATTGCAGAAAAACGTGTATATTTCCTAAACAAAGCACTGAAAAGAAGGGTTTGGGTTCCTACACACCCAAATGTTATACACACCCAGATGGTGTGAGATCGTCATTTTGTTGCTGTTTCCATGATTTTCAGGAAAATATGCCGCAACTGCAAATGTGGCCAAGAGGAGCATGATATCCCTTCAAGCAATGAGGAAGATCGGAAAGTGGGGAAACTCTTTGAAGATACAAAATACACAACCCTCATTGCAAAGCTGAAAAATGATGGCAATCCCATGTATAAACGCAATGTAATGATACTGACCAGCCCAGTGCCAGCCAAGAACGTAACCATCGATACTGTGACTTATGAGTGGGCTCCTCCTGTTCAGAATCAGACACTTGTAAGTCCAACTTTTATTTATTCATATTCAAGGCAGGAGTTGGAAGATGAAGTAATAGAGCTTATTGGAAAGATAACTTTGCCTCTTGTAGTCTTCCTTTCTTCCTCCTCAAAACTGAAAATATGGTGCCTGTTTAATAAATCTTGCTTTATGGATGTTTGTATGTAGAAATTCTTAAAAACCTGGGGAGATTAGGTGGTTTTTAATACATAGGATTAAGAGTTATCTACTAAGTCCCTGGAGACCAGTTTCTGTATCCTGCCTTTTTTTTTTCCTTTTTCCTTTTTTCTTTTTTCTTTTTCTTTTTTTTAAATAAACTTGAAAAATTTTCATGGAGTGTGGGCTTAAAGGAAAAAAACCAAACCAATCACCATATCAGTTTAAACTTAAGGGGAACACTTGGTCTTGCATGTAACTTTTACTGTATATGATAAGAACAAGGTCAGTGTTAACATCTAAAAGAGCAGCTCTCTTCCAGTATATTTTCAGCTGAAGTAGATGAGATAGTAGATAGCCTTCTGAGGACCTTGCTTCACTTTTCAAATTTTGATTATTAATTTATTGTACCAAAATGTTGTACAGTCCATGTCAGAACGACATTATCTCAAATTATTCCTTTTCAGTGAATTAATCAAACCTTGTGCATCTAAGACTTATTTAATACTCAGTTACCAATTTGATTTTTAGCCTTTTCATTGCTTTATTAAAACCAGGGCTTTTTTATTTTTCCTTTATTTAGCTAGAGTTATTTCTTCAATGGGCTGTATGAACCAAGCAGATTATTTCAGATTCTACTTTTCTAAGACCATACTCATGATCAGTATTTATAGATAGAGACAAGGTGCTGTGTAAATGTTATTTACTCAGAGAAGTAATAACTCTTTTCTGTATGTTGTAAAAGGCTTAAAAAGGAGCCTGTCTCTTACTCTGGGAAGAATCCAATTAATGCATCTGCTGTATTTTATCTCTATTACTGTTTCAGGAGCTTAATGTTTATGGAAAGAACCTTGTTTTTGACAAATTTGACTGTCACTAAAAACAGTAGAGATTATTTTAGTTGTGTTTGCTTATGAGAATGGGTCTGTAGTTGAAGTGCCATCTGATATCTAATTCCTCCTGATTCAGGCTAGACAGTACATGCAGATGTTACCAAAGGAGAAGCAGCCTGTTGCTGGCTCGGAAGGCGCGCAATACAGGAAGAAGCAGTTGGCAAAGCAGCTGCCTGCTCACGATCAGGATCCTTCAAAATGCCACGAGCTTTCCCCCAGTGAAGTCAGGCATATGGAACAATTTGTGAAGAAGTACAAAAAAGAGGCACTTGGTGTAGGAGATGTCAAGCTCCCTGGTGAGGTGGAAGTGAGAGCTTCTGATGAGAATAACTTGAAAAATGGTCGTGACAGAGGTACCTCATCTGCTGTTGGAACAATGGAGAAGTCCCAAAATCAGAAAGCATCTCAATATGTAAGTATAAAAAGGGAAAGATAAAGCAAGAAGGTATATTATCATCTGAGTGCTCTATTTGGTCATTTTAACCCAATTAAATTTGTTAATTTGGAATAGCAAAAATCTGGGGAGGGGAAGAAAGAAGGGGAACTGGAAAATGTGCATATCTGCATAGAGTCCTGTTTTTTGACAGTATTCAATGCATTGCAGCAAATAACTTCCTAGGTGACACTTTCATCCTCAGTGCAAAAACATGTTTGCTTGGAGATAGTGTATTAGGGTGGCTTTTACAGAATAATAATCAAAATGCTTGTGTCGTCTTACGGACTAATTGTTACATTCTTCTCCTCTTGAAGAGTTAGTTTTATTTTAGAAACTTGTTTTCTCCTCCTTCTTGGAAGAGCACTGAAATTACCCCCTTGACAAATTGTGCTTAAAATGAAAAGAAATTAAGGAATAATGAAGTAACATGTTTCCATCCTGTGTCCAACAAGTTGAGCCATACAATGGCTCTTTTGACTAGCTTTCCTTTCATATTCAGCTCCATTTTCTTCATCTATTTTTTTTCTGATTTCTCCTTGTAGTAGCTCAATGAAAAACGAGGTATATAAACTACCTAGTTTTCATTGATATTTCAAAAATTATAGCCTTAATCAAGTATTTTTGACCATAACTACTGCTGTGCTTGTCTCAACTACCAATTACAAATACAAAATAGGGGTAGAATTACTGAAGGAACGTTGAATCAATTTAGTGGAGGTAGACATTATTTAGGAGTGTCAAAAGCTCTACTATAAGATGATTTCTAGAAATGTTGCTATTATATATATGAATCCTTAAAATTTTATGCAGGTTGCCTACAGAAAATTAATATACAAGTTCTAGATGGAGAAAAAGGTTTGCTTAACATTGTAGAATGTGGCTTTTCATGTTATTGTGGGGTGTGGTGTGCTTTTTTGTTGTTTGTTTCTGACAGTATATATGACTACTGGTGTGAAATATAAAATCAACACTTAGGTTTCTGCTTTGGACATGGCCACGTACCCTAAAAATTTTCAAGCTCTGCCATTTGATTACCTGTAGATGTTTTCTAATTATTTTTATTTTTTAGGAGGGGAGGAGGAGGGGATTGGGGGTGGTTTTTGAAGTTTTTTGTTACTGTCTTGTTATGCAGAACCTAAGAAACTAAAAAGTTATTTTTCCATGGCTTGATTATGTTACTGTCATTTTGTCTTAAATCAGCCTTTCCTGCCAGTTTACTTTGATTTCACAACAGCAGTTTCTTAACTTACCTCCTTCTCAAGGAAGACCCATAGAAAAACACATCTTGCACTGTCCCCTGCTGACCAACTGCTTTGGACTATAAATAAGTCAAAAGCAGGAGGTACTCTGTCCTCTTGAGTAATTGTAACAGAAGGTGCTTTGATTTTACATGACACCTGTTTATCACTATCCAACTTTCCTTACTCCGGCACCTGAGTATTCTTCCTGCAGTTTAAGCCAAGCATCTGTTATCACTGTGGGCTGTGATTGAGAAAGAGGCTTGTAGGTGCTTAATAGCATAAGTGAACATTTGGGTTTCTTATCTGTTGTTAGGTACTGAGTTTACACTGTGTTAAATAATCAGGATTTACATATGCTATTTTTAAGTATTTTGGGGGGGATCTGATTTCTGCAATGGTAATTTGTTTAGCTGTATGGTTTAGCATTATCTCAGCTGCTTTTTAACAGTTCAGCATGAACTGATGAAAGAAGAGCTCTTAAATACTTAGCAAAAGAAATGCCATCCTTTTTTTATTGGTTCTGCATTTTTGCTCATCTGATTTTCTTGTACATTGTCTTTCAGACTGAGTTTGAAAGCTTTATTCCTGTAGCTGTGGTAAAAAGAATCTCTTGAAAAATTAATTTTTATTATTGGAATAGACTGCACTTCTTTGAAACCTGATAAAAAATTTTAAAAAAAGCAAACCCAACAACACTAATAACCAGGTCTCCACTATTAAAGTAAACATACCTATAAACATATAAATAATATAAACATATAAACATACCTATGTCTCTGTGTTTACAAATATAAAGCTTTTTCACCATGATTGAAAGCTGAACTAAAGAAAAATAGGTAGTCAGCATATTTTCATGATGTAAAGAAGGAAATTTTTATATAACTTTTAACCACCAAAGCTGGAGATGTTGGATGTGTTAGACAAGGGAATCACATTGCCTAGACCTGGGTCTAGGGAGCTACTTAATCTTCCAGTGTACTTTTCTTGGAGTATGAGGTCTAAAGTAGAAAGGTCAGAAACTTTTATATACATATATATTTGAACTTTCGCTTCCATTAGTTTCCCTACATTCTGCATTCTGTTTCTGTTGCAAGTTGTTCTTCCATTTTTGTTGTCTTTCTATATATCATTTGAAATTGTCTGGTATCTGGGATCTGATCAATATGCCTTACAGCTGAGGCACTTTATTTTATTTTTATATGCACACACAAAGCCATTTGTGGCTGATGTGAGTCATAGAGGAAAACCTTCCCAGGATGTTCAGCCCAGTCCACAGACCAGCTGGAGTGCAGGAAATGCCAGACTGGTGATTAAACTGTAGATAAAAAAATTTTTGGTTCAGTAACATAAATCATCTGTGTTTTTTTTACTTGATGGCAAAGCCCTCTCTGTGAGCAGCTATAGGGCAAAAGACTGAACTCTCTGGAACTATTTGTAGTGTAGCTGTGTATGTATGCTTTGTAGTTTATCCATAGTCACTCTCCCTGTCCTAGAATTATTAATCTCAGGCTGTTGGACATTAGCCATGTGCAACTAGTTTCTCTAGAACATAGATTTAAACAGAATCAGTTTGAAATACTCACTTATTTTATATTTCCCTCACCAGTTATGCAGATACAGTTTGGTCTTCTCATGATATATAAGTACAGCCATTTCCTTGTCATGTGTTCTGGTCATAGTTGATTAGCTTAGATGGATGCTCATTATTCTCTCCTTGTTCCTAAGCATGTAAAGTTTACAGAGGATAACATGAATTTTAATTGTGTGTTGTGTTTTTAAACACTGGACTGCAACTGCAGACTGTGAATACAGCGAAGTACAACAATCCTTTTAAGGAGCACCAATGCTATGTCAGTAGAATGTGCATCATCCTGAATTGGTTAGTTAAACCTGAAGTATGGTACAGGTATATCCTGAACCATTACTGTCTACTCATGGAACTAAACTAATGCTTTAATTTCAGTCTGGAAAGATTGAATTTATTAAATATATCAAAAGCATGTAATTTTTATAAATATAGTTCTCAAAGACATAATTAACTTGGTAATAATGTCTTTCCAGTCCTGCTATCACTGCAAACTGAAGATGGAGGAAGGTGACCCAGCTGTCTATGCAGAACGTGCTGGATATGACAAATTGTGGCATCCAGGTTGTTTTGTCTGTTGCACCTGCAGTGAACTTCTAGTAGACATGATCTATTTCTGGAAGAATGGTAACCTGTATTGTGGAAGACATTATTGTGATAGTGAAAGACCCCGATGTGCTGGATGTGATGAGGTAGGAAATATCCTAGTCTTTTCTTCTAGCACATAAGTTTGTTCCCCTGAGAAGTGATTAGGAGTTTTAGTAAAACATTTCAGTGCAGGAAAATTATGTGCTTTCACCAGTTTAGTTGATATTTTAGTTGCAAAGAACTGAAACCAGTATGGACACTGCAAATTCAGGATGATCCATAGTTTGTTTTGGATTCGGTGGTGATTTTGCACAATCTGTGGGGACATAGGCTGTGATATGTGAGGGAAAATTCTTCCAACAAGTTCAACTTTCCCAGCTGTCTCCTTATCAGGGGCAATAGGGGGCAAATTGACTCTGAGCAGCAACAGGGAACAGCCCTTCTGGGGTCTCTGGCATCTGCAGACTCTTGAGAGCAGCATGGAGGCTTTTGGGAAACAGTTAAACAATGGTGGAACCACTGGGAGTTCCTTGCAAGTCACAAAACATCCAGAGGCTGTATTTATTAAAAGGTACACTGTTCAAATGAATGTACTTGTTTACTTGTATATTTGTTTATATCTTCCTCGTAGCTAATATTCAGCAATGAATACACTCTTGCAGAAGGGCAGAACTGGCATCTGAAACACTTCTGCTGTTTTGATTGTGATTGTGTTTTGGCTGGGATAACCTATATAACAGTGAATGACAAGCCAGTCTGCAAATCCTGCTACATGAAGAACCATGCTCCGGTAAGCCCTTACAGATGTCTTAGTGTTGTGAAGGAAGGGAACATAAGTCTATGGAGCTTCAAACTCATACTTTTTCTCAGTCTGGGAAGTATCTAAAGTGTATAAATTGAATGTGTGTTTAGGCCTGAGTCACTCATCTTCTTCCCCTTCAGGAAAAAAAAACAACAAACAAAACCCACAACTTTAGACAGGCAGTTGTCACTTCATAAACTTGAACAAAAGGCATTGCCAGGGCGGGTGGGGGGCTGGGAGGGAACCTGTTGGAAAAACACCTTGAACTTAACCAGTGGTGAAGCAGGATTTGGTAACAGAAGAAGTAGGTGAAGATGAGTGATGCTGCTAAATGTTTAGTTCTTGTTGATTGTACTTCACTGAGCCTGGTGGGAATCAACTTCAGCTGATCTGGTAAAAGTCTGTAGTGATAACTGCAATCTAGGGATTTCTGTTTCATTTATTTCTAACCACAGGTGTTAAAAAGGAGTGTGATTGACAGGATAAAGCTAGAAGTTTGGAAAAGAATGGTAGCTCTTGATTCGTCATTCTGCTGGAAACAAATGTGAGAGGATGGTGCAGTCATGTCTATAAGTTAGCTAGCTACTAGTTGGTGGCTCAGTCTAATGTGCACCTAGATGATTTATATAGTGAATGGACAAAATGTGGTCATCTCTAGTTGGCAGTTAATAATAATTCTGAGGTAGGAGTTGAGGAATTGTTTTTTTTGGAGAGACTTTTTTTTTTCCCTCTTAAAACATTAACTTTCTCATCTAACTTATAGTTTGTGAACAACCAGATTTTAAGATGAATTCAAGACATTCTAATAACTTCTAATAACCTTTAACTATTTGACACTGCCACAGAGCTGTCAACGCACAGGTAGATTTGTAGCTAATCTCTTCACATATTTAGGTTAATATATGAAGATCTGTGCTGTTTGATAGAAAAGGTTTTTATGGTTATTTGGATATTGGGAAATACTAACCATCATAACTGTCTAAGCTTAGTTCCAGCAGCAAATAAGTTGTGTGTCCATTTTATTATTCTGTGCCCTCAGCTGAATTCTAATCAAAACACTTTAAAAATAAAGAAAAAAAAATCAAAAGCTGGAGACTTTTTAAAAAGGCTTCTTTTAACACCTGTCTCTCTTTCAAAAACATTTAAGAGTTCCAGGTTTTATTTCACTTGAAGAGAGCATGTGTGTGCTTCATTTGAGTGTTGTTTTATTTCTAAACAGATCTGCCAAGGCTGTCATAATGCTATAGATCCAGAGGTTCAGCGCGTAACATACAACAACTTCAACTGGCACGCTACACGGGAGTGCTTCTTGTGCTCCTGTTGCAGCAAGTGTCTGATTGGGCAGAAGTTCATATCTGTGGAAGGGATGCTTTTCTGCTCAGTGCAGTGTAAGGAAAAGATGATGTCATAAAAGAAGACATGCACAGAACTAATCAAGTATTGCTGAGTTCCAAAGGCGCTTGCATTTCTACTGTAAAATATATAGTGTCAGGGCATTTAAAATTATTGAAAGTATTAAATAGCATTTCCCAAAGAGATTTTTTTTTTTTTTTTTTAATGTCTAGAGCTTCCTATGTAATCTTCATTTCTTAGCTGTAATGATACTTTCTGGTTTGGAATACTGTTTCTGAGTCCTATTTCAAATTACTTCATATCACAGAAATGTAAGAAAAAATGTGTTACAAACTCTATACATTCTAAGGGAGCTCTTCACTGTGAAGAATTGTTTTGCTGTATCTTGTTTAATGGAACAAGAAAATGTGAAAATGCTCCAATTTATCTTGTTTTGTATGATAAATGTAACTCTTCCACCTCTGGTTTCACTAATTCATCATTTTTATAGTTTTTCTGCTTTCATCAAGCACTTTAGACAAAAGGATCAGTTTTACTGCCATGTACAGCTTTGTTTTCCTGACTTCAAGTAGGCAGGAAGAATGACACTAAAAAAAAATTGTCTTTAGTAATTTCTTTGGTTTTGACACAGGGGCTCTTGGGGGATAGTGACTACTCTTATTTCTAGTTTTGAAAGTAACTCCACCAGTAGAAAAATGTTGGCTCATAGTCCTTTCTTGCAACCATTCATGCCTGTAAAAGCTTTAATTTTACACATACTGAAGTTATTTTATAGATTGGGGGTGGGGAGTGTTGGTGTTAGAAAATAAGAGCAGGTCTTGCTTAGATTAAAGAAAAATCCACCAGAAGTAGTGGGTGTCACTGTTAGCCTTTCAGAACTTGCTTCTGTTTTATATCATGAATGTTCCTTTCATAAGTTGTGCCTTCTATCAAGAGGGATGTGGCACACAGTACTGTATGCATTTCCAAGAATGTATTTTGCAAATGGATCCTGCTTTTGATTTCTAAGTTCTGAACCAAAGCACGAAGAAGTCTTTCCTGGAAAACTTCCAGTATTTGAGTGAAAAGATTCACAGCTGTGTATTAGCTTTGCTTACTAGATAAACCAAATGTGTGGCTCTTTTTGTTTTTAATAATTATAGACCTAGGGTGAAGCTTCTTAGATCTTTGTGCCAAACACTGAATGGTGAGGTTTTGGCCTGAAAAAAATAATAAAATAATTATTTTTTAAAGAAAATCTATGCAAGTCTTATTTTCAGTTCTTGTAAGTTTTATGGTGATTGTATTGTAACAATTATAAATAAAATTAGGTTTTTCGCTTAAATTGTCTACTAATTCTGTTTGTGTTCAATCCCCTTCAGGGGAGGCAAGGAAGAAGGGAAATGTTCCCATATTTTACTTTAGCTTTGACATTATTTCCTAAAAACTGAAGGCCTGTATTACTGTGCAGTGGTTACTATCTTGTGTAACATTGTTTATGTGCTTATAGGTGCAAAACAGTGGGTCTTGTTCCAACAAATGCTCAACTTCAGAACTTAGTTATTTTTTATTCACATAAACTATTTTAAGATATTGAATGGGAAGTTTTGAATTCATACAAGTGAAGTAATGTGTTGAGAAAATAAAGTGCATTGTGATCCTTTGAGTGATCCTTATTTCCTGTGAAAATAAGACCCACTTTGGGATTTTAGATGTTGTCTAAGTTGTAAACTTTACATGCATGTTCTTGAAGCCTGTACAGCTTTTCTCAGAGATCCTCAGGAAGTACAAAAAAATATATATATATTTCAGCTCATACCAATAAACTGTATCCTTGCCAGATTTGCAGGTTTAAACCAAGGAACATCAGAATGTCTCAGTAAGAGAAGGTTTTTCCATGTAAGTGCTACTTTACCTGTAGCAGGTTATGTACTTTAACCTGTACAGGACATGCTGTGAGAACACTGTTTGCGGGTGGGATAATGCCTGATTTAATGATTATCCATAAGGATGGCTTAATAGTGACTGGGTTTTATGTGTCTTGAGCACATCTGTCCTCACCCACTCACTAACATCTCTTCTGGAAGATGCAGCTGACCTTTATAAAGAACTGAAAAGATCTTTTGCACATTTCCCTGCCCTGCCTTCCCCTGCCACGCTGTGTAAAAGCTTTCTCATTGATGCGATTACTTGGTCTGATAGCAATCATACTTTTCACTTCAAACCTTTTTGTAACAATTTTGTTTATTAAACTTTATTATTGTGTGACCTTCATTTACAAGGCTGAGCAAGAGATAGGGCTAATTTTTTCCACCAAGACACAATTGCTAAGGAAATTTATGTCAAACCAAACAATTTAAATAGTCCATCAACTAAGACTGACTTTTCCCATGCCTTGTTGGCTTGCTGGCTTTAGCTGGCCTTCTTCTTGAGTATCTTCCCTTGCTTGCTTGATTCCTCTGTCTCTCCTCTCTGGAGCCTGATGAATCTAGGTGTTTCTTCTATGGGGAATCCAAAGTTTAATTTCTGTTCATGTAGTAATTGGAAAGGATTGTGTCTTAAGAACTTCAAGTGTAACATGCAGGTGATACAGAGAGTAGACAAAGATACTGCTGTGTGACTTCACCATAGGTCAGTGATGAATAGGAGTGCTGAACTATTCCTGTAATGAGCTAAGAAGGAGTTTGTGTTCCTGCAGATAATTATTTGTGTTAGCTGAAAGATATGTCAACATAGTGGAGCTAGAAAACAAGCATTAAGGAGATTTCATTCTGTCACTGTCATAATAAAAATACTGGCAGTAAAATGTTGGGATTTTTTTCCTTTCGCATTTTTTGACTATTTTATTAGAAGTCCCTTTGGACCTATTTCTCTTAATAAGCTAAGAATAGAAGCTGGAAGCTTTTGCATACTTCAGTAATAAAAATATATACTTTCCAGATGAAATTTTGATGTCTCTTGAAGTTCTTTGTTTAAGAGTAGAACTTTGTTGGTAAGAAAGAGTTATAAGCAGTCATTTTAACAACTAAATATTTTTATTTAAGGAGGAGCTATCCTGTGGGTCTGTAAAATTGAGGCTGGTGAAAGCTTTGCAAAAACTTTGAAGGAACAAAGCTGAAGCAATGCATCTTTGAATTGGTAATATATGTATGGTAGGAATCATCTGTAACTTTTGCTGAGATTTGGATTACATTTCAAACTTAGTGTGATTATACATATGCTAGAAATAAAAGAAAAACATAATTTAATCAGGTCTTAAATGTATTTTTTACCTCTTAAAATCTGAAGTTTGTGCATTAAAAGACATGCTAATGAGCAATCAATACAGCAGCTTCCCATTAGCTTCCAGAATCATAGGTTTTGAGTCTTTATAAACACAGTTAATGGTGTGAAGAAAAATTTTCTGACTTTGTTGTAGTAGTGACCATTAGCAGAGAAGTATTTGCTTGCAGAACTAGAAGTACTTGGGACACTCTAAATTCTCTGTTCCCATAAGAATAGGTGAGGTAGTGGTAGCAGAATGGTAACATTTTGCTCAATAGCCTCTGCTAAATTTAGAATGGGTTTGGGATGTTAGAGCTAGGAATGGGTAGCAAGAAGGAGGTTGGCAGTCCAGGAAAGGGTCAGCAATTCACCTAGGAGTAAGGTCTCCAAGGGAACAGGGACACGGTGGCTGTACTAAACCAGAACAGGATGAAGGGAGCAGTTCAAGGGCAGAAATTCAGAGTTCAGGTAGGGTGTAGACATGTCCTGGGCATGCTCTCTCACCACAGCAGCATCCCAAACCCTGTTGAATCTCAGTGGAAAGGCATCTTGAAAATCACCTCCACAAGAGCAGTCCTCTGGGTCCCAAGTAGTCCTTTCTCAGCCCAAGAAAAATGCTGTCAGAGAAGATTCCAGTCTGATTCACATCAAAATATATATGAATGCTTTTGTGTGGTGAAAAAGGGTAGGAGAGACCAGTAGAAAATCTTTTATTAGACCTCCTCACTTTTTCACGTTTCAGGAGTGTGGAGTGCCCTGTTTTATCCTAGAACTGACAGGAACCCACTCCAGCTGCTCCTCACATACCTGTCAGTCTCCATTGAGTACAAATGTTTTTTTCTTTACAGTTTTCAGTATGAAATACAGGGAAAGTTTGTTCACCTTCTTCTGTGTCTCTGAATGAGTGAAGTGGGCTTCCAGAAGCGAGAAGTCTGGATTCAAGGCTGTCCTCAAGCATTTCAGCTTCAAATTCTCCCTCTCACCTTCTGGGAGAATGTCCCAGCCATCAAGCTGTGGTGTCAGCTCCAAGTAGGCACCCTTCACATCATCTGTTGTAGGTAGACCAAAGAAATTAAGAATTTCTTAGTCAACCTAAACTACACATGACACAGCTAATGATTTTTAATGTTAACTGAAATACACCGTTGAAGTTGTATTGCTGTGTTGTTAGCACTCGGCAGCAAGTAGGATCACACACAAGTAGATTTGGTGGTTTTTGTCTTGCAAAGAGCTGCTTGTTAACAGTGTAAAGTTGGAGCCCCTCTGCACTTATTGCGTCTGCTACCTTATTGCTTCAAAGTGCTGAGGCTGAAGGAGTCTATGGGCCAGGGCCTTCTACTTCTGCCTTTTCTCCATCCTTCAGTAAAAAAGTAAATTCAGTTTAGTAATTAAGCATAAGGCCAAAGAATGGTACTTAGTAAGTGTACTACCAAAGAGGTCCTAGAATTAAGTACTAAATGTCGTATAATTATCATCAGGTACTGAAAAAAGTGTTGATTTTTTCTATGTCCTTGTTAACATAAATGATGGGTAAAGGAGCTTTAGGGAACTGAAGTCCAAGATCATCTGAGCCAGGACTAGGCTCAGATTGTAGACTGCCACCCTGTGTTCACTGCTTAACTCGCAGAAAATGAGCCAGATAGGCTTTGCCTCCGGCAAGCATTGAGGCGATACCTGCACCATGGTGCCACCACCAGAGCAGCAATGCCAGCTGGTTGCTATGAACAATCAACAAAGTGTTGCACATCAGTTTCCCCTCTTTGCCTCCCCCCTAAACAAGTGAAAAAAGAAACAAATAAGAGGATGTTTCTGCTACAAATTAAGCCCAGCATTGTTCAGATTTGGATTCATGCCCAGCATTGTCATGGAAAACTTTTACACCCAATTTATGAGAAACTAGCTTCATGTATTTGTTAACTTTTCATTTGTTAAAAAAAAAATAAAAAAATAGTGTCACAATAAAGCATCGAGGCTATTTATTGTTTGCCCTGAATGAGTTTTTTGCATGAGTCAAGACTTGTTTTTTATGTTGGCAGTAACTGAGCTCTTGGAAGCAGGCCCCTGATGTTCCTCAGTTCCCCAGCAGATGCCGTCTGTGCTGCGCTCAGCGCACGGGCAGCTGCACCCGCGGGGCTGGGCTCTGGGAAACAGCAGGAAAATGAGTTTTGAGCTGAAAGAGATGTTCCGAAGGCTTTAGGAAAGAGTGAGCTGAGGACAGGGCTCTAAGTTCAGGAGGCAGTGCAGAACTAGAAAACACCATGACCAGGAATTTGGATAGGAAAAAGAGGCACAAGGAAGATATTTTAGAATGAACCTGAGTGGGAAAATAGAGGGAAATGGGAAATAAGCCAGGTCATAATGATGAATGCATAATGCTGAATCGTGGAACCACTGTGAAATCGATTTGACTTACTATTGAAAGGTGAAAAACAGGAAGTGCTGAAGCTCAATTGCTCTAGAAAAGGAAAATTGATGATGCTGCTTAATTGCTATGGGTAGAAATCAGGCCTTGAGGGTAAGAAACAGGCTGCAATAACCAAGGTTGTGAGATAAGAAGAGAACTTCAAGATGACGGGTGGTGAGGAAAGGTTGTTCTTCAGCCCTGATGAGGCATATCTGGAGTGCTGTGTCCAGTTTTGGGCTCATCAGTACAAAACTGACCTGGAGCTTCTGGAGTGGGCTCAGCAGAAGACAACAAAGCTGATTGGGGGACTGGAGTACCTCTTATGAGGAAAGCCTGAGGGAGCTGGGCCTGTTCAGCCTTGAGAAGAGACAACTGAGACTCATCAATGTCTATCAGTATTGAAAGGAGGGTGTCAAGGGGATGGGAGCCAGACTCTGCTCAGTGGTCCCAAGCAGTAGCACAAAAGGCAACAGGCAGAAACTGATGCACAGGAAGTGCATCCTATATTCACCTGTATATAAGAAAGAAATTTACTGGGCAGGTGACCGTGCACTGGAACAGTTTGTCCAGAGAGGTTGTAGAGTCTGCCTCACTGGAGATATTCAAGAACCACCTGACCACAATTCTGTGCTGTGTGGTCTGGGATGACTCTGCTTGAGCAGGGAAGTTAGACCAGGTGATCCACTGTGGTCCTTTCTAGTCTTACCCATTCAGTGATTCTCTGATTCAGCAGTAATCCATGCTCCTAATGTTCCACACTTATATCTAAGTTTTTTTGTGCTAATGGTCTGATGCACTGTGCTGAAGTCCACTGCCTGAGGTTAGCTTTATGACTCTTCCTAGCAAGGAGATCTGATTCTGAGGAATTTCACTCTCATTCTGAGGAATTAGAGCAGAAGCGAAATACAGGAATAGCATTTGGAAGGCATTTGAAAAAAGTTTGAGGCAATCCCTATGTTCCTAAACAAGCAGGACATTGATGTCCATTTAAATTTTCCAAAAGCTAAGGGCATCCAGGCCAGATATTCATGCAATGGTAACAGCTAAGAAACATAAAAGAAAAATCAACTACCCATCTTTTAACTGTGGAATCAGTGTTTTAGGGCTCATAGCATCACAGAAAGATTTAAACTGAAGAGTTTACTCTAGGAGTAAACTCTAGGAGTCATCCAGTTCAATCCTCTGCTGAAAACGGGGTAGAATTTGTGGATCTGTTGTTACTCAGAACCTTGTCTAGCCAAGTCATAGTCACAACCTGCTTTTTCCAATGATGGTTGTAATTTAGTTCTTTTTATCTCCTGGCCTGCTCTGGTTTTCTCTGTCACATGTCGCTGAAAAGGTACCTACTAGCTGCCATTTCTCCCTCTAGATAAGATCATTGCTCCATAGCGTTTTCCTTATGAAAGTCAAAGCATTTCCAAGAACCTGAACCAAAGCAGCTTAGCTCCCAGAGGTTTTGTGATTAATTGACAATCTAATTGCATTATATTAGTTTGTAGCAAGAGTTTCTCCTTTAGAGACTTCAAAGAATCTAATTGGTAAACCATACTTACAAATGTATTTATGACTTTTCTCATCATCTACATTTACTAGGTAGCAGAGACTCCATGCAGGCAAGAACTCTGAGGTTTTCTGTGGCTTAATACATAACCTCTGACTAATGCATTTCTCATGATTAGGGAGTTCATTAGATCTTATTTGCCCATGTGAAATTTCTGTTGTCTTTTAAGAGGCTGAGGCTCAGCAGAGGTTCAGCATTAATAGACAAAACTTGTTTTGCAAGTTTTTTGAAACTTTTGAGAACTTAATATTAGATGTCTATCCCTCTGCCAAGTTTGGCTAAGGTTACAGGAGAAGAGGCTCCTCTGTCTCACACACAGACCACCTACATGGAAAACACATCCACACATGACTCAGTCTGAAGAGTCTTTCCAAAAGTACCTTAACACTTCAGTGTGGTCTGCACCCATTTCTATCTGACACTGGCAAGCTTCAGAACAGACAGAAAAATCCCTGTCCAGAATTTGCAGCATTTCCTACCGGTGTGTTTTGGTGGGGTGACCCTCTGTTCAGCATTTTGGCTCTAACCTTTACTGTATTTCAAGTTCTGGACCCAAAAATGGCACATTCTGACAGACGAGTTCTAGGTACTGACATCTTTTAGTTAGATTGTGTAGAAACTTGACTCAATGTCAGCTATTGAGGCTTATCTTGTTTCAACTGGACACATATTCATCAAAGAAAATATGGAAAAAAGTCAACAACATAGCTTAAAGTTCCAGCTGAAACAAGCTGGGAGGTATTTTTAATTAGTAAGTTTGGTGGTGTATTCAGGAGACAAATGAAGAATAATCAGTAAGAATAGAACCAGTAAACAGTTGATCAGTTCTTAGAAAACATTTTAATGACCTTCCAGAATAGGGAGCCAGAACACTGTGGGCAGAATACAAACAGCATCTCTCTCATTCCAGGTATTCAATGCACTTTTTTTTCACTTCAAAAACTCTCAATATGATAGGCATTCAGAAGTTTTTCAGGCCATTTTTGTGGAATTGCTTCTCTTTTTAAAAATTTGTTTTGTTTTGTTTTTTTTTTTCAGTAAGTCAGGAAATTATCTCTAAAACTGAGTATTCCTCTACAAATTTCTTAATTGCAGCAAACAAAAAGGTTCTTAGGCCACTCTAATTTAATTGTAATGCATGGAAAGTATTAATATATGCTGTTTGGAATCCTCTTTATGTAATACTTCTCTCTTGTCTAAAAGCATAAGGAGTTAGCATAGTTTAGTAGCCTGCAGATTATGAATGCAAAGCAGAAACATCCAACATCTAATTCCAGTCGCCGTCTGAATGCAACGGGACATTGTCTAAATTCCTTGGGCATTCTGTTCCTCAGTTCCCATCCTATGTGGGATGGGTGTAATAACAACTTCACGGTGATATTTTGAGGCCTGGTTCACTCTAACCAGTAAAGTTTATTGAATCTGTAAACTGTATAATTGCAGTGCAGTTCTACAAATGCTCTTAACAGTCTTTTCTGAAATACTTTCTTTGCTTCATTTTGAAATTCCCATGCAAAACTGCCAAACAGAATCTGGGCTTTATATTCAGGAAGCCTGTAATCATTCCATGAAGTTTAAGAAATCTGGCAGCGATCTGGAAAATTTAGGAGGTAATGAAAGGTTACCAGGAGGAATGCAGAAGTGCCTTGTATGGTAGTGGAGAGTAGAACCAGTACATATTTTGATAATACAGCACAGCTCTTGTCTTTGGGGTGGGCCCTGGTTGTATAGCTCTGCCTGCATCTGAAATGCATGGCAGTGCAAACATCACACAGAGATTCTCTTAAACATTTGTAAATAGTTCAGCAATTTTGAGAAGCGGGGTGGAGCCTGCAGATGGCTAAAGAAAGAAGTATTATTCTCATGCTTGCTGAACTCACTGTCCCAAGCCCAGTTCTGATCCTAATGTAAACCACTGCCACTTGCCTTCAGGCACAGTTGTACAACGCGTGTCTGACCAGACTTGGAAGGCACATGCTGTTCCAGAGAGGGCAATGCTGCATCCAAACCTGACCCAAATGTGGTACCCCAAACTGAGGATTTCTTTCTGCTTAGCAAGAAAAGGTGCAGTACTGGGTATATTGTTGGTGGCTTAGAGGAGATGCAACTTTTTAAACTGAAAGCCAGTTCTGAAAACCAGAAATTCTGAGTATCATCTTGAGGCTGGGTTTTCTTTCTCTCACTATTAACCACTTAGAGAAAGCCATTACCTTTTCTAATTCTGTGGTTTAATTTTTTAAATGAGGATAGCAGCGCCAATGTTTCTGGAACCTTCTGGAGACAATTAATAATTTTAAAATAACTTGAAGGTGAAAGGTGGTAAATGTTTACTCAGGTGACTGTTCTCTACATTCCAGTTTCACTGGACTCAATATAGAAATTTTCTTGGCCAGCAATACCTGGCTATTACATGTAGGCTTTGGGGCTTTAAGTGCCTTTTGCAGCCACTCAGCTCCCCTGCTCTGAATCTTGGCTCAAGGTGTGGTATCTTGTATTTTAGATATACCCTGATGCTGTAACTGCAGGTGAATTTTAATTCTTAGTTCAGCCAATTGAACTTGTATACTGAGTTAACTGCAGTTATTTATTTACTTACCAGAAGACAACATCTAAATAAAGAACTAAATAAAATTTAAAAAAAAAGCCAACATCCTTTAATCCCAAATGGTCTAATTCAGATTGCATGATTAGAAGTATTGTTTGCTATAGCAGCACTATGCTAGTCTGCACTATTAATCATTCAGAGAACATCTATGAGGTGGGAAATTCTCATTAGTGCAGGAAAACGTGGTGTCAGCAAATGCTTCATCTTTCAAATTGATAAGAACAGGTCCCTGCTGACAGAAGTCTGGAAAGGGAATAGAATGTGGAATTTTAGACTCCCATCTCAGAGGAGCTTGCCAGCATTCCTCATACGTGGTGGTACACAGGTCTCAGTCCCATTAGCAGAGGTAATAGGAAGACAGAGCTCTTTGGGAGGGGTTCTCTAGGGACTCCAGGACAGGAATTAGAGGCCTCTGAGGAATGTCAGAGTCCCACCCCATTAGTTAACCCATATCCTTCACTTTACATTCATAGTGATAGGGCTGACATCCACAAGTGAGGCAACACTGAGTCATCAGTCATCTAACCTAGCAAATTACTTTCACAGGATTCCCCACATCCCACAGAGTGGACAAGAAATGTGGAGATATAATTTTTTGGTTGAGTGCGGTTCTTTTTGTCCCAAGACAGTGACTTTTGCCTGTTCTATTGCTAATAGTGACCCCTACAAGAAACCTGCCAGAGGGAAGGTACAGAAGTGAGACCTGGCTAGCTACCTGCTCATACCAATTTGCAGCCAATTCAGCTCACTGATAGAATCATAGAATGATCACAGTTGGAAGAGATCTTAAGATCTTAAGATTTTCCAGTCTGACCATCCACCCAGCACTACCATTGTAACCACTAAAGCACATCACTCAGTGCCAATGCAGATGCCTCTTAAACATCTCCAGGTATGATGAGTCAAGCACCTCCCTGGGAAACTTATCCCAATGCCTGACCACCCCAGCAGTGATTTTTTTCTAATATTTAATCTGAATCTCCCATCTCAGTTTAAGGCAATTTCCTCTGGTCCTCTCACTGCAGACGCAGTAGAAGAGACCAGCCCCCACCTCACAACAGTCTCATGTAGTTGTGGAGAGTGGTGACCTCCTCCCTGACTGCCCTCTTCTCGAGGCTAAACAAACCCAGTTCCTTCAGGCACTCCTCATAAAACAAGTTTTCTAGACCTTTCACCGTATTGCCCTTCACTGGACACGCTCCAGTGTCTCCATGACCTTTTTGAAGTGAGGGGCCCAAAACTGAACTGTATTAAAGATGTGACATCACCAATGCTGAGTACAGGAGGGAAGTTCTTAGGTTTAGGAGGGGCTCTTTGCTATTGGGGTGTTGTGTTTTTTACCCCAGCCAACAACCAAGCCCCACACAGCTGCTCACTCACTCCCCCACCACCACTGGGGGTAAAATTGAAATGGTAAACTTGTGGAATGAGATAAAGACAGTTTAATAGGGAAAGCAAAAGCTGTGCACACAACCAAAGCAAAACAAAGCATTAATTCGCTGCTTCCCATGGACAGGCAGCTGTTCAGCCATCTCCAGGAGAGCAGAGCCCCATCACCTGTAATGGTGGCTTGGGAAGTCAAACACCATCACCCCCAACATCCCCCTTTCCCCTTTCATCCCCCAGTTTACACACTGAACATGATGTTATATGGTAATATATGGAATATCGATTTGGTCCTGCCCTGGCTGTGTCTCCTCCCAGCTTGCCGTGCATGCCCAATCTTCTCACCAGAGCTGCTCAGCAATAGCAAAAACATCTCAATCTTACTGGGACTGTTTTCAGCACAAATGCAAAGCACAGCCCCTCAGTCCACTGTACCTCAGTTCAAGCCAGTACATGGGCTTAAATCAGAAAATATTGTGGGGGAAGAATTTGCTTTAATAAGCGCAAAAGGAAAAGAAGTGTATTGTCCAGAGCATCTGCATACAGCTGACACTTTCTCTAGTGTTAAAAAAAAAGCTTTATAGATGTTCACATTATCAGGATTGTGCAACAACTTCTTTGAGCATGACATTGAGGCTGTATGCACTCTGTGCCTAGAAAAGTAGCAACAACTTGTAGGTAAGGAATGATGTAAAGTCTGGAGAATAATAATAGAAAACTGAATTTGAAGGAAGACAAAAATAATTTCCTTTGGAAAATGTTGCTTTTGGGTCTCCAAACTATCTCAGTCCACCAGATTGTGCTAGGTGTTGTCTTAGAATGAGCTATTAGAAAATCCACATTTTACCTTACTAAGCATGTAAGAGTAAGGTAACTTCTTTAGACTAATAAATGACTCTTCACATCAAGGGAGTAATTTCTCTTCCCCTTTGTGTAAAAAATTGGTTCATCCTTTACAAAATCTCCTTTTTTGTGGAGCACATCTCTAGCACACTGACCAGTCAACATCTACCAACTTAAGCAGATATTTCACTTCCCATTATGGGTGGAAGAGTGAAGATTTAGACCACCATCTTAGACAAGACTTTTCTCAGAGTGAAGCTATTTGCAGTAGAGCCTCACAAAATACGAGTCCATCTTGAATGAGCAGCAATGGCAAGCATGCATTGTGGCAGCTAGAGTAGGAGAAGAAAACACAAAGTCCTGTTTTACATTAGTTGCAAATAAGCCAGTATGTAATAATCTTCAAAATATGAAATGTTTTCTTTCCTTTGTTTTGACTAGATTTGTAATAAGTCAAACAATATAATAAAAGTCAGAGTGGGGCTGCTAAAGCCAATCCTCTCTGTGGCCTAAAACAACAGTAATGCAGGCAAGATAAGTATTTTACTCTTTCAGTCATTTTGGAAACTAAACTGGATGGCTAATTGAGTCAAAGTTTAATTTCCTGAATATTTGTCAAAAATTCAACATGTTTTTTTTTTGATGGATGATAATGTGCTATACTCACCATGTTCAAAGTCAAGGCATAACATTGTTTAGTAGCTTCTATTTTATCTTTGTGATATGTACACGAATAGAATTCAGCCTCTCAAACTGCAACAGAGTTTATGCAAGCCTCTTATCTAGGCTGCTGTGAAATAGTGCTGTAAAATATGGTAAATATCACATGAAAAACATTTTTCTGTTGCTTAGACACAAGACTTCAGTGAAAGCAGGGTTTGCTTGCCAACTTGCAAGGGAGTTAAATGGGCTCAAAAAGGTGCTCTCTGTTCTTGCACTATCTAGTTTTTCCATGTGTACTTTATACCTTGCCAGGAAACAACCAGGCAATAATGTTGCAATTAAATAGCAAAATAGGTAACATTGGAGATTATGGGCAGCTAATGCTGATGTTCCCACTGTCCCTTTGAGTGTCTCATTCCATTGATTGTAAAGGGAATCTGGATTCCTAAATTTGCATTTCCTTAATTGCACCTAAGGTAGATGCCTAAAGTAAGCAAAGTGTATCACTAAGTAAACATAATAATTGTATCTTAAATCTATTCCCACTTCAGTGTCTCTGCTTTTCCCTTTTCCTGCTTTTTTTAAGATAACAAAAGAAAATAACTTTCAGATGCTTAGCAATCAGCTGGATGTGAGATGTGCAAGTTCTTTTTCTTACCTTCTTTTACCTTCACTTTCCTCTGGTAAAGGCAGATTAGACAAGTGGTAAACAAATCCTTTCAAATCTGGTCCTCACATTTTAAAGCTGTAACTGCAAATTAGACCAATGATATTGATAGGAATTTCAAGTGCTAAACACCATTAGAGATGCAGTACTTAATCCTGCAAACTGATGAGCACTCTTGACCTGATCCAGAAATACACTTAAAAAGACTTATGGCAATTTTTTACATAAGATTGCTATTAAATGCTTTGCTGCATTGGGTCAAAATAGATAATGGCAAGATAAAGTTCATGTCACCTAATTTTAGCCATTTAACAGTAAGATGTCAATCTGAAGCTAATGATCAAAACTCGGCCTGTTACTAAAGAGAGGAGGTAAAATCATCTCCAGAGAGCAATTTTATTTTAGACATTTATTTATGAATGACTGAATTTTTCCCACTCATTCCTCTCTTTCTCACTCTCTCTTGATGGTAGCCCTCTGGCTTAGACTACACATGTGACTTTCTGAGAGTCAAAGTAATTCAGCTTAATTACCTATTCATTTCTGCAGAATTTGTAGTGTTTTCATTTAATCTATGTATCAGCTAAAAATACTGATATAGTTTGAATGCAACGATGTGGTCTGTGTCCTTCTGTTGTTACATGTAAGCAGAAAGAGAAAATAAATGCTACCTCTTGAACTCTATTTTTTTTAATATTACACAAGACTAAAATCACTTGGCCATGAAATTTTCAAAAAGAAATAATTTATTCTCTTTTTATCTATTATTGAATCTGCAGATTGCTGTCACACCCATGGTGATAAATTTATACCTAGTTCTCTGATGGAAAGAATTCAGGCAGTGAGAAGTAACTGCCTGTTAGGAGTGGAGCTCTTATCTAGATGTGGAGTCTCAGCTAAAAGTGAATTAATGACTTGTAGAAAAAAAAAAGCACAGCACTTCTGTTCTGACATATTCAAAAGTTTTTTCAGCAAGTGGATCTCAACTAAAGCTAAAGATCATCAAAAGGCAGCCACACAGCATTGTGGAAAACTCTGTAGTTGAGGTTTGCCAAAGGCCTCCTTGTGTGGTCTTGAGATCCTCTGAATTCTGATATAAACCACAAAAAAACTGATAATATCTAAGTGCACTTAGTACTGAAAGGATAAAATTAAAACCTTGATCATAAAAGTGTAGAATGAGTAAAATCTGGATAGAAGATTTAAACTTTTGCACAGAACCTGACTTTATTTTGCTTTCCATGCAGTATCAATAAATAAAACTTTCATCACAAGCTTGACACAACATATTTTTGAGTGCAGTGAAGGCATTTTAATGGTATGTTCTCACAAGCTCAAATTAACACATCTTAATTGTCTGTCAGTCAAATGTCAGTGGCTGGATGTGCATGTGGTCCCAGCCCATTGCAAACAGGCAGATGACCAATCTTCATGGGTGACTGCTCATAAACCCAGGTTCCTTTGCCAGGCCAGGAGCAAGTTTGGAGCAGTCAGTCTCCACCAGATCACTGAAAGCCAGCAATACCTTGCAATCAAGAAGGCAAATGGAATTAGAGCTGGAGCCTGAGGAGCTACTGATTCTGTCACCAGTGGATTCTGGGGGGAAAATGGTAAGATTTTCCCGTTGACTGCATTTTATTCTTTGTTCTTGCAAATGAATATATTACAGTGTAAGTCTGAGCCACAGTTTGATTAAATTTTTGTGACTTTTTCCCCAGAAATCTGGGCTATATTTCTACAAATCATTGAAATTCGCACATACTTCTTCTTAAGAAATTATTACAGTGGGGCTGATCTATGAACTATTCCAAACTGTCTACATCACTTCCAGGTCTTTCTTTTAATCACACAGAAATGTTGTGGTTTTTTTTAAAATAAATCTACTGAGGTGACTTTGTTTTCAAGACATGTATTTCTACATCTGATTTGAGCTGATGTGGATACTTGACACTTTTTCATTTAAATCACCTTTGTACATTTCATTTTATTCATTGATGCAAATTTAAACGTAATTTTTGTGTTGGGAGAAGTAACAGAATTGAAGTATACTCATTGAAAACCATACTGTACTAATTCTAAAAGGTAATTCATTGCCCTGCAGTCTGGTTAGCCTGATTGGACCCAGAGAGGTCACTGGGGCTCCTTGTGAATGCAGGAGTCAGTGTGGGATGCAGGGCTGGGGCAGAAGTATCTGTTTGCTTTACCTGGAAAATGGATTTCAAATATTCCTGGGAGGGCTTTCAGGATCTGCCCACATGAATGTGTTCCATCTCGAAGATGGATAATACTGATAACACACAGATGTTGTTTATTTGTAGAAACCCATTTATTAGATTTTAGAAGTGTCAGGGGTATACTGAGGGAAAAATTTTCCAGTGTGGTGCAGCCTACTCTAGGTAACAAGGCATTTGATGCTTTCCATGAGCTGCAGCCCCAACAACTGAATCACAGAGAGTCTAAAGCAGATAGAACCGTGCAGAACTGCTTTATTTGCAGGGCCAAGAGATTCTGGGAAAAGGCATCTCTGGAAACTACTTAAGAGCCACAAACCCCACATAGCATCTAAGAAAACTTCCATGTTTTCTTAGCTCATGGGTTAGATCTTCTACTGCTGTCAGAACATGCTCCTCATAACATTATAACCTTGGGACAGTGGTAGTAGGTCACAACAAAACTCCATTTACACCAACATCCTGTCTCCAGCAGCGACCACAAGTCAGTGTCTAAGGAAGAGTGTGGGAACAAGGAAAACCTTAGATAGATCACTGAAATGCGTTCTCACCCTTGAGTAATTTTCAAATAAAAGTAAATCCTAAGAACAATATGGGTATGTTGTAGGCTTCAGTTTGGTTTTTATTGGGTGTTTTTTAATTTGGTGCTATTAACTGATTTCTTACCCACGGGCTTGTCCAGTTTCTTTTTCATGCTCTGCAAATTTTAGCATTCACAGCATCATGTGGCAAGCAGTTCACAAGCTGGACTATTTCATGAAGGACAATAATTGTGCTCTTTGTTACTTATCAATATCCCTTAACCTAGAGACAAAAACATGGACAATTGTGGCGGTCCATTGAGATTTTTCACAGCAACACTCATTAAGAAAGTACTAAGCTCTGTAGCTGTTTTATCGCTGTTGGGCCTTGGGGTTTTTTGTTTATTTGCTTGTTTTTACTGATGCCACTTGTGTCCCCTCCCAAGGAGTAGCTGGGGTCAGTTCCCATCTCTCCTGAAGGCTGCCTCTGTGCCCTCTTGGGCTGTGACCTTATCTGTATAACTAAGTGTTGAAAGTACTGGCAGTTTAATCCCTTAAGTTTAATTCCACATTCTTAACAATAGTTTGCTTCCCCCACCCTTTGCTTATCTTGTATATATACACAGAATGGTTCACTGGAAGTGAGTCTGCTTTTTTCTTAGTATACAGAAACCCCAAATCCAGAGGAAGGACAAATAAACTTTCAGGTTAACTTTGAAATTGTAATACTTAAATGAAAAAGAAAAACAATCTGTCTCCTTCTTTCTATTATTCATCTGGTTATGAACTCTCAAGGTCTTTTTTCATGTTATGTGGATTAGAATATTTTTATTTTTTGAGCAGTAGTAGAGCCTATCACATGACACAATAAAAATGGGGGAAAAGAAGGCTTGAAGAACACTAAAAATCTTGAAAGTCACAATCAAAGAATTACTGTATTCAATTACTGTATCTTTACACAAAAAATATGTATTATTTTTACTGATTTATTTTTGACAGTTGCTGGTCTCAAGAGTATTATGCTTCTGAATAAAAGAAACTGGAAGAATAAAGTACACTTGTGTGTCTGCAAGTAATTTTCTCCTTGGTCTAGCAGTATTCATGATCATTTTATCATTGCAAGATAGCTCACACTGTGAAATTCAAGAGCATTTTCTTTGGGAGTATTTCAGGTGAAGCCACACTAGAATTGTGGTCACAGTGGTGTGTCACGGTACTATCGGGGTCAGAGTAAAGAATCTTGGAATGTGCCATAAGTACTTCTTCAACGTAAGTAATCCTTCAATATAAGCTCTTCTTTATGTCTTCTCTTAAGTCAATAACGCTATAGAAAAAATTGGGGTCTATTCAGAGATGCATTGTCTTCCAACAGAAATGGAATCAATCTTCTTTCATGTCAAATTATGCATCTCTGAATTCGGACAAACAGCCATGGTTTCCATCTTTTTATGTTTCCCTTAAAAGATAAAAGCAGAGTGGTGAAAGAGCTCTCAAGATATCACTGACTCACCTTCCACTGAAAGCATTCCCCAAGGTGATTGTTTATCCTGTCTGCAGATCCCAGTGAGGAAGAACCTGCAGCATCCCTTGGTCATCTGATGTCACTCATTGACTGTACACTGCTAAGCAAAGCATGCTGTTTGCTGGAAAACACTCTCAGCTTGGGAATTTGGTAAGTGAGAACTGTTAATTAAGGAGGAAGATCTTTCCTAATGAAGAAATTGTTCATGTAAGCTCTTACTGTAATGCCTCTAACCCAGCTAAACCCATTGGGCAGTCATGCCTTATTTATAACTAACGCAGATTTTTTTCCCATCTCAAGCTTGAAGATGTTTAATACCCTAGAAAGTGCTGATTTAAAGGAAGCATAGGTTATTTTGCAATGTACCTTTTCAAGTACTTAGCTTGAGGAACTGCAGTTTTTCTAACTTTTCTTCCTAGCATACCCTTACTTAGCCGAGGCTCTTAATAAACTAGCACATTTATAACCTTCAGAGCGTGGCAGCACAGAAATGCAGTGAGGACAAGCAGCTGTCTCCTCACAGGTGCAATATTCAGAGCCCCACCAACACCAGGGAGGCCAGTGCCCCCTTCATGGGAAGGGCACACCACCCACTGCCAGCTCACCCTGCAGGGCCCCATTGCAGCATCCCTTGGCACCAAGGGTTTTCACGGCATGTGAAACCTTCTGCTGGCTAAACGCACAAGGGAAAAACATTTAGAAACTGCCAGCTTAGAAAACTATGTAACAAAAGCAGCTCTAGTGAGGAATAATGTTTGTTGGCATTCCCTGAACATGTTGCAGATCATTTACAGGTCTCAGCAAAATTCCTATAGAGCGCCAGGCCCAAGGAGTGAATTAGTATGCTTCGTGCTGTGAAGCCATTTTCTTTAAACAAAATACAAAGTTTAGAAACTGCATGAGCTTTCCAAATGGCATTATCTCCTTATCTGGATAAGGAACAGTAACCAATTAATAATTTCTGGTTAGTTACACATAGCTTTTTCTAATTTCTTTCAGCTCCAATGTCATTGAGCAATTTCTAAATGTATTTTAGGTCTGTTACCAAAATTGCTGTCCTTGACTTGCTTACCAGAGTCCCTGACTGCCATCTGAATTATTTTTTCTTGTAATTTGCATGAGATATGTCTGTAATCTGGCAGGATGTACTTGATCCAATAGCCAGGCATTGCAAAAGCCTCCTGTTATTTTTATACAGCTTAGCAAAGTTATTCGAGGAACTTTCAGTGCCTTAATGTTAAATGGTTATCTAGCTATCTGTTAAAAGGGAACAATGTTTCCTGACTGACTCTAAAGCGTATGGATTCTACTTTATTTGTCATAAATAGCTTATTTCTGCTCATGTAAAAGAGTTCCTCAGACCAACTGGAATAATAATGTGGCATGCAGCTACCGTCCAAGCAGCCAGCCAACCAGAGCATGATCCTTTATCATAGTTTTGCATTGTTCTGCTAACTGCATGATGCCAAAAAATAATAATAATAAAGAGAAATCCTTTGTTCCCTTTCACTAACCTAGAAGGTCACAAAACAGACAGTTCCTTCTTGATTACACTAAATAAATAAAAGTCTGATTCATAGAGGGGAAACAATCATCTGCCAACTGCCAAACCCTATAAAGGGTAAATCTGTTTTTACTTTGTGAGCCAGATTGATGAGTCACCGAGGCTATGACTACTACCAGCAAGAATTAAAACGCACCCAAAAATATAACCTCCCTTTGTACTTCACAAGGGTACCTCGACAGCAGACTCCACTCTGGGGCAGGGACCACCCCAGCATTTGCTCTCCAGAACCAGGGGCCCTCCCTATCACAGCTACTGAAAAGCATTTGCTTTATTCACAGCCATAAACTCACCAAAGGAGATGAATAATTAGGTTCTTCATTTGGGAAATCAGCCACTATGGAAATAAACACCCACCTCTCCTCCCTCCTCCCTGGCCTGGGCGAGCTGCCTTCAGAACATGCCATAAGCAGAGGTTCCTCCCGGAGCCCAGTGACGTGTACTTGGATGCAGACAGGAGGGTTCTCAATAGGGAAACCCGAGCAGGCTGGTCCAGAGAAAGACAGAGATAAAGATTGGGAGTTTTTTTGGATCTTCTTGCAAAGTGTACTTTCCAAAAGGCTCGAGAAAACAGGATGAAATAAACTGGTCACTCAGTATTTTGAAAATTATGCAAGAAAAATGTTAATGGCAACAAGAATAATAATGATTTGTTCATTCATTTCATTTCATGAAATGGGTGAATTTGCACGTCCACTACAGTCACTGACAAAATTCCTGTTGATGGTAACTGTGCCAGAATTTCACCAACTGCATTTATCCCCTAAATGCATGTTTTAGTAACTCATCAAAACTAATGCTGTAAAATTTTTGTTTTTAAATACAGCTCTTTCCACTGAGACACATCACAACCCAACAGAAGCTGTCTTGAAAGAGATAAGGTACATCTTTGTCATTCCTTAATTCAGCTATGTTTTATTCCAAAAATTAACTCCTGCATCCTCAGCTATGCATGCTCAGGGTCCACAAACAATCCTTAGAAATTACATACAAGTCATCTGAAGTGAACTGTAATTAAGTGAGTTAAAAATAGCTCTTGTTTATGAATAAAAGTAATTGTCAATTCCCAGGTAAACATCTCTATTGTCAGCCTGGCATTTGGGACCCTTTGCAGCAAGATCTATCATGGATCTGAGCCCCTAAATTTGGGTGTTGCTTATTAAAAGTAAAAAGTAGAATATGACCATATATTAACTCTCCAGTTACCTGGCTAAAAATCATTTTGGTGAAGAAATGATTCTTCATAAAGAAGTGAGAAAAATAAAAAGAATGACAAATGATTCAAACACTTAATCATTAATAGGGAAGAAAGCAAACACTTGCACACTTCTTTTAGGCCACATGAATCTAAACAGCAGAATAGCTTCAACCTCTTACAGACTAGAAGAACTGCAATTGATACTCAAGCTGTTCAGAGAAGGTACTTTTATGTTCTTTACTGCACAGTAATGGAATGTTGTAACCTTTGGAGAGCAAGGTTACCAGTGCTGGTAACCCTTGGAAAAGGGTACCCTATTTTTATTTAATTTTATTTGGTTTTATTTAAAATGCCATAAATTATTAATTTTTCTAATCCAACGAAGTGTTTACTTTTATTTCAATATTTGAAATTAACATTATTTTATTGCCATTTAAAGCATGAGCCTGCTTAAGATAGTGGGGTTTTATTATTAGATGTTGTAATTCAGCCTTTTAAAAAAAATTATATGCACAGTTCCATACATTTGATAGATTTTTCTTAAGACACTTTTCTAGGAAACCCAAAACCTTAATATTAAAGCTACTTTATTTTTTTTAGTGCTTTGATCTTTAGACTGATGGGAGTGGAGTTAAAAAGTAGATAATTCCACTTTTTATCCATAATCTCAATCTTTCACAGTTATTGTAACAATGACAATTGGATATGTAATGAAATATAAAGAAATTCACAAAAAACAACAGAAACATATTTGGCCAATGCAGTCACAAAAAGACAGGGGAAGTTCAGATACCAAACCCACCTGTTTTGCCAGCACCAGTTTAGATATAAATATCTACTTTTTTTTTCTGGTGGTTCCATCAGAGCACATTAGCATATATCCCTTGGGAGGGCAGGGTTATAAACTGCATTCATATTCCTGTCTATGAAACCTCTGAATAATACATGTAATTTGTGACTCATATGCCAAGAATCCAAATTCAGTGTATCTATCAGCAGTACTAAGTGTTCTAATTTTTTTTTAATAAATTAATTAAATGCTCTTAGTCCGTCATTTAACAGTCATAAGGTTCTCAAAAGCAAAAAGATTTTATACATATATTTTTATATGTGTGTATATATATATATATTTATATATTTATTTATAAACCTGTAAAAATGGAGGAGGAAAGTCAGTGAACTGGGGCAGAGTCTGAAAATCCTTCCCTAACCCAGTGTGTGAGGCTAATTTTTCTGCACCTCAGTTTTCTATGCACAACAAGCTCATAATCATTCTCTGCCTTGGAGAGGTGTTGTGGTGACAAACCATGTTTATTTGAGAAGTTTACACATACAATGAAGAAGGCAGCCATAAAAATAAGTAGGCAGATAAAATTGATTCACTGGCTGAAATAAAATTATGCTCGTAAAATTAATTTCAAATTTCATCTTCTTGTCTGTGTATAGAGACCTAAGGCATAGGAAATAAACCATGGGTTTACTGCTGAAGAGTTGACCTGAAAAGAAATAGTTGACATCTTTTTCTGGTTTCCATTATTCTGTTTGTCTTTCTTGATCTCAATTGCTTAATTTTTCTGTGTCTCTTTGGAAATTTCAAAATTGTTTCTACCCTATCCTCTCCTCCCAAACTAAATATCTGGACAGATGTGTGGGCATGGGTTGCTCAGAGAGCTGAGAGAGCAGGATGGAGCATGACAAAGCTGTGAGTCTTTAAAGGAGCAGGGCTGTGCACCAAACTCAGAGCATTTGCAGAGACAAGACCACAGATGTACAGAGGAATCTGACTTGAACTTAGAAAAGACCTAGGAGTGGGCAGAGATAAAGCCCAAAATGGCAGTAACAGAGAAGGTTGTGTCCAGTCCTACAGCTTTCTGTGAGCAGTGACATACTCCTGTGTTATTTACAGTGAGGAATAAAGCATAGGGTTTAGAACTTTTTTGGCTACTATTTGTTTCAGATATGAGAAGCCTCTAAAGAGCTGCACTGTAAATCCAAATGCACAAGGCTGGAGGGCTTCAAGCTTTATTTTGAGCTTGGCACCTGAATAACACTAAGTTTCTGTGGCTGAGAAGCCCCCAGCTTCCTCCAAGAAGCAAACATGTCTAAATGAGAAAAGCAGGAGAGCACTGTGGATCAAGGGAAGCTGAGGATTAGTCTCTGTATGCAATAACCAAAGAGAAGCAGCCTGAAGGTTAATATAAGCAGATTAATGGTTTCTTTCCAGATACTGCAGCAGATATAAAGGAAAAAGAAATAACAAATAAATAGGGACACAAATAAACAAACAAAAAAATGAAAAAGAATTCCCACACTGAAATCATGGCAAACAAAAATTTAGCTAGAATAGTCCTCTGTCTGCAGAACTGTAAATTGCACCTCTGTGTGTGTGACACAGCAAGGTCCCAGAAACCAAAATAAAGCCCAGTAATCAGAGAGGAGAGCTTGAAGTAACATTCACCAGTGTTAATAGTGTAAAATGTACAGCTAGCACTGAACTGATTGACTGGTTGGTTGATGACACGTGGTTTTGTCCAAGCCAAGAGAGATTGTAAAGGTGACAAGACTTTATGTCCTTCAAGCTTTATGCAGGGGTGGTATAGAGACTTTGAGAACTGCCTCCAAGACCGAGAGGGTGAGGTGCAGGGAGGCAGCAACGGTACTGCTGTGCATATAACAGCCAAAGCTGCTATATGAAAAATATAAAAGATGAGAAAAGTGCTGTTTTAACATTCTGTGAATATCTCCCACAAAGTTACCAGATCTCCCTACAGTCTGGTCTCACTTAGGAGAAGGATAAACCCTGCATAAAGCCTTGAAGTTTCTTTCTCTTGGGGCTTTTTGCTTCTCCCTTTCCTTTGAACAGTATGTTGAGACAAGAGATAGGGATGCTTAAAAAATGAAATAGGGACAGAAAGGGGAAAACACAGTGGGACATATCATATTCCTGGCTTAAGCAAATGGAATGGAAACAGGGACATTAGTTCTCTGAATTGCTCTATAACATGAAGTTGTGAAATTGCAATGGAAGTGAAAAGAGAGGTAACAAAATGAAGAGTTGTCACACCTTAATTGAAGGGTCTAGCAGGAGAGAAAAGCCATATGTCTTTAATGTGTTCTTAAAAAAATTAAATGCAAAGACTCTTTTATGAGAAAAGCAGACTCCTACAAATGTGGTGAAGAACATGGAGATCAGCATGATGCCAAACTGAATCAAACTACTTCTATAAGCTACCATTATATGTGCTTCATTCCTTTTTTATACCATGGCAGTAGTGGGATGAAAGTTAAAGAACATTTAGAGTAAGAATAGAACTGTAGCTGTAGGTCAAGAGAGTGGAATGGAGTATTCAAATGATGGTCTACATGTGAGAAAACATGAGGGCTGAATACATATTGCAAGGGCTCATTTGAATGGACACTACCAGAGACATAATGCTAAAAACACAAAGAAGAAAACTGACCACACCAAGGGAAAAGAAAAAGAAAAAAAAGAGCAGAGGTTGCTGAGTTGAAATTTCCATGTCCAATAGTTTTTTATTGTGTTGCAGGAAAAAAGACTGATTAACAAGGTTCAGATTAGAGCCTGGCACAAGGAGAGGGCAGTGGCAAGGAAAGAAAAAGGAAATTATAAAGCAAACAGAAGGAGAAGAAATAGCAGTGTTGAAGTACTAACAATTTGCCTTGAGCAATACTTAAAAGAAGAAAAGAAAATGCAATTAATTAAAGCCAACTTTAAATAACATGATGACAAGGCCAATTACTAATAGAATAAAATAAGCTTACATATTACTGATTTTATTGCTGTTTTTAATTGGGCTGACTCCTACCAAGTATATTTTCCTGCTTGATATTGGATTTTTGCATATTTGATACCTAATATAATTTTCAAGTCCAGATTATAGTGGCAGAGGAAGAAGAGCAGAAAGATCAGATCCTGAGCATATTTCTGCTTTTCACTCTGACAGGCACTTCTAAGAACAAGAACAAACTCTGACCAAGGGCAAGCAATTTCTGGGGGAAGAAGCTGAGTGAATGGCTTCTGCAGGGGAAGCACTGGCATTGATTACTGGGGCCATATGTGTTCAAAAACCACGTCTGTACAGCAGAAATGGCCAGGATGAGAGAGGTGAGCAAGCCATTAGAGTGTGACTTAGGGGGAAAGGCCAGAAGAGGCTTCTTTTAGAGAAGCTGCACACTTTAAAGGGAGAAATCTGGCCCCTCTTGTTCCTCAGTGAGTGATTTCATGATAACAGGATTTTTCATACATTCTTTCAACCAAACCAGATTTCCATTAGTAGGTGCCTGACTTTCCAAAGGCAATAACCTAGAGAGGTCTCTAAATATGTAAAATCTGGAGCAATATAATTTATTGGCTCAAATGCTGCATGATATGCTGCAAAACATTGTGTAAACACATGAGAAGACCATCTACATGGAATTTATTCTCTGCAAGGATCATCTCTCAGCTATGTGTGATACAGTTTTAGCAGTATCATGTAAGTTTTGAAGACTTATGCACAGTTTATAGATTCACTTGTGAGTTCTCAGCTTCTGCCCACAAGAGCTAAACCAAGGACCTATACCTGAATCAGGGAAACAATCTGGAGTTCTGGATTAATGCAAATCATGTTTCAATACTTTTTTTTTCATTTGTGTAAGTCACTGGTACATGAGTGTGTAACTGTTCCCAAATAAGAGAGAATGCAAGCCTGGAAAAAAATATTAATTTAACAGCTCTTCAGTTTAAGGAATAAAGATTTCTGTCTCTACTTGAAAAAGACATGGGATTATTTTCTGACATTAACCAAGGTAAGATTCATACAGCCCTGACCAAAATCTAGTGTTCTTTTTGCAGAGGAGAACGACAAATCACTGGAGATGGATTATACATGAAAAGCCAGAGCCTTCACCCTATTATGAAAAGTGTTCTGTAGAATGAGCCTTGTCACAAGCACTTCACAGAAATCTCACCCAGCTGAAAAATGACACTGACAGCCTTTTGCCACTCTTTGAAGAACTTTGTTCTTTATGTGCTTTTTTTCAATAACCTCTAAATGTGAATAAAGCCACAGACAGTCATTCTGAGGCATACATTTGCTCACATATTGTGTGGAGAAGAGCAAAATTAGGTGCTGATCAAAAAAGGCAGCGTGGAGAGTGGAAGTAAATATTCTGCAAAGGAAGGACACTGCAGTGTGGGAATTCCAGCAACAGTTTTTATTCTTTGCCTTCATCTCCAAGTTATTTGATTTTTGTTGGAGGAAATCTTCCCCCCAGTCTCACCATGTGCTTTCTGTTCTGTTTCAGAACAAGAGAGATTCAACCTCAAACCTTGGCGAAGAAGCATAAGAAAGGAAAGTTGCAAAGTTGTCTAAGCAAGAGCTTAGAGCTTAGACAACAATGAAAACTTTTATTCTAGGACAAGAAATAAAACAGGCTCAACTGCTTTGGTATTTGTTGTAAAACTCTGGCCTAAGTATTTTTCCTATTAGTCCATCTGGCAGCCTTCAGTAACTGTTCCTACACCTTGACTCAGCCAGCAATGGTGAGTCAGCGACCCACAGAGCAGGAACACGAGCGAGGAGCTGAGCGCGTACCAAGTGCACTTGTAGCCAGAACTGAACTAAAACCAGGCAGAAAAGAAAAGCTCTTCACCTAACACGGTCTTCTCATTTCAGTTAATTTAAACATCCTTCTGGGAAAAGCTCTACCTGTGAGTCAGCAAAATGCCTTAAGCACGGTGCACTGGAGAAGCCCTATTTAAGTAACAACTGAAAAATACACACAGGTATTATAAAATAATATATATAAGAGTGATGGTGGAAATTGTGTAGTTAAGTACCACAGGATGAATTGGAGAAGAATGGTTTTGTTCTCATAACTGATATATGGGTTATAAGCTACCAGCCAGCAAAGCCAGCCTTGGGATCAGTGAGGGCCCAAGCTGTTGGTAGGGGGACTAAATCCTGAGCTGTCTTCTCTGGTCTCTGGCCAGTGGTGGGACAGTCATACAGAAAACTTCTCTCAGCTGTCAGAAAGTGAGCTCAGCTGGCCCTGCACTTGTCTCTGACCATGGTTATGTGGTAAATTGTGTATTAGTCAGACCATGTCCTCCATGAGAACCAGCTGTTGCAGCTTCATTGCTGCCACTTGCACCAGCTTGGGATATAGCACTTTACAAGCAATTTACAAGGTACCACTACACCCAGAATTTTTAATGATCACCCCAGAAAGAGTTTCAATAGAATTATACAAATTCCATGAGAAGATGAAAATTGATCTCAAGATCCAGGTTTTGGTGTATATTTCTTATGGAGAGATACATTATTTCTTGTCAGATGCCATAGTACTATTTTGTCCTCTTGATTACGACATATATATTCAAATAATAGTGTAATTCATGGCATAGAAATAAAAAAACAAAAGGGACAAGTAGTAACAGAGGCAGCTGAATTAATAAAGCCCTAATTACAGGTATCAGGAAAATTTTTAAGGGAAGAAACATCCTAGCAGTCCCTGAGGCCCCTTTGTTCCTCGGGGTATGGCTTACAGGGCTCCGGGCAACACCTCAGGTGTCGCTCAGTCCCTCCAGCTCATCATGGCCAGGACGAAGGACCTGAGCACCTACTGACTGAGC
>NC_031773.1:23352097-23493629 GCF_001522545.3 Parus major | reverse complement strand
GTATTTGTGTGAGCAAAGCACTTGTGTTCTCCTCCCGAAGGGTGGTGCCAGTGCACCTCCCACCCAAACCCCACCTCAAGGACACTGGATGGAGATGGAGAGGACAAAAGAGACAGCCAGTGCCCTAAGCACATCTATAAATCCTGGTCACACCAGAGGAGAGATAACATTTCTACTTTATCACCAAAGGCACTTGGTTTTTGGGGAGATAAAATGTTTTTAAAGCTCCAAAAGGGCAAACCCTGCAACATTTCCATTTTCCTATTTTTCACTAAATCTCCTCCACTTTCTGATCACATTCCAAATGAACAAGAAGATATTAGTAAACAATATCTTTAACCAAAATGCAATTTCCTCTCATGTCAAAATGAAAGATAATCTGTGTAACTTTGGGGATTTGGAGGCCTTTCTATCAGAAAACGTATTTTCCTCGCATTAGCTAATTCAAGAGAACCTTCGAAATAGTCCTCCAGAGACAGCAGTTCCCTTTTATTGCATTCATCTGTCTTTTATGGCTTTGCTCTCATGAAAGATTAATAGCTGCAAAGGTCAAGGGCCAATATGAACATTTAGTCTGACCTGCATAGCATAGGCTATCAAATTTTACCCAGTAATTCTTGCATTGAATCCCATTAATTGGAGATAAAGCATCATACATCTTTTAGTGAGAAATGTTTTCTTGATTTAAAGGCTGCAAATTATGAGAAGCCTGCTCCATAAATTTTTTCCATGGTTTATTTAGCCTGACCTGCAAATTTTCACTAGAGCTTATTAAGATTTTTTTCAATGAAATATTTTACACTGGAGAAATTTGTGTATTATTAAAGGAGTGTACTCCTTGAGCTTTATCTCACCATTTTAATTCCACAAAAGAAAAAAAAACAACAAACAGAAAGTGTCATATTCCTTAACACATTAGATTCTTTATTCTGATTTGCTTTCTGGATGTTTCTCTTTCCTTAGTACCAGGATGACTGGGGAACCAGGCTATTCATGGTATCTGTGTAGTGCTAGGCAGTGGCAATGCCTCCTGTGATGTCTCAGCCAGACCAGATGTCCTCAGACACCCTGAGCTGGTAACCCCATCCTCGTCACGTGCATGTTCCCAAAACCCTGCAATTTCTATCAGTCCTGTGATCCTGCTTAAAAGCACCATAAATCCCATTTGTGCCTCCTGTGTTTGGAATATGGCTCTGGCCTCAGGAAACTCATCCATTGCTTTCAAATGAAGCACACAAAGTAAATTAATCTGTCAGAAGGCTATAGGCTCGTAGGGGCAATCCGTTAACTTTCTGGAGAAGGGTTTGGTCTCAGCCTGTTGACAGATCGATGGCAAGCCTGAGAGCCTCAGGTGAAGTACAGCCTGAGCTACACAGATTAGTCTGACCTGCAAAACAGTGTAACATACAGACACTGAACTGATGATAGTAGTCATAGGTTTGGATTACTTTACATCCTTTCCCAACAGATTCCCTTTCCCATGGGCTAAAATTCAGTAACAGGAATTTATCAGAGTGACTCTGACATGATTTTCTAACTAATTTCTTCCCTCTCTGTAAAATAAGCCATAGATATAAGATATATATCTATATATCTAGATATAAGAAGCTGAAATTCTCGAAGGAAACTTTTTTTCCCAACAGATAATTTAGTTTCTATAAGCTGAAGTTTAAAATAAAAAATATATATTTTGCATCAAATAATTTTCAATACAATTAGCATAATTTCCTCTTTCAAAATAGTAAAAATTGTTTGTGTATTTTTAAGATTTTTAATTTTGTAAATTAATTTTTATACAGACAATAACAAAATACATTTTCAAATAAATATACCAAGCTGCTTTGCACTAAAAAATTCTCTTATTGAAAGTTTTTAAAATTTCTAGTTTATGCAGCAATGTCAAAGTTCCAAATATTACAGTCACAATTTCTCACCTCACCATGACTATATTTATGTATTCATAGCAGAAATCTGGAAACAACATAAATCTCACAAACTATATCACTGTGGTGGAGGATAATGGAAGCCATTTCCTCAGATTCTTGCTCAGAGACTTTTGGGGCAGGCATGAGAACTCGAGCAGGCTCTTCACCTCTCCCCATTGTACAAGGATCTCAGGGAAGATGCTCTCCTAATCTTGTCACCTCTGCTCATTGGCTGGCAGAGGCAGAATGGGTCCAGGTCCAAGCACCCATGGTAACGCAGGATGCAACAGCAGACTTAGACAAAGAAATCAGGAACACAGAGAAAATTAGAAAGTTCACATTTAAAAATACCAAACAAAAATTAGAAAGTTCACATTTAAAAATACCAACTCATATGAATTTTAAGCAATGCTTTATTTTGGCACTTGATGCAATATTTCTTTTTCTTATTTCTCTGGTAATAAAACATTAAGAAACCAAAGATTTTGTGACGTGCTGTGCAAACGTGATAAATGAAAGTATCATGCCAAAAACATTCACAGTTCAATCACACAGAGCAAAAGCAGATTACAAATGATGACAGCAAACCACAAGAGTGAGGTCTGGTGAGCCAGTAAACACATTTTGGTTACAGCCACAAACACACCAGACTTGTTTAGCCTTTCAGTTACATTGGCTCTTCAGATGATTTTGAATGGGAATATTCCCTTATGACATAGGTGTCAATAACAAGAATACTATGTTCACTGTTTTTCAGACTGGGAGATAGGAGGTGATCCTTGCAGATATCAAGCAATGGTGACCAAATGGTGAGCAAAACTGAAAACTGCAATGAAATCTCTGGCTTGCAGAAAATTGCTGGGATAGACCTTCCATTCAGCAGCAAATTTTCTTTTCTGTATCTGGTACTCCTAACAGCTATTATACTGGGCACATTCTCACAGTCTATTGTTAAATTTGAATAGTAGCTACAAATACAAGCATTTTCAAGAACTTCCTGTTTTTTTGGCAGTTCAATTTTTTTTTCCTTTTGTAAATGAGTTCTGTGATTATTTTTACGGTGCTCATTGTCTCAACTTTTTAGCATCCTATTTGAAAACAGTAAATGGTTAGGCTTCATGCCCCATTCTAAAAACTTGTCATTCATGTATGTGTGCTATGGGATCTGGAATCCATAATATTCTGTTGGAAGAGCAAAAGCCTATGTAACTGCCATCAATTTATTTAGAAGGCAGTGTTTGGCTGAGCCAGAAAAATGTTTCTTTTGATTATCAAAGTACCAGATAGAAGACTGCTCCACTCCAGAAACATAATTTTGAGTTACAATGCCTTGACACTGGTCTTGGAGATGGTTTAATAATGGGCTTCACATGGCAATAAGACTCCAGAACCTTCTTTGAGTATTTCACCTTACTGACACATGGTGTTTTACACAAATAATATCAGGGTGGACCTGCTGGGCACAGATAGAACATGGGTGTTGCAGCAAAGCCCACCACTGCCACTGCTCTCGTTTATTCAGTTTGATTTGGGGAACTTTTTGCACCACTTCATACAAACCTGGCTTTCTGACGTAATCCAAGAACTTGAAACTGAGACGTGAAGGTGCTGTTGAAACATATCATTTATCCATGTAAATCACTGCTTTAGTCACAAAGATGACAATTATAAATCCAAACTAACCTTTTGACTTACATATTTTACCAGATGATCACAATTATTTAGCAGATAATTGTTCCTCATTTTGTTCAGATCAGTATTACACTTGTCTTGAGTCAGGTACCATTTTTATAAGTGCAATGGCAACAGCCTATAATCAAAATGTCATTTTCTTAGTCTTTCTTTTATGATATTTAGACTTAAGCCATCCATAAGATTTTTACTTCTACTGCTGCAACATACAGCACTAAATAGCAGATTTTAGATCTGGCTCAAACCTTGATGATGCTTCTCTGTGCCGTGGCATGGACTGTTTCTATTTAAGGCTACATGACATCCTAATTGCAATTGCTTGTACAAAGAAATGCTATTCAAAAATTATTCCACTCATTTCAGTTGACTTTTAACATGTTTTTAGATCTGCAGGTGTACTTGACACTGGATTGTTAAAAACCTACATACAAAATAACAAGGCTCCATGCAACATTTGATTTGAGAACATTGGTTGAATCACAGAAATAGTATAAAAAAACCTGTCAACTTAAACACAACAATTTTGTTTGTTTGTTTGTTCAGCCTAGAGAAGAGAAGACTGAGAGAAGGCCTCATTGTGATCTTCAACACCTTCACAAGGGAAAGCAGAGGGGCAGGTACCAATCTCTTCACTCTCATGTCCTGTGACAGGACTCAAGGAAAAGGCAGGAAGCTGAGTCAGGAGAGGTTTTCACACAGAGGGTGGTTAACAAAACAGGATCCCTAGGGAAGTGGTCAGAGCAGCAGCCTGACAGAGCTGAAGTGCTAGGACAATGCTCTTGGGCACATGGTGTGGCTCATGGGATTCTTCTGTGCTCTCTGGCCAGGAGTTCAACTTTGATGATTCTTGTGGGTCCACTCCAACTCAGCATATTCTGTGATTCTATGACCTCTGACAACCAGGCAGTTTGGTCAACAGATCTCTGTATCTTGCAGAAGGCATTTAATCTGTTTTCAATCCGTGAAGACACAGGTTCTGAATAATACAGCCACTGATTAAATAATAATATCTTCTGTGTTGGTTTAAGGTTTATATTTTTTAGAGCTGAAAGAGGCAGGAAGATTATTATTCATACACATGACACAGAAGGCTCCTCACAACAGGTTTGTTCAATCCAATACAAAATTACTTATTTTCTATTTTTTTCCCTGAGAAAAACACTAGCCTTGAAAAAACAGCATGTTTTTGCCACACATGGGCATAAACATCTTACTGAAAGACATTCCTGGCACTAAGAAGCCAAACACAACAAGAGCCAACAGAAGAAGGTCAGACAAGTCAAAAGAAAAATGTAGCTTTTAAAAAAGATATTTTAAAATCAGGACTCATAATTATTTAAAGAAGTCATCACATCAAGTGATGGATTATCTGTCTGTTAACATCTGTAATCAAGATTGTTTCCTTTTTCATATGCTTTCAAATGCTTCAACCAAAGAAAAGCTGTAGGATCAGTTGCAAAACAATGAGACAGAGCACTTCATCCTGTGTTAAGGAGGACAGGTTTTCTGGGGCTTTCTTCTGTCCCAAAATACTCATTATTTCTTAAAAATCCGTCTTTTATTTTCATGTTTTGTAATTTTAAATAGAACGGTGCTTGTTCAAAACTTTGGGTACCAGCCATCACTCATAAACAATATTGCACAATAAATAAATAAAATGCCCAACTTAAATGCCACCAAGTAAAGCTATAAAGTAATGTATAATCCTTTTTTGACTTTATGAATACAGTTGTTTATTTGCTTTGGGATTGGTAATACAGCACTGTTTAACACGTAGTTGGTGAAAGGACAGTGGGATTGAGTGCATGTTCAGTAATCTGTTGATGACACCGAGCTGTGTGGTGCCATTGACATGCTGGAAGGAGGGGATGCCATGCAGGGAGACCCAGATAAGCTAAAGAGGTGGTCCCATGTGAAGCTGGTGAAGATCAACAAGGCCACGTGTAAGGTGCTGCACCTGGGTGGGTGCAATCCCAAGCACAAGCACAGGCTGAGCAGAGAAGGAATTGAGAGTAGTCCTGAGGAGAAGGACTTGTGGGTGCTGATGGCCAAGAAGCTCAGCATGACCCAGCAATCTGCAGCAGTTCAGAACACCAACCATATCCTGGTCTGCATCAGAGGCGGTGTGACCAGAAGGTTGAGGATTCTGGGATTCTGTCCCACTGCTCCACTCTAGTGAGACCCCACCTGGAGTGCTGTATCCAGCTCTGGGACCCCCAACATAAAAAGGATGTGGACCTGTCAGAGCAAGTCCAGAGGAGGCCACAAAGATGATTAGAGGACAGGAGCACCTCTCCTATGAAAAGAGGGCAGGAGAATTGGGACTGTTTAGCCTGAGGAAGAGAAGGCTCTAAAGAGAACTTAGAGCACTTTCCAGTATGTAAAGAGGGCCTTCAGGAGAGATGGAGAGGGACTTTTTACAAGGGCATGTAGTGATTGAACAGGGGCAATGGCTTTAGACTGAAAGAGGGGAGGTTTAGGTTCCATATTAGGAAGAAATTCTTTACTGTGAGGATAGTGAGGCACTGGCACATGTTTCCAAGAGAAGTTGTGGATTCCCCATCCCTAGAAGAGTTCAAGGTCAGGCTGGACGGAACTTTGATCAACCTCATCTAGTGAGTAACATCCTGCCCATGGCAAGTGAATTGAAACTAGATGGTGCTTAAGGTCCCTTCCAACTCAAACTGTTCCATGATTCTATGATATTTTTTTCTATTTTCCTAATTTTCATTTGGTTTCTTCTTTATTGGCTGACTTTTGCTTGTTGTAGTAAGTGGCAATTATCACTTCCTGCTTGATTTCTGCACATGGCAGCTTTGTATAGAACGGATTCTATTCCCCTGCTACGGGACAAGCAGCTTATAAGTCCTATTTGCTCTCCATTATATCTTGCAGCTGGGAAAGTTAATCCAAACTGACTCCTAACAAACTGAAAATGGGTGATTGATCCTGACATCAGTGCTCCAATGTCAGCTTTTTTTTTACTTTTTTTTTTTTAATATCTGGAGAGTCCTAGCTTCCAGAACTATGTAGTTTGTCCATAAGACACTGAATTCACTTTTAAGAGAAGGTTTAAGGCCAGACAGGTCTGACAACTTGACCTAAAGTCTGAAAATGCCAGATTAAAAAAAAAAAAAAAAGAAAAAAGAAAAAAAAAAGCCCCAGCCCAGTTTTAAGCCACTCAGATGTTTTTTGCTGCATAAGTCATGTTTTTTGCTGCATAAGTCACGTTTTTCTAATTTCAAGTATGGACAATACCTTACATTGTGCTTTCTCATGGGGTCCTGTTTAAGAACAATGCCTGATTTTTCATTGAGCTCTTCTCCTCAGTTTTATTTTATGTATGCAGACTACACAAGTGCTTTTTGAGTGTGAAAAACATAGCAGTCCTGCTCTTTGTGAGCAGAAGGTAATTTGGAGCAACGATGAGCAAAGGGTAAATTCTTGTCATTCTATATCCAGGCCATTTATGGAGAAGCAAATAGAAAAGCTGAGGCATATGGCAGGAACCAGGGCTGTCCTGGCTGGGAGGAGTGATGTAAAGAGAAAAGTGTACATTGTGGAGGTGGCTGCATCGTGGGGGCTGGAACAGTCCATGTCACCCTTCCAGGACAAATCCTCCAGAAGCAGGCAGGTGTAGGCATGCTGTCCCTGCTCCTGCAGTGCACCTCCCCGCTGGAGACTAGCACAGCAGGGCAGCCACAGAATCAGCCTCCAAGTCCTCCTTCCTAAGAGGTGATCTCCGGGCAGAGGCAGGGATGTGTTTGCCCAGCTGATCATTGTCTTCTCAGAGACAATGTGGTTTTATAAACAAGGTGCATATCTGTTAGGGTGTTCATGGCAGTGAGACATTTCCTATTCCTTTTCTATTTGCTCCCCTAAACAGAGATTTTGTTTGTTTGTTTTAATCTCTTACTAACTGGATAGCAATACAGTAAATAAATACAGCTTTGTGGCTCAAGCTCTATTAGTCCTCTGCAACAGAAAATAGGAGCTCTGAGCACTGAAATGTCTATCACTGCTCCAATGGTAAGGACAGCCTCTTAGTCACAGTAACTAATGATATTTTTGACCATAGCACTGCTTTTTATAAATGCATCTGGGCTGTTTATCCCAGGCTAATCCCACCCTGGATCCGATGAGTGCTACAGTCCAGCTACAAGCTGCTAATCCTCCAAGGGAAAGCACCCCTACAAGTGTTTGAGATGACTCCTCTGACTAGATTCTAACACTAGTGAGTGAGATGCTTTCAGTGAACTTTACAATGCTGTAACCCCCTGGGATACAGCAGGGACAGCCTGTGCAGGATGAATCAACGCCATATGTCAAGTACTGTTTGTATATGTTTCAGAGTAACCAGGCAAAGTCTTTTAACTTTCCATCCTAGAGCCCGAGCAGTACTTTCCTGAACGTCAGCCAGGAAAATTTTGTAGATTTGGCAGTAGGACTGTGGGAAGCCTGGTTGAAGACCAGCCCAGAATGCTGGAGCAGAGGCTTTATATAAAGAGAGAGAATCCAAACACCTTCCTTTGTTTCATGCTACAAACGAATACAAATGGAGCCCTGAGATTGCAATCAGGCTCCATTGTATAAGCACAGGCCTTTCCATTACTCCATTACAGCTTTTTGGCATGTAGAGCTTCATTATTTTTCAGCTGGAAAACTAATTAAAATGAATTCTTTTTTATTTATCAGAGTGCTAATGCTTCAGTTCTCAAGTCTCCTCTGGCTTCCAGCCATTTAATTTTGGTCCCTAGAGCAAAGCCTGACAAATTAAGATAAAGCCATTACTTAATGTTCCCCTCCTGAGAGAAAACAAGAAGTATTTCCTGTTCTTATTAATTGCACAAAGTCAATTTCCATGGTAAAATTTCAGCACGATCAGAGCTTTTGCACCCAACATCTCTCTCCTCCCGTGCTCCCCACTCAGCCGCCGTGGCTGAGGCAGGGAGCATGGCCAGACTTCAGCTGGCCTTTCCTCAACACCCTGAAAACCACAAGGTGAACAAAGGCTTTGCTCGGGTGCTTGCCCTTCGCTGTTTGGAACCACCCTCTCCAGTACCTCCGAGGAACTTTTGCTTCTAGAGTGCTGTGCTTTACCTCCAGGGAGAACCCAGCCCTGGGGATCCTGGCTGTGCCAAATGGGTTAGTCAGAGCTGTGGTATGGGCACTGCCCAGCTCAAGTGCATTCAAAGCAGCCAAAATCCGCCCTCTTTTTTTTTTTTTTTTCCAGTGTGTATATCACAAAAGTTCACGCACTTTTCCAGGAGTGTGTTGACTTAACCGGGACCTGTCCTCCCCAGCTCCCGAGCCTGGTGCCATAGGTAACAAACAGCCCCTTCCCATGGCAACACAGCCTAATGCCGCTGCATGAGGGCAGTGGGAGGACTCCAGAGAGAAAACGAGGTGCTGAGCCTCAGCTCGGGAAAGCAGCCAGGATGATGCAAAAAGTTTAGAGGGGAAGCAGAAAAACAGAAAGGAAACGCAGCAAATATCGGCAGTTGTGAGGGGACAGACAGAGAGCAGCACCACTGTCTCTGGTACAAACCTCACACCCCTTGGCCATCAGAGCTCTGCCCAGCATCGCTCTTCAATGCTCTCTTTATAGCATTCTTACATTTAAACAAAGCTGACACCACTGGAGCCCAACTCCATAGCAGAAGTTCACCCAAATATTTTCATAAAGCCAGCTTGTTTAGGGAAGGACTTGGACAGACAAGGACACAGCTTGCTGAGTGCTGTTGAATTGCATTGTCTAAGATGTGTTGCCACGTTTGGGGCTAAGAGCAGATATTACTAAATGTCTCTTGACTCCCTGGCAGCAGCACAGGGCTGGCTCACTGGGCCAGGCTATGCCAGTGCCCAGGAGGGATGAATTTGTTCTGTGACCTCCCTGAAGAGTTGGGAAACCTTGTTTCACAGGCCATGCTGGTGCAAGCCCTCTCAAGGAGCCAGAAGCATCTCATCCAAGTGCCAGCACACCTCTGCTGTGCTGATAGGTGCCAGGGCCAGCACCTTTATCCCATGCAGGGACAGGCTCTGCCATACAGCCTTCTCCTGTCTGAGTCACAGATCCTGCTGCCTCCCCAGGGCTGCCCAGAGGGGGCAGGAAAACACAGCCCTGAGATGCTCCCAGCCAGGGCCACCACTGAGGCTACCAGGTCCCCCAAGGCTGAGAGCAGCAGATGGCTCTTCCACAGGAGCTTGGGTTCGGGAGGGGACAGAGCTGGAAGCTCCGTGCTCCCGCGTTTCTGGGGCAGGCACAAACAAAAACATCCTCGAGGGCAGATGTTTGGAAAGGAAGCAAAGCACACAGCTCCACTTCTGCTAACTTACGCCAGGAAAGCAGGAAAGACCAGGAAAGCAGCTGAGTGAGGCATGCAAAGAACAAAACCTATTCACCAAAGACCTGCACACTGCCCAAGTGAACAGCAATACTGTTCACCTTACCCCCTCGCAAAATCAGGTATTCTTTGCTGATTTTTTTAAAGTGTTTCTAATTTAAAAATATGCATAGGATTTGAAGGTGTCCTTTTAACTACTTTTTTTTTAAATGTCACCACTTTCAGCTGAATTATTATTGTATATTTACAATTTTGTACAGAAATTCATTACACAATCCCAGTTTTTCTAATCTCAGCACACATCTCTGATGGGTCATTTTGTCCTGCCACCTATTCCTGAATTCCATACAGCTGAACTGTACTGGGGCATGTATGCACTTAAAGCAGCAGGCAAAGTTATGAAGATTGCAAAAAATGCATCCTGATACCATGTGAGATGATTCAATGGATTGAAACTCAGAAGTGAGCAATAGGGTGAGTCTGGAACACATTTTGTGCTAAAGTGCTTCAGATAGGTTGCTACACACCATTACAGAAAAATTTGTAACAGCCAGTGCTACGTGACAAACACTTCTTACATCAACGTCATTCAAGTAGTCATTTTCACTAACCATACTGAGAATTATATTAAAAAGTGCTATCATTTTGAAATGTTTTTGAGGACAATATGAGAGGCCAGTTTTGCCAATAGCTTAAGCAGATGCAGTTACTGTGCACTTTTAAGTCAATAGGGAATTTGATCCCTTTTAAATTTTCCACATGCAAGCTTTAAAACCCCAGCTGTGACTGTTGTCCAGGGTAAGGTCAAGGAAAAATATATGTTCTCTCTATGTTAAAGAATTTTTTAATGTATTTGTATTGAGAAATTCTTATGCTTGCTTAGAAAAAGCTTCTGCTTCTCTTCTTATGCTTGCTCCCTGAAGGAGGGACTTGAATTTAGTAACAAGGTAAGAGTAGGATGTATTTTTTGAAGTCCCTTAGAAAATCACTAGTACACTATATTACATATCCCTGGCAAATTCCATTTCCCATGGGCAATAGAGTTTTATTGGGATTTACACTGTAGTTTCTCCATTGGCTCTTCAGCCTCTCAGTTGTTCTGTGCAACTGCAGCAAAAAGGAAGTACTCTTATAGGTCTGGATGTGAAATCTATGTGCACATTAAGATCCCACTGCTCAAATGCTTGGGCAGGGTAGAAGCTCTCTGATGACAGAGAGCTGATAATGAAAGAGCAGTAATAAGGAATTATGTGAGAAGGAGAGTTGTAGTGCAGCAGGCAGGAGCAGAGATGGGCATGGGAAAAGAAAAGAGGAAAGAGGGAAATGAGCTGTCAGCAAGATGATTCAACTCGAGTGCAGGAAATAGGGAAAACCTCATTTCTGGTCCTTAAGGCTTCTCACACACTGTGTAGCACAGATTCTTAGTTCTTCCTCACCCCCACCCCTCCATGCAGTGACACAGTTTAAAGAAGAAAGGTGAAATGCATTCCTGCCTTCTCCCATCTCACATAACATATGGACCGGCAGTAAAGCAGCAAAGATGGACCCCTGGGAGTACTCAGCAGGGAGACACCATTAGGTATTTCTCTGTACATAATTACTAATTACTCAGTCCTGAGACAGATGCCAAGATGTTTTGCATCTGCACAGAAATTTTTCCCTGGGGAACAATAGAGTAAAAAAATCAGCATTCAGTGGTGTTTGGGCATCCAGAGTTTAGGCAGGGTTTAGGCAGCTGAACAGGAGAATTCAAAATCTGCTTTTCAGCTTCCACATCTAGGGTCTATGTTAGAACTTCCCTGAAACTGCTTTGTACTCCTGGCTGGTATTTCATTAACTCATGTGTTTATATAACATTAATAGGAAACCATGTCATTTCAAACTGAGTTTAATAAAGACAGGTATTATTAACACCAGCACTATTTTGCTTCTATTTACAGTTTTGATAAGAGGCAAAATCTGCTGGACTGCTAAATAGGCAAAAGCTTTTCTACCATGAAAATACTACTTACAGCCTCTGTTAAATTTATCATCCTTAGTTTTTTTCTCTATAGGAAAATGAGAAAAAAAAAAGGGTTGGGAATTCTGATGAGTGCATCCAAAGACACAAGGGAAACAGGGAAGAGACAGCACCTCGGTTTTGCAATCTTAGGAAACTTTATAGCCTCAAGGGACACAATCTTCAATAGAATCCAACATTTTATGATAGAATCAGATGTTTAAATGAATCATTTTGTCTGAATTGCTGCTAGCCATAATAAAAGTTGAGACAATAAAACATTGTTTAATTGCAGTTTTCATAGGCAACCATACCAGAAAAGACATAGTAGCATTGGATGATGGAAAATTGTTTAAGCATGTTAACATCTACACATCTTTGATTCTCCACTGTGGTTAACTGCATTTGATTTTTATATGGAAAGACAGCTAAAAGCTTTCACCACAGACCTCTATTTCCTCTATTTGGGGGAAAGGTAAGCTCCCAGCATGAACAGATGTAATGTTAAAAGTGTACAACCACACTGTAAATTGCACTACAGATTAAAACAAACAAGTAAACAAACAAAACAACAACAAAAATAACCTCAACAACAACAAAATAAAACAAATAGGCAGGCCCAAAGGGCAGCATTTCTTGAAAGAGGTTAACTTACAGGAAAAGATATCTAAGGTCAAGATGTGTGATTTATTGCTGAATAGTTTGTAGTCAACAGAAAAATGCACGGATGGAAACATAGACATAAAATATGACACTGTGACGTTCTCTTTCTTAATTAATTTTATTCTAGTACTTATTTTCCACAAGGAAGTTAGAAGTGAGTGGTTTTGTGGATGGTTTAGAAAATTTACAAATTATCTGACCACGCAAACTCAGGTTTCAAAGAATTTTCTCAAAGACAGAGTGTTTTCCCTCATTATGCTTTTTTCTTTGCTTTTTTTTTTTTTTTTTTTTTTTTTTTTTTTTTTTTTTTTTTTTTTTTTATATGAGGTATTTCTTCTTTTTTTTTTTTAGATTACAGTGTGGAGCTTAACATGGAGCAGGATCTGCAGCAGTGACCCTGACAGAGAAGGGCACTGTGAGAAGCAGGTGGGTTTCACACCTTTCTGGACCTGCCAGGTTGCTCCATGAGCAGCCCAGGGTGTCCCCCCTGTGCAGAGCACAGGTACTCAGGGGATCATAGTGCTCTGCATGTCCCTGGCATAAAACCTTACAGTGCCCACTTCTTCAATGCAGTAGATACTTCTGATTGCCCAGTATTAAAAAAGCTATAGGAGAACTGGAAAACAAGCAAAGAAATACTACCTACATGATCCTAGCCATAGGGGATATCTTCTGTATCAGGAATAAAGACAGTTAAGCAGACAAGTACAATTCAGCTTGAGAATAGAGTGTTGGTGGAGATTTGACAGCAGTCACCAGCGGTCGAGAGGATGAACAGGGAAATGCCTTCCTGAGCTATGAAAATGCTACTGCAGCTACAAAGAGTTTAGAAAGGAACTAGACAGATCACTAGAAGACATCCAGAAGAAAAGACCACTCATTTCAGAGTCCAGTCTGTCCCCACAGCTATTTTGTGCATTTCAAGCACTCCAGAAAACCCTTTTTCTATATAAGGCCAGAAAAAGCCTCATGGGCCTTATTATTTCAACATGCAAGAGAGAGCTTTTCCTACTCTTTGTATCTTCTAAAGCAAGCCCAGCAGAAGAGTGTTGAGATTATCTTCTTTTCCTTTGCTAAATTGCAAGAAGGGCAATGTGTTAACTCTAGGAGCTGCAGTAGGCATCTAAAGCAATTCAGAGAGCAGGAACTGACAAAAGCTGGAAGCGTCTGGGCTCTCTCCAGCCTCCAAACCCTAAGCTGTACCTGCAGTTGCAGGATCCAAATACTTCAGTGATAAATTCCTCCCTCTGGAAAATCCCCATTACATAAATGGAAAGTACTACATAGGTACACACAGAGGTACATACCAGCAGAGGAATGATGACTTACTCAGAAATGTGTTTGAAAACCTTCCTCCTTACATTTTTTCTGGATACACAGAACAATCATTTCCCTCAGAATAAACCATTTGACAGCTTCTGGTGTGTGTTGCAGCGGTGTGCATGCAGCTGTTGTCTTTGAACATTGGGTGTTTCCTCAAGCATCATATTTTCTGTCTTGTTCTTACTTAATATATCTCTGCCTATAAAGAATCCTGGGAAAAATCACATGAGAAAGTAAGTAGGTTTTATTTCTGTGTGTGCTCTATGATACATTTTCAGTCATTTAAGCTCAATCAGAATAAAATCATAAAGTTCTGGTGAGAAGGATAACAGGATATTTATTATTTGAATATTATGGATAAAATGAATGACTGTAGAAAATGAAGGTATTTTAAAGTGTTCTTATAACTTATGTGAAATGCCAGGAAGTAGCAGAGAATAGCTGCAGTAACTATTCCTCTTACCCTGGTGATGTTTTCTGAATGGTTGATTTAGATATCTACATAGGGTAACAGAGCTCTATGATTATTGAATTTAGAATAAGCATACCCAGCAAGAGTTCATAACCCCCAAAAATGACAAATTGGAGTGTTTGGGTTTTTTAATACATAATAATGGGTCATTTGTTAAGCTTTTAATTAATGAGTTCTATTTGTTGATCACCCAGGTGATATAAAATTGTTTGAATCTTCTCTGTTTGTCAAGTGTAAACCATGATGTGCTGGCACAAGGCATATTCCCTCCAAACCAGCCCAGCATTCACTTGAAAAATTTCTACCAATGAACCCCCCTCTCCCTCAGGGCTCCCTGAACAGCTGTGCACAGGAACAAGATGCTGAGCCTCATAGGGAAGCTCCAGATGAATGCTTTCTGCAAAACTATGCAGCTTTAAAAGGAAACTGGGATGTCCCTGAAAGGATGGTTCCCACCAGCAGCTCCTCTGAACACAGAAGCATGGCTTCAACAAAATTCAGTCACTGCTCTCACCCCTCCAACAGCACTGGCAGTCCTGCCATGACCCCCACCATCCTGCAGCAAAAACCCAAGCAGCAAAATATAATTACAAATGATCACATACATTTTAAGGGGAGTAAAAATATGAAATATAAGAAAAAGCACCTTGAAGATGAGTGATTCACAGTGATGGAAAAAAATTGATTGCAATGTATGAAGCCCATGAATCATTTTGAGATCTTCAGTCAGATAAAATATTATTATTATTATTTTTATTATTTTTATTGTTGTTTCATGTAAGTAATGATTGCATTGCATTTGAAATGGCTTTGTAATTTCCTGTGTAATGCTACCCTTAGGTCTCTTCTATATTACCACTTTTCAATTATCTTTTCTTTTTCTTCTTGAATGTATATGTTTTGAATTATTTTTTCATCTGATGTATCAGCCCACTCTTCTTCAGATTGAATCTTATTTTATTATTTCCTGCCCACATTTCTACGGTTAGTAGTTTATTGCTTTGTAAAGCTGAAAAAATAAAATAAAATAATGTTCATGTCATGTGTTTGTATTTATATCTAAAGACACATAGTCCTTGCTACAAGCACTTTTTAAAACATCTTAGGGACATGCTCCAATTCACTATTGTGTGCATATCTGTGCATTCAGATTGGAAAGAAAACCAAATATAGCCCGATATTATAATTATATATTGCAATCCAAAAACCCTTTGAATTTCAAGACGTATTCATGCCGAAAGGAGGTGAGTAAAACCCAGCTCTACCAGGTTAAGAAATGGAGAATTTCAAGGTCAGTGTTGCTCCAGGAAAATTCTCCAGCGTTGCTGTTTACTTATTGCAAAATTAAATCACAATTGTGGAGCACAGCCATAAGGTTTAGAGGGATGAACCCATACAAGAAGCAGCAGGCAAGGACAAGAAACCCCTCAAGAGGAAAGTCAGACCTCAGACCAGGACCCAGGCGTGGAACAGGCAGGATTCCCAGGTGGCACCAGCTACCAAGGGGACCGGGGAGCTGCTCAGCCACCACCTCTCTACATCATCTCAAGCAAAACCAACACAGCTTCACTGCTCTAAACCTGCAGATTTCACCTACTGAGCTTCCCTTAGCCACAGGACTCTTAACAATTACTGCACAGAAAAATCAGGGACTTCTTTACCTCTACATGCAGCACCTTCATTTAGACTTCAATGAGGTTGGACACAATGAAACCTGACTACAAATCTTACAGAGACTTCTCCACTGCTTGACACTTTTGACATTATCATCATATTATCATCAGGCTCAGGGTGTGACTCTTGGGACTGTCCTGTGCAAGGTCAAGAGCTGGACTCAATGATCTTTGTGTGACTCTCTCAACTCAGAGTATTCTGTGATTCTGTGGTCCATCCCATTTGGTCACTTGGCAGACTGAGTTACACTGCTCATCTCAGCAAAAACTGACATTAATTAAAAAAAAAATCTTTTCCATTTAACTGGTAATGACTGAGGGTACAGTTGTAACTTGAATTGTTTTAATATTTCTACTAGAGAAAAAGACAAAAAAAAAAAAAGAAAATATTAAAATCCTCAGGAATAAGAATTTTTCTGTTTTCTCTGCAGGGGTTTATTTTTATCTGGTTGGTTTTTTAAAAATTAAAACTAAAAATAAGTATTACAACGTTTTTACATGGCTTTAAAAATCCATAATTAACTTTTCTAAAATACATGCCACTGAAAACAGATGGCAAATGGCATTTAAAAGCAGAAATTTTATTAAAGCATTTCAGAGGCTATTAAACTGACTGTCACTCTCTCCTGTCTGTGCAAGGATGATGAATGATATAATGAATTGCCTTCATGCCTGCTTCTCAGTCATTTTAAGTGAACTGAGACTGGGATGGGCTGTTTCCCTTTCTCAGGTTTATTTTTGCTTTGTTTTCATCAATCAAACAATTTCTGTATCTTCTTTATTTTTAAGACCACAGGTTCCCTGAAGTAGTGTACTAATTTAGTAGCACCAGAAAGAAGTCCTAAAAATCCAACTGACTATCCTGGGAATCACTGCTGCAGTTTAATAAGCCTCGGTTTTCTCTTACTAATCTAAAATAAGACTTGGCACATGATATTTGCCAGCTGTTGTACATTTACTGCTTTAAATACATTTTTATTGTCAATGAAGCACTGTGAAGAACCCACTCATAGCCTTATTTGGATTAAACTTTACACTATGCCATATCAGATCTCTTTTTTTATTTGCATATCAGTTTGCTTTGTTCACTTACTTTTATTTGGCCCAGATATGAACAGTGTTCTTTAATTAGTACAAGTCATTATACGCCTGGAAAAATCAGATTTATTTCTTCTAAGGTGTGAGACATTTTTGAACATTTGCAAGTGAAAATGTTGACATAAGACTGTCACTCCACCCCAAAAGAATTGAAAATGCTGTGTGTAATTAATTTCCATATCTCACAGGCTATAAAGCCTGCCACACACTGCAGCTCCAGTATTTCTAAGGTGGACATTATTTGGCTTTGCATGGAAAACTAGCAGCTGCATATCGGTCACATTTTAGCCATAAACAATTCAACTGCTTACCTTTATACCAGGCTAAATCCTCACCCCTTTCAGTGAGCTTTTGTAACAAGACTGCACACTTTCCCTGAAGTCCCTCACTGAGGAAGGACAGGTTTTCCATCAACCTGCAGCAGATGCAGCAGCACAGGGAGAAGCTTCCTCCTCGCTTAAGGATGAGCACCTGCCCACTCCTGGGCTGTAATGTCCTGTTCTGCGCCCTCAGTTGATGCCAATATCCAGCTTCTGCCAGGAGAAGCAAGTCTTCAGGCCTCCATCATGTCACTTGCCCTGATATTCATCTCCAATAATCCACAGGAGGGGCTCAGGTGTCTCTGTCCCTCCTGTGTCCCCTGGGAATGGCTCCTTCCCCACCCATCTGGAGCTGCCTGGCTCCCACTAGTACGGTACAAGGGGAGCCCAGCATCTGTTTGCCCCACTTCTGCCAGTGCCTCAGAGACAAAGCTGCTGCATCCATGTCCTTCATCATGTTTGTTAGAAATGTCTGTGAAAGTAAACCTCAGTACCCAGTAACTGGGGAGATACTGGGAGCATACACTGAACAGGCTGATGTTGGAGTGTTTGCAGACTTATAAACACAACAGTTCCACAGGTCTGAACAGAAGTAACAAGGCCAACCAAAACTGCATGTTTAGGGATTCCAGGTCTAGCATTCTAAATGACTTTTTCTCCATTGGTGATGACATGAGAAGAAAAACATATGTGTGTTTTAGCTCAGTTCAGATCCCAAACCATCATACCTGCTTACAGAGCAAAGGCCTCAAGAGAAGTACAGAATTCAGAGAACATTCTCCAATGTATCTGTGTCCACAAAAGTAACATTCAACCAAAACAAAGAAGAAAGCAACTGACGGGGTGCTTGGCAAACAGCACTGTACCATATTCCTCATTTTCAATCTAGGCATTTATAATTTTATAGACAAGACTGTTCTTTGTGAAAGCAACTGCAAATATGTGGGTGAAAGTAGCCACCCTCTCCAAGTCCCTGATGATATTAATTCACAGTGAAAGATCTGTAGGAACATCGTGCCTTTTTCAGAAAGGCTGCACCAGTCAAGTGTAACACATTGGCAATGAGAGTCAGACAAGTCTTGTTGTCTTGTGGTTGTTAAAGAAATTGGACTATGGACTAACCATATTTATTCCACACAGTTACTCTCAGAGCACAGCAGGAAGAATATCTGTGAGCTGCTGTAGCAGTGTGGCCTGAAAACAAAGCCAGGATGACCTGGTAAAAGACAGGGTCCTTCTCATTCCCTTGACCAAAATCCTAAACTGGCTTGCCATTGGCCTTGCAGTGACATTCACGGGGGAAATTCTCAGTTGCCAGCCATCTGAGGGCATCACAATATAAAAAAACATACTTTTCACAAAAGATCATTTCTGGTCCACTCTTCCAGATCGTCCCAAGATATAAATGATATCTCTTGAGAATAAGGAATCATGAATTCTCATCTTCTCTGTCACTAAGCAGAGAATTGTTAGCAGCCCTGCTCAGCCCCACAGCAGCTGTTTTACTGATCTTCTTGCCACCAGGTCCCAGGACATCTGAGAAAGCTGATGAGAAAGTAGGTGGGAAGTCCATATGTCAGCCCACCAGTCTGATGTTACTACAGTGCCAAATCTTATTTCCTTGAATTTTCCTTTAGAAAGTTCAAATGGGAAACTGCAGAATCTGAAAAATTTCTAAATTACAGTTTTCTGAATCAAGGCCTGGAAAAGCACTGACCTTTAGCATTGCTTGTTCTTGGATGTGCCTTCCCTTTGTGAGTGGTCTATTTGGGTATGTGAGAGACCCATGGGAGATACATATGCAAAGACAAGAGCCTTTAGAAGGCAATCTTCCAGAACAAGGGATATGACTGATAAAGTGTCATGTGTGAAAACTGAGTGGTTCTTGAAAATTGGCTCTTTCTAACACTGGCTATGATCTAAATGTAAAAAATGTAGAACAGAATCTTTATCTTGTTGTTGAAGGCAGTCTGAGAGATAGGATTTTAAAAGTCCACCAGTATCTTCTCAAAATGTTCCAGCCTGGGATCCAAGCCTAATGGCTCAATCTGATCCAATTTGGTGACCTGCACTGTATAAACACTTCAAACTGATTGAAACTGAGGAACAGTAATCTAGGACAGTTTAGGCAGCCTATAAACTAGTTGTCAGATAGCTCATCCTTTGTAAGCTGGTAAAATGTTCCCTGACATAGTCTTTGCTTTATTGTCTTTCCTTTTCCCTAAGGTAGCAATGACAAAATTCCAACATCAATTCTTAGTCACAGAATCAAAGAATTCTTTGGGTTGGAAAAGACCAGTAAAGAGGATTGTGGAAGCTGGTGCTGAACAGTGTGGGGGTGGGATGTGTCTGGCCATGGCAGCTGTGCATGGCAGCACGGCCACATCAGTGCTCCCAGCTCAGGTGGAGCTGTACAGCCACCAGGGTATGCTGAAAACACTGGGGTGTAGCCCACCTGAGTTCCTGTTTCCTGTTTAAGAGGAAAAAAGTATTGAAGTAAAGGGAGAGTAAAACAGCAAACTATAGATTATATTTGCCAGATTTAGAAGAATTTCCTTAATTTAGTAAACACATTTGTCTATAATCAAAAATTTGGGTGACTTGATGAAAAATATAATACAGCATTCAAGAGCATCTGTGTATGTTCTGCCTCTCTTTGTGGTATATTTTTTCAGAAATGCAGGTTTAAAGACTGACGTCTTAAGATATGTAATAGCATTCCCTTGGCTGCTTAGCTGTGCTTGATACATGCAGTGTGCTGTATGTAAATGAACACGAAATCACCACATAAAACTCTCCACCACCTGTAGTCTGCCTCTAATTTTTTTCATGCTTCCTCAGTACTGAGGAGGAAACTGGCAAATCCTTGATCTGCTCCATCTTTTGCTCCATATGGTGACACATGCCAATCCTTGTAGAGCATATCAGTAGAACTGGCTCAAGTGATTGAGTGATTTTTGTTATAAAAACTAAGATAAGGTCTTCTAACTTTTCTTTTATCTTCCAGTTTGTTAATAAAACAGGATAGGCTTCTTGTGTTTTTGGCAAGAAAATGAAGCACAATGAAACCTTCCATTTACTTGCAATTCATTTTGAAGCTAATGGTCTTGAAGCCCCAGACTGACATGGAGCTTGGATAGCAAAGGAAGGCTTTTTATTCATTCACATGGAATTCACAGTCCTAAGGATTACTCATGATTTGCAGTGCACATTTCCAAAGAAATGAGTGCTTCAGTATTTTCCTTTACTTACTGCTGTCACTAAACCAGTGCCATATTTTTTCTCATGCTGCTAAAGGGAGTTAAAGCAAAACCCAAATGTGCCTTCAGTCCCTAGCTGTCCCTGTAGCACCCTGGAAAATGCCTGGGCAAACACCTTGGAAAGGCAGCCTGCTGAGGCAGAGCTCAGTTGTCTTGGGAAGTCTTTCTCCAAACCCTCCCAGTCTGCTTATCTCAACTGCATCTTTCCTGTGCCAGGACCACTCTCATCCAACCAGCCAGCTAGGGACAGTCTCAGAAGAAGCATTTCAGAATTATTAAGAGTGCAAGGAAACCAAAATAATGCAGGAAACTTTCTGTGAGCTTTAAATGCAGAAATATATGTTAGACTTAGTCTGGTGCTACAGATATTTCACTTGCAATACTGTATTTCACTTGCAATACTGCATTTCACTTGCAATACTGCATCCAGCTCTGGGGCCCTCAACACAAGAAGGACATGGACCTGTTGGAACAAGCTCAGAGATGATACACAAAGATGATCAAATATCTCAAGGATAGGAGCTCCTCTCCTATAAAGAAAGGCTGAGGGACTTGGAGCTGTTCATCCTTGAGCAGAGGTTTCAGTGAGACCCAGAGTAGACTTTCAAACCCTATGAAGATCCTGCAAGAGAGTTGGAGAGGGACTTTCTGCAAGGGCATAGGACAGGTGAGAACGGCTTAAAGCTGAAAGGGGAGGTTTAGATTAGATACTGAGAATAAATTTATTTAGAGGGTGGTGAGACACTGGAATAATTTGTCCAGAGAAGATGTGGATGACAATGGTTAAGGCCAGGCTAGATGGGGCTCTGAGCAACCTTGTCTAGTGGAAGTTCCCATGGCAGAGGGGAACTAGATGGTCTGTAAGGTCCCTTTCAACCCCAGCCATTCTGTGATTCTATCATTCCATGATTTCATGTGTGTATGATTCTAGGATTGTCTGAGCAAGGCACGTTCTTTGAGATAGACGGATACTGCTATTTCTGATAATACTGCTTGGAGTCTTCATTAACTCTTTTTTTTTATATAACTAAAACAAAGTGAGAAAACAGTAATTCTAAGCTCTTTAAGGGAAGATAAATCATCAAATCTCCCTCTTGCTGCCATTAGAGTGCTCACAAGCAAGTGGTTAAAATGAAGAGTGGTGTCCAGGCACGCTGCTCCTACAGATGGAGCCTCCAGGCTCTACTAATGGCAGGGATCGTGTTGCAAGCAAGTGCACACACATTTAGCAAAAGCAAAACATTACCCTTGAGTAATACTGTACTTTGAAAAGAAATGTGTCACAGGCATCGTTAATTTTAAAACAGGAAGGAATTCCATGTATTTCTCAAAATTGCAACAGAGGATCTGTGTTCATGGATACACATAGACACAGATACACACACACAAGTTATGAAATGCAGTTAATTCTGCTCTTACTCCTTACTGGACTAAATAACACTGATATACTTGATCCATATTCAGAAAATTCTCATCCATTATCTTAACTTTTTAAAAGTCACTCATTCAACTTGAAATGCAACATTTCCTCCTCTCATTTGGCAGACAGTTTGGATGAGCTGGTAGAGAGCTAAGAGCCGTATATAATAAGGGGTTTTTAATTTCCTTTGTGAGAAAATTGTAGTTTTACAGCAATCAGTGCTAAAAATGGCAAAAAGTCAAAATATTAAGATGTAATGTGTGACCAGCACTTAGTACATTAAGACTCTCCATAGGGTTTAGTTGTTTTATTTTAGTCTGTTTCACAGTGATGTTAACCCCTAGCGTTCTGCTATTGAATCTGGGACACTGACTCCACCAGAAAACCTTCTGATTTACACTGCTGTATAAATATTTTCTATTTCTTCAGCAGTTAGTATGCATAACTTTATACCCTTTATTGATAAAGTCATACTCCTTCTGGAAGCTTGTTGTGAAATTGGCAGCTAACAGCCATTCTTCATCTCAGAAATTCCTCCCTTATCTGCTCCAAATAATTTTTCTGATATTATTTCTGCTGATTCCTTTAAAATTTGTGTTCATTGATGGCAAAAATACCTGAAAGGACCTTTCCAAGAAGTTGGTCAAGAGAAAACCCAAAAATCTGCTGTGGTACAGAGAGGGCAGCAGCTGGAGATGTGCAGCAGCTGTGAGTTCTGCATGGGCTCTGCAGAGGCACTGAGGCTCTGCAGAGGAAGAGTGAGCTGCTATTGCCATTTTTGCAATGGAATCTTCTGACGTTTCCTTTTTAAATGGTTTTGCTAGTCACTGATGCCAAGGAAAGAAAGTTAAAAGCCAGCACTTACACATAGCATCTCTCTATCAGACGAGAGATTTTAAAGCTATGGACTAAACAGAGAGCCTCTCATCTGGAAAGCAATGTCTTACTGGAACAATAAGTTGTAACAGCTTATTTATTTTATTTAATAAGGCAAACCCAAAAATTAAAATCCCAAAGAGTTTAGGGAATATTTTGCTATTACATTTTATTGTGGAGTAGAAAGGAAGTAAACCCAGCAACAGAATCTCTGGGTAATATTCTCAAACAAGTACTTTGAAGCAAAAAGCATATGACTCACCTCCCGCTGAAAAACTTGTCCTTCCCTCCTGGCACCCCGCCACTGATGTTGTTACAGCTGCTTCCGTGTGGCATTTTCTGGACCATTGCTTTACTCCTGTTAGAATAGCTCTGCTGCATTTGTGGTCAGGCTGAAGTGCATGAAATTTAAAATGTGAGCGCAACGGAGAGAAGTCTTTGCAAACTGTGTCACCCAGCCTGGGGCACCAGGAGGAATCCAGCCAGAGAACTTGGAAAGGCCTCATTCCTGTGTCTGGGCTGGCAGGGCAAGTGTAGGAAGACTTCTCTCCAGGAGGAGGCTCCTAGCTCTTTTGTCCTAACACAGATTTTACCTACACACTAATTTTCTATTAATCTTACCAGGCTCAACAGAAGCATCTCAAGAAGAGATGCTTAAACTACCACATTTACTGCAGATAAAGAGGAAAAAGCAGAAATGTTTGGAGCTGTGTTGGAAGGCTGAGAATCAGCAAGGTCTCTTGACTTAAACAACAGGAGGGAAGAAAGAAATTCATCTTTATGAGACTTGAAATGTTAGTGGAAATTGAAAATTAGTAGAAATACTGACAATTTTTAGATACAATATAAATTGATTTTTTTAGATCCTTTTTCACTTTTTTCTTGGGGACACTAGCTGACAGATGGATTTCTTGAAATTAAAAGGAACAAGATGTAAGAATCATGGAATTATAGAATGGTTTGGGTTGGGAAGGGCATTGAAGATATTTGGGTTCCAAACCATCAACCATGGGCAGGGATGCCATTTACAAGATCAGATAGCTCAGGGTCCCATCCAAACTGGCATTGAGTGCTTCCAGGGATGGGTTATCCACAACTTCTCTGTCAATATGTTTCTGTCTCACCACCCTCTGAGTAAAGCATTTCTTCCTTACATCTAACCTAATCCTGCCCTTTTCCAGTTTTAAACAACTGTCACTTCTCCTCTCATCACCTGCCCATACAAAAATTCTATTTCCCTCCTTCTTGTAAACCCCTTTTAGGTACTGGAAGGCCACGTGAGGTCTCCCTGAAGCCTTCTCTTTTCCAGGCTGAACAACCTTAGCTCTTTTGATCTGTCTCCATAGTGGGTGTGATCCAGCCCTCGTATCATCCTTGTGTCCCTCCTCTCTTTTCTAAAGTAATTAGTGCATATTGTCCTTCCATGTCTAAATTTGCAGACCTTGAAGCAGGACAAATGATCAGCCATTTCAGTTGGATTTGGATCCAGATAACCTATCATACAGCATGAGAAAAAGCTGCAGTTAGTAGATGTCCTGTCTTATACATGACTGCACTGATTTTATGCATTCTACAAGACAGCAAAATTAAAAATTTCTGTCCTGTGAGAACAATTGCCACTGCAGGAACACAGATAGAACAATCTGAAGACAGGCAAGATTTCTTCATTCTCACACAACATTTCAGTGCAGGTGATCTGGCCAACGACACTGAGTGCTCGCTCTGCAAGTCTGGAGCAGAAGACCCACACGTGACCAGCTGTACCTTCCTTCTGTTTGGGGCAGAGCCACTGCTCAGCCACAGAATGAGTGACAAAATGTCATTTTGGATCCCTTTCTGAGAGTACCAAGCCAAAGCAGAAATGATGACCAAGTAAAGGATTTAGGAACAGTCTGAATATAGTCCAAATATCCAGGTGAGCACATTTAACAAACAGAATGTCTAGTAAACTGTTGTTACTTGAGACTCTAAAGCAATCTCTAATCTCACAGAAAAAAAAAAAAACAAACAAACAAAAAAAAAAAACTTTCATTATTAGCAGGCATGAGCAGCATACTAACCAAGAAGTCAGTATTACATCAAAATTGTCAACTGCCACAAACTTATTTCATTCCTGAAGCAACTCTACTGACATCACCATAAGCCAACAGCTACTCCAAGGACCTGAAATTCATTCCATGGCTTCTTTGAACAATTGAAAGTAGTAGAAGTCCCAAATATTTTGCAGGATTACATCTAAACTGGACTTCTGAAAAATAAACAGAGATCAAACTAACAATACTGCTGTTCAAAGAGAAGTGCAAAGAGGAAGGTTTCCAACAAGGGTACAAGAATTTCAAACCACACCTCTGGGTTTTGCAAGGGCATGTTGTCACCATGAGGCTAGGTTGCTCACCTTCAGGGTTTGCTTGCTGGCCACTTCAGACTGAAGTAAATTTTAAGTCCTAAAAGTCCTGAGTTTGCCTCCTCTTACAGCTGTGATTCAGATGGAAAGTAGATAAAACCTGATAGATTTATCTGGTCTTTGTTTGATAAGATACTTCACAACAGTTACTTATGTTTTTAAAGATACGCCTTCTGCAAAATGTTACCAAAACTAATATATATAGCACACAAAGACAGGTAAATAACTGCACATTTTATCCTGCTCATAATCAAATTATGAAGGATGTTTAAACAGTAAGTGTGCCTAGAAAAAATATAAATTACAGTGGCAGTAACACATAGAAAACTTTTGCTAGATTTAGAATTTTTTTTGACCCCTTATTTTCCTCAGCCAGAGGGATACTGCTTCAGGTTATCTGTTGGTTAAGGTATTATAAACCAAATAAATGATCAGATGAATGACCTATAACAAAGCTGGAAGAAAATAAGGATTATATATTTGGGGATTTTGTTTGGTTTTGATACTGCTTCCAAGTGATGATTACTTACACAAACCTATGGAACTCAGGTGATGTTGGCTGAATGACCAGAGAGGTGTTACACTCCACCTGCATAACATACAAAGTCCCCTGCAGAGAACTGGAAAACTTTAATTTACACATTTATACATTTATAGGAACCACTTCTTATTCATTATGAAGATGATAAGATTTTTCCTCGTTACATATTGTATTTAAACAAAAGTTGGCAATTTTATATAGCGTCAAAGAATAGGAAACAACTATACAAAAAAAAACAAAAAAAAAAAAAAAAAAAAAAAGAAAATGGCAGAAGGAAATTATCACAAATTTAGGAATCAGGTACATATTACCTACATGAGCACTAAAATCCCAGGCAGAGGTTTAGTGGCTTTACTTCATTTTTTGTCTCCTATGTAGGGAAGGATTTGCTGCTGGTACAGATTGCTGCCACCAGCCACACAGCTTCATGGAGCCTGCTGCTTATTTCCTTGTAGATGAGAATTCCCCTGCTATTTTTCAGTTTTGTTTTCAAGCTGAATTTCCAGTCTTCTCCGCAGTCTGTGCATTGCTCAAGGTCAGGCCACACTCTGCTAAAATAGCAAAAAATGTGTAATGGCTATATTTTACTACAGCTGAAATGCTGTTCCCTAACAAGCTGTGTATGGAAAAGCTTCAAGGCCAGTGAGACAAACAAACAGAAACTCAAGTAAAATAAACACAGTAAACAGAAACCTGTGGGCGGAGACATATGGAAGAGTCAGATACAAAATAGGGGGAGAATGGTAAAAACACTGCTGCTGCTGTCCTGGCAGGGGAACACCACAATGGCCAGGCCCTCTCAGTAGCCACATCAAAGTGTAGAAAAAGGGAAAAAAAAAATATAGGGGTAAGAAACCCAGGAGAAGAGTAGCTTGAGACTGTAAATAGAATTACCTATGGAAAGAGCTCAGAAGCATAAATAGTTAAAAGGGACTGAGAATTCCAGTTGGGCTTTTTTGTGTAAGAGTTGACCTCTTAGTAAAGCTATAAACTTCACAGTAGTTCTGTAATGCTCCTGTTCTGCTTATCACCTTCATTCTGCAGTGTTTGCTCATGGCAGTGATCCTCTGAGTGTGCAGTACATGAAAGCTTCACTCATCTCTGCTCTGCCTTAAACTTCAAAGAGTTGGCTATGGATACAATTTAAAATCACTTTCTGTAGTAAAGCACCATTATTATCTAAAGCAAAGGGAATGAAAATCCAGGGAAAAAAAAAAAAAACCAAACCAAAAAAAAGCCAACCACCTCCATAATATGGGCTTAGAATCAGCAGGTTAATTTTCTCTTGCATGGATTTTTTTTTCCCCAGAAAATATTTTAGGGATGTTGATGTTTTTACTAAGCTTTTCATTTAGAATGACTCATAGCTGTGGCTTCCTATAACAGAAGGGATTCCTATTTGGCCTCCCTACAAGCCACCTCCTTCCATTTACATATAAATCAGATGCAGGAAGAGATTAGCAGCTTCATTCCAGTAAGTGGGAACAATCCAGGTCCTCTGACATTCACATTTAGCAGGTTTGTAAGGAATTATGATCTGTATAAAAGATTTGGAGAGGGGAAAAGCAGTTTGTTTCCCCTTTCTAGGGTAAAAAAAATAATAATAAAAAAAAAAAAAAAAGGAGTGTTGCTTGAGCCAAGGATTATGACAGAAAAACTGAGTGGAAATCCCAGAAATAAAAGCAACCTGTATTGACTTGAAATGCAACTGTGCTAGAGGTAACGAGTGTTTCATCTTTGGATATAAGGAAAAAAATGAAGTCAATCTGCCAGGCTTTAATAGGAATGAGCTGCCCTATTAAAGGACCGATTTAAACCTAATAAAAATCACTGAACTTCAAGGACCAGGGTCATGCTGTTCACAATCTGGACTAGAAGGTGAACAGAACATGGATTCAGCAGAGAAATACACAGTGTTTCAGCTGTATGGGTATAGGATCTCCCTACATAAATCATCTACACCGCATAAACACACACAGAGTACTATAGAAATGCCTTATTAAACATATACGCTGTTACATACACCATGACCACTTTTTTCTCCCTATTTCAGTTCCCCAGGGGCTGACTGGGTATTCTCGACCCTTGCTGGCCATCTCAAGCCAGCAATTACACCAGTGCAAAGCTGGAATAAATTTGCATTAGAACGTTAGAACAAAGCTATTATAAACTATTCCCACTGAAATATGAGTTTATATCTGACCACAGAGTTTTGCTCCAGTTCAGCTCAGAAAACTAGGGAAGCAAAAAGCTCTTCCAAAACAATTTCATTTGAATATCCTCCAAGTTATACACTTCAGCATTATAAACAAGGTTTGCTTGTGAAAGTGTATTTAAGTGTTTTTCCAGGAGGTCAGCATTTAATACAGGTGAATTTGCAAGTCAAACTTTACTTTACAGATTTTTGTCAGTATAAACATTTATAAGACAGATATTAGGATAACTTGATCTGTTTAGGAACTGAACCTAAAAGAATGTTATTTTTAATCTGCAAACTTACTTACAGGCTCTTAGCTACAAAGACATTTTCCTCAGAGTTTTTTCCAAATACCCTGACGTAACCAGAATTTGCCAGAGACTTTGCCTATATAACACTGCTTTGTCTTAGATCATTTTCTCAGAAGGTGGGAGGAGAGATGAAGTGACACGAAATCTAGCTGCTGTTTATAGATGTCAGTCTGGTTCCACACAGTGCTTTAGACTTGTTTGGCTCCCAAATGCCACCTCTGTGCTTGCATTGCCCTTCTTTGGAATTAGGGTGCAATTACTCCCCACTCCCCAGGTAAGCTGCCCCAGGGATGGGCATTTTTTCCCATGCAGCAATAGTTCAGGAGCGGAGCAGAAACAATGGAGACACTCCAAAGGAGGGGGAATCGGGGAGGAAGTAAGCACAGAGAGGGGGAAATGGCAAAAGAATCACAGGACAGGTGAGTAAAAAAGCTGATGAGCTGCTGCTGGTGAAAAGAGAGTTGACAATTTCAAAACTCCCACTTCATTTTTAAAAAAGTATTCTTTCTTTTAAAAATTAAGTTGAACAGCATTTTTATGAAATGCATAATCACTCAGTCTTAGTCCTTACAATACATTTTTTCTTTCCTTTGCCAAAGCAAAGCCACACATTATACTCTACAGATGATGTTACTATCTAATATAGTAGCTCTCCAGAATTTAGCTATCTCTGGTTTTTGGCCCGTAAAATAATACAAAGAGTGATTTAGATTTTTGGCATTTCTTGTTATGGTCACAAGTGCTCATGCCAACAGTTCTCCAGAACAGATTACAAAAAACCTTACAGCTGCAGTTTAAAGGTATTTATATGCAAATCATTCATTTGCAGAAGGCAGATGTCAAAAGAAGAGGGAACTGAAGATTCAGGTATGATTTACTTTTCTGTTCTGCCTGTTTTTTTCAAGGCATTTCAAATTAAAAAATAATTTATCAGGTTATTAATAATTAAAATGTTAATAATCAATGGCAAACAATTGAAAAAAAAAATAAAAATAGAAGACTAAATAAGTTAAAGACAAAAACACCAAGTTACCAAAGTATGATATACTAGCCTACTGGTAAAAACCCAGATAAGGCTTTTGTTTCGTTTTCTGCCAAAATCAGGAAAGTAGAAAACTGCATAAAGTTCAGCCATGGACAAGGAATTTTTTTTGTAAATTATATCCATAGCATTTAATGAATGAATAACAGAAAACTAAGCACACCTTTTTAGGTGAAGCATGGACATCCAGCCTGCATATTATTTGCTTTTATAATATGAAAAGGAAATGGTAACAAGTATCCAAGCTAATACCTTTCCTGTAGTCAAACAGTTCCTCCTCAGGAACTATGCAATAGGATACAATATATCATCATTCATCATCTAAGGTATTAAATACAACTTCACCCATATCACAAGGTCATGTCTTCCAATGCTCATTTAAAAGCCCAGAACTTTGGATTAAGAAATAAATATGCTGGTTTCAGAAAAAACTGGTCTTATTGTAAGAGTCCTGAGTTTGTGGTATCTTGGGGATGCTCAGATCCTGCATTTCTCGCTGCTGTCCCACATGAATGTAAGAACTTCACAGAGAATCTTCAGAAAGTTATATTTACAGTTTCTTCTTCCTCTTCATCAAGGTCAAAGAGATTTAAAGGTACTCAGGAACTCACAAAAGCAGGATTCTTATTTATAATCTTCTCAGTGCCAGAGCAAGTGTCAGCTGGTCTTTGATCCTGTAAACAGAAAGATCTCCCCATGCACTCATTAATAAGGGCTGGGAACTGGCACTTTTCCTGGCCCTGTGCCTTTCTGACTCAGAAAGAGCCCCAGGCTCAGCACCTACCACTGTGGTCCCTGGAGATAAAAGCTCAGAGATAACAGGCTGACATTACAAAACAACACTGAATTTCAGAGTTATGTTTTTATTATTTATTATGCATCATTTTAAAGTTACAGAGTTTTACCCCAACACATCTCCTCTTAAAATCCAATTCTAAGAGGTACCCTGGTTTTTCAAGATAAACAGTTGACTGTGGGTGATGCATAGGTTATATGCAATGGATGCAGAACCAGATGGTCTGCTCTCTTTGCCTGCATGGGGGCAGAGGGAAGTAAAGACTCTGCTTGTAGAGACAAGCCCTAAAAGTTAAAGCTCACGGTCTCCAGAGGAGAAAAGTAGGAAGCAATTCTCATTTGGGTGGGACAGCACATTTTGAAAGTGATTGCATCAGGAACAGGAGAGCACTTGTATGCAGAAAAAAGTGTCTTACCCTCCTCAAGAACAAAAGGAGGAAATACCATCACTCCTTCCTTTGGAGGTATTTTGACAGCATCAGATGGAATATTTGTACAAGTGCGTGAATATACTCACAGGCACACATGCATAAACACATACAGGCATCTAAGATTGAAGCTGCTCCATATTCTGGACTAATCACAGTATCCCACCACCTCCTGCCCCACTCCAGTGAGGAAGATGGAACAGGAGGGGGAAGAAAAAAGATGAAGAAAATAATAGGGATCCCAACAAATAAATTGTCTCCAAAAATGACATCCTTTTGATGGTTTATTTTGCCCTTCATCATGAGTTTCCCTCATCTCACTAACTTAGGAGAAGTATGAACCTTTCGGCATTAAAGTGTTTTCTTTTCCACTTGCCTTAGCACTGCCTTTTATTGGCAGTCCAGGGGCTTATTACATTCCTTATTTCTGAAAAATGTTTAATGCCTTTTGACATCCTTGCCAAAAATAATTTCAACTGATTAGTCATCTTATGTTTTTGTATCATGACCATTATTCAAAGCTTTTGTTAATTTGCTAAATGGGCCAAAATGGACATACATATTCATCCCACTGGTAACAATGATGCATTCAGAAGAGTGCACACTGCAGATGTCACACTGAATCATTCATATCAACCCAAATCACAGGTGGTGGCATTGCCCAGAAAACACATTACTCATTTAGAGGTAACTTAGACTCTGATGCCTACTTGCCAAGCTGTTTTAATATTCACACCTAATCAGAGGTTTCCCAAGCTGTTTACATGTTCACTCCTAAGAGGGAAGCCAAGTTTCCCTACAGCTCACACATTACAAGTCACGTGGGAGTTCTCCTGCCGGCCTTTTCTTTGGGTTCATGCTTGCTTCATCTGGACTATCAGTAGTTCTTTTGCAGTAGGAAGGATGGAGTGTGACCCCATACCTGTCTAGGGAAAAGACTGGGACATGGGAGGGGGCCATCACTTCCTCAGGATGTGGAGGAAACTGAATCAGATCTTCCACTTCCCAGGGAAGTGCTTTCCCCCAGGTCTTCAGAACAACATGGCCACTGCCTTTCCCTCTTCCCTTGCAGACCTGAGAGCACTCAAACTACTTCTAGCAAATCAAGCCCTTACAGGTAAAAGCCCTGAACTGATTCATTTAACCACAAACTGAGGCCCTATCATCTGTGGTAATGCCACTGAAGGTATCCAAACAACTTTTGGGTTTAAGATAAGTGTTGGAGCACCTACAGAGCCCAGGCATGCTTTATATTAATTGTCTAGGAAAGTCTAGTTCCTTAAACTGGGCTTGTAAAGAAACATTAGTGCCTGAATTGTGAGTCTGCCATTAATTTCTCTGACTTCATTCACGTGCTGTGCAGAAGTATGGGCCTGAGCATATACTGGAATCCAGATCCAGAAACGGCTTCAAGGTAATAATTGGGGATTGCTAGAAGAGAAGGTTGGAAACCATGAGCAAAATTCAATACAAATCTTCATGTATGACCTTATTTTTCTTGGATCACAGCTAGGGTGAGAGCCTCAGCATGCTCCAGGGAGTCAGTGAAGAGGCAGTATCTCCATTAATGCTAGTAGCTGGCTCACTTTCACAGAAAGCTAAAAGTAGCCACAAAGTCAACTATCTTGTGATAATTTTCTAGAATGTCTGTAATTTAGCACATAACTCAGATTAAATGCTAATAGGGATTTCTGTGTTTATATCCCTTCCTAATTTCTAAAGGCACTTTATAACAGCTTCTCTAACAAAATATTTGTATCAAGAAGCCACAGAGTTTCTAGGTGGGGTAATTTCACTGATACCAAATCGGAGGTAAAAAAGTTAAGACTACAGAGGTTTAGTTACTGACACTAATATTCCTTTCTTACCTCCTTCCAAATTTTAACTTGAGGTTAAAAGCCAAGATTGGATGGAGGCTCAGAATGTCCTGGCTCTCCTTAATCGGGGTCTTCTTAACATTCTGAATTAGCAAATATTTTCATGTGGGATCTTCACTTTCCTTTCTGTAAAATAAAAATTAACTCCTTAAAGTCAAATATAAAATATCTCCTTTGTCTTCTCTGCATTATATTAAATTATGGAAGGCGAATTTTTTTCTTGATGCCAAAGGTGTTCGGTTTGTTTAGTTTTGCTTTGTTTTTTTTTTAATTGCAGCTCAATTGAGTTGCTGAAGAGGTAGTGAATAGTATAAAGTGACTGGGACAACAAGAAGGATAAAAATCTGGAGGCCAGTCTAGCTTCCATTAGCAGTTTCAACTGAAAAAAAAAATCTTTTCAGCTATTTTTCAATTTCATTAAATCACATTTTATCTTGGAAATTATTCTTCAGATAATTTCAGTACATTCTTAATCAGAACAAAATAATTAATGAGCAATTTCTCAATTGTTCTTAAAAAAGATCTGGAAATCTAACAGCTAATAAATTTAGAAGTCAACTAAAAAATAAGTAGTTTATTCTTTTTTTACTATTTAACAAATAACTAGGGATTTTTCTCATTTTTTAATGATTCAGTGCTTGTATTGTACTGTATTTCATAACAAGAAGAAAATTAAGTGTAGAGAAGATTGACTCATGGTATTTTCTATATGGTAATAGAACATGCCTTAATGTCGTAGACACAGAGACTTTTCCAAGAAAATGTGCTAAAAGCAAAGTATTTTGCCTGTGTGCCCTTGAAGTCATGAGCTTTTGAATTCACTTAGAGAAGGACTGGAAAAAGAATGAGAATATTTAAGTGTAATTCTGTGAAGACTATATATTTAGAGGTAATTTAATTTCCATCAAGTCTTCTCTTTCTTATATCCTTGCCATGTACAGTTTTGTTTAGGCCAACTGCCATTAGAAATCAAGTTAATATGGGCGAACTATGTACTTTATGTTGAATTTTTAATGTCTAAACTAGAATGCACTGGTCCCAAAGAGCAATAAAAGTATCTACATCATAAGGGCATTTTAATATTCACATTTGGAAAGTATTTCTCTCTTTACAGCTGTTATCCAGCCAAAAAAACAACGCACAAGCACAGCCAGCAGCTTGGAGTGGAAAGGAGCTATTTATTTCCTTGCTACAGTCCAAGGTGTTTTCAGGACTAGTGAATACAGTTTCCTGTTTTTAGACTGCTCTTAAAAGTGGACCATTGGGAAAGCAGCTTATTCCAAAAGTTGCACTAACTTCAGAGTGACCATGTTGATTTTGGTAAATTAGGCCTGGTTTATGTCACCATGGCCCAGTCTCTTTTATATTTTACCAAACAACACAAAGTACTCAATGCATGTTGAAGTATGGATGCAGCCATACTGCTGATACGCAACACTGGGAACAGCTTCAGGTTTGTGAAGCCTTTGGAGTGACCAGTGTGACTGCAGGTGGCACTTGAGACAGAAGTAGGAGTCCAAACATGTGTCTTCATCTTCTGCACTGCTCTCTGTCATGCCAAGAAAACAGCAGTTTTTGACAGGTGCCTTACTGCAGCTAACTTTCAGTAGACTATTGGCAAGCTCTTGGAAGCCAAGAAATTTATATTTCTTCACTGATAGCTCTTTAATTTATTGATAGTCTTTTAGGTGCTTATATAAAGAAGTTTTCTCAAAATATATCTCAGTAAATTGAAGGATTTCTGGAAACTTACAAAACACAGGTCCCTTTGAAATGAACTCAATTCAAATTTGATTGCGTTGCCATATTTCAGTGTTTTAAGAAAGTTTTTTCTGCAGGCAAGTATACAGCTTGAAAGAATCCTAAATCATGAATTGATATTTATCCTCATAGTCGATATTCTGATCTCTTCAAATGTAACACAGAGTTATTACTTCCCTTTCCACATTGTTTACATGAGCATTTTGTTACTCTATATTATAGAAGTGCCCTGGGCTGAGTTTTCTGCTGGTGGAGAAAAATAAAATGTTGTTTCTGTACTAAAACAGCCCACACATTTACAGGACTACAAACTTCAGATTCTTTTCAGGTACTGTGCAATTTAGGGCTGAGTATAGTTCCAGATGGGAGTTAGTAAGCCTATTCTTGATGTTTTTCCACCTAGTTGCTTTATTTGTGGTATCACATAGTTGCTGTCACGCTTGCAGGATGACATTCTTGCAGGCTCAGCACTACAGCTGGACTATAGCCCTTCTTTCTTTGTGTAACTCATACCTGAATTAGATTTTGAATTCTTATGACTTCAGTACTGCCTAAAATTCACACAACTTCAATTGTAGCCTGTCTAATCATTAATAATTACACTTGCAATAAACAAAATCTGAGTATTTTCCAGTAGATTAAATTACACAAATTATCTTGAATAATGATCAGATTTAAATTTCACTAGACCTAGGGGAAGCACTGCTCTGTAAGATTTACTGGTGACTTAGTTTGATTCCTGTGTTTGAGACACTCTCTCATGCCTTTATCTAGAAACCATTCACAGAAATGTGTTTATTCACTAGGTTAACATTTATTTGGAATGTGTATTAAGACCAAACAGGGACTGATAATAGGATGTAGTGTTTCTGAAAATACAATCCAATGAAAGATGTTCTTGAAAGATCTTGATTTGCCTCTTCTCTTCTTCAGGATGTGTGAATTCATTCAGAATTAAAGTTTTAACTTTGCTGAAGGAATTTTTAACATTTAAAGATTTAGTAAAATTTTCAGATTGTGAAAAACTGCAGAGCAAAAGCTCACCAAATGACAGTGTTTTGAACTATTTTTCATAGTGTGTTGCTTCATTTTGTCGATACTCAGCATCCCCTGGACATCTGGAGACAGTGCTGTCCCTGCAGAGATTCGCTTGTCCTGCTTTCTCTGCTAACTTGTGAAAGCTGAGCACACTTTTTATCCCCCGAGGAACAAAGGCTGTTTTCCTATAGACAGATCCAGAATCAGAGAGTAGAATGGCATCCTAAAAAGGATGATTAAAACATGATTCTGAGAATTTCTCATGTTAACTAGTTTCCTTGAGAAAAATACATAAAGTTTACATGCATAAACATAGAAATATATATTGGTAGGAAAAGAGTTTACTGTAGCAGTGTCTGTATTTAAGAAAAGTGCACAATATTGGAGAGTTCAGTGTCTTGGACAAGAAAAACTTCACAAATTCATCATTAAATGAATTAATGAGGAGTTTACTGATTGAACAGCTGCTCTGCTTTAGCTGCTATCAGACTGGAAAAAATTCTACAGTTTTCCATATAAATTTGAATTATATTTTTGTCTGTTTTCAAGCACATATTTTCTAATCACACAAACCGATTAAGAACTCTGTCTAATCAGTGGCACCACACAAGATCTTATGGTAAGTATTGTGGAAAATATATTTCCATACATGTACTAATAATCATCATTAATACTCCACCAGACTTCAATTTTTAAAATAATATTGTTTATTGTTATTATTATTACTGTTGTTATTGTTGTTATCAGTGTAATTATATTCTGAAAATTCCATCCTAAAGATTTCTCATCCCACCTGCAGTAAAAATACGTTTTTACCTCTGGATTGGTTCTTAAAATGATAAAACAATTATGTTACAAAGAAAAAAGTAAAAAAAAAATTAAAAGATGGTATAATGAATAATACTAATGCCATAACACATTCTGATAAAATAAGAATAGATAGAAAAGATTAATTTTCTTATAAATCTGTAGTTTTATAATTATAGTCTACACATTACATATTCTGAGGAAATGATAGAACTTCCTGTTCTTTCACATCTGGAACATTAGTAAGCTCAAGCTCCAAAAAAACAGAGTCTAAATAATTTACCACCCTGTTTATTTCAAAGACCTTCTTCCAGAATTAAAGGAAATCTATTTGCATGTTTCCAAAGGCATTGTTCCTTCAGTCTGTGATGTTCATCAGTCAGGTTTGCTGCTTTTGTTTTTGTAATCTAAATAAATATAGTTCAATGGTTTGGAACTCCATGGCTATCCCAGTGGATTCCTCTGTATCTATTGTGTAAGGCAAAACTAGGGGAAGCAAACGATGACTAATTTTATGAACACAAGATGATAGAAACAAGTGGAAACCTCTACATTCTGCTGCAATATGCCACTTTTTGACACTTTTGTAAAGCCTAATGATCCAATAGCTCTTGAATCTCTCACAGATAAATTTTATTTTCCATTTTCACTGATCATTTCTAAACTTTTTAAAATTAATTTATTATGTATTGCTAGAAATTTGATAAAACACCGCTCATTTACTTGTGGTTGGTATTTGCACACAGGCATCCACCAAGAAATAAGTAAGTTGACACCTAGCTTGCAATAATTTGTTCACAAAACCATGGCCAAAATAAGAAACAAATGTTGAGGTAAGGGAGGAACAACAACTGAGAAACACAGGTTGAAAAGTGAAAGCAAATGGAAATGCAGCACAATACGCTGACAGAAGCTGTTATAATTCAAACAGGTTGCATCTTCTTTCTGATATACTCTAAGTTTTTTAAGTATTTGTAAAATTGGAAGAGTTCTGCAAAGCAACTACAGCTTAACTATAATAACCTGTACCAATTTCTGTGTAGTCTTCACTTGTTAATGGTTTTCACAGTAAAGCAAACATTTAAGAAGGTTAGTACCTTGAGCAGGTCTTTACAGGAATGAGGTTTACCATTTGGTGGAAAATCATATAAAATGTGTTTAAAAGTGTAAACACAGAACTTTAAAGTTTCCTATTATTTCCCATTAATCAGGACATTCCTACTAAAATAGTATTGAAATTCCTTTATACTTGCTGTAAGCAAAATACAGGAAAATAACGATCATTTGGTTGATGCAACCTGGATTGTGACCCAAACCTCTACCTGCTCTTCCATTGGAGTCAAGGTGTCTCCACCTTGGAGATCCCAGCACCATGCACACTGCAGAACTGAGCCTAAGGCTAGGCAGACAAAACCATGAAAGACAATGTAAAAGTGAAACCAGCTATACAACAGCTGGGTTTTACTCTGAGTCTGTCCCTTACACTGACTACAGTAAGCAGACATAAATTCGCTCCTAAGGGTATTATAGCCTGAATATAAAACACACATCTAAAATAAGTAGCCAAATTTCCTTCTGAAGAGCCTCTCTTTCTACTAACTGTAGAACTACTAACTTAGGTTAAATGTCTGGATTATAGAATTTCCACTTTTACTATAGGCAAATTTGGAAGAGATTAATACTGAATTATTATGTTTTATAATTGGAGATGGCCACCATTTTACACAATCTTTTTGTGTGCAGTGGCTGTGTATATTTAAGTATGTAGCTGCTGTCACCAAGAGAATCTCAGAGTTTCACAATACCACTGAAAACAAAATTCTTTAGGGATTTCCAGATGATATCTGGAGTTCATTTTCATCCTAAAAACCACATGTAGGAGACAATGTTCAAAAACCCCTTGGGAATTCCTTCTCACAATGATGCCTAATGCAATATTTGTAGTTCTTGGGAACATTTTATTTACAATTAACATATGAAATGTGGTAGCATAGAGCCCCTTTGATCATCATACATTAAGTCACCATCAGAGTAGACACAGGGATCAGAGTGTTTCAGCTTATAGAGGAAAGGTTTGAAAGACAAAGGGCAAATTGTCCTAAAAGTTGTGTAGAGCACCAGTGTACAGTGAATGAGAAGGGTGGAACCATTTCCTTGAGTAAATTCATGATTTAGCCCCTGAACTTTGGACACTGAGAAGCTCTGAGACTTAAGAGCACAAAAGTGGCAGCAGAAATAGTTAAGATGGGAAGTGATTAAGTCATGAACAATGAGAAGTTGGAAAGAACTGCAACAGGCCATTGGGAAATAATGATTACAGCGTCAGCATTGAACTGCCAGATGTGTTTTCTGCTGAAGTGGGACCCAGGATTTCTTCGTTGTGATGGCAGACATTGATAAAAATGTGATATTTGGCTCAATCATTGAACAAAATCTAAATGAAGTGGTGCTGCCACCCACCTTCTTGGTGGAGACATTTGTGCTGTAGGTGTTCATTAGTGCTGGATCAATCGGCAATCATTCCTTGAAGTAATTTTCCTTGTGTGTGGTGAAGTATTGTCCAAATGGTGAACACAAAACAGGATAGTGTCCTTAGCAACATGTTTCAAGAAGAAGAAACATAGCGAAACTTCACTGTTAAATTGATACAATATTATTAGAAAAAGGGACTCACTCAAGGGAACCTTTCTCAAGACTGAAGCTTGTGCAATCTAAAACTTGGAAAGAGATTTTGACTGAGCAATCTGCTGACCTTTCTGAGACATGCTCTTGGTAAATTCTTTGTGCCAAAGGTACTGGAGCTGATTTTCTGTAAAGAAAGGCAATGTCTGCTCAAGAGACACCCAAATTTCATGAAAAATATTAATTTTCTATTTTTCAGGACCTTAGGAAACTTACGCAGGCATCTCACATTGTACAACCCCAAACCTACCCCATTGTTTCCTATCAAACAATTAAAAGTGTTCCATAGACACAAATCAGCGTTACAGATGCTAAAACAGTGTTCAATTAGTGAACATGTCCTAGGCAAAATGTTAAACATATGCTTATAGGGAATGCTGGGTCAGGAGAGGTAACCATGTCACAGCTCTCCAGCTGCTCCAAAAGTCCTTTAATGGAAACACACACACTCTCTACAATAAAGGCATTGGATAATGCTTTCTCTTCTCTCCTGTAAATGGAATTGATCTTTCATTTTCTCACTAGAAGACAATTTTTAAGCCACTGTTCATACTCCAGGATTCACCAGTTCAATATTTTACTCTAATGTTGTCATCTCAATAAAAATATTCTCGATGTGACTACATGCACTCTTAGGGAACATCATGTATGCCACCACTTGAAAATGCTTTAGGTGTCTCTAAATAAAAACTTTGCCTGGTGAAAGCAGGTTCTTTAGAATAGATAGCACCACTTTAGCACAGCCGTGGCTCTTATGGTAAATCCAAATAGTTCTGGCACAGGACATTTCATGAAGCCATGCACTTTTTCTTCTGAATTTTAACACAAGCATATTACTTTAAATTAACAGGGAATAGTCCCTGGCTTCATTTCAATGCTAGAACTGCAATTCAAACCATTCCTCTTGTTGGCTTCTATACAAGATGGAAACATCTTCACTGTCTGCATCAGCAGTGCCTCCCACACAAAGTCCTGTTGTGTCCAGCCTCACAAGGGTTGTTTCATCCATGGGAGCACGAAGAGCTTCTAAGCTGCAGGATCCACACACCCAGTCCCCTCTCAGGAGGATGATGTGGCTGCCCTGTCCCTCCCATCACAATGCTGCTCCCACGGGAAGGCAGCCTACCTAAGCTGACTAGATAGGGGTTGCAGCACATTCCTGAGAGATCCAAGATATAAAACATATAAACAGAATATAAGGGCAGTACAGCCCTTATTCTATTCTCAGTTACCCAGACATTAAACAACACCCAGACTTCTATTGTGTAGGGATTGTATCTTGATGGGTAGAAGAACAAAGAAATGTGTCAAAACATACAGGAGTACTTCTCCTGACATGTTCGTGTTTTTTGGAGTGTTAATTAGATAAGCTCAGGTGGCTTTCACTGGTTGTTTACCCTTGAGGTTTTCATTGGTTTCTTCCATAAACCCAACTACACATCTATCCATTCACAGATTTTTTAAAACGGGTGCTCTTTGTTTCAAGGTACAGATGTTAGTATAATAAAATGCTAACAGATCTCTCCATATGAATAAACAGGAATCAATGTTTATTCATGATACAGAGAATTGTGAAGGGAATTCTCCTAATTAAAATGGTAAACTAAGCCAAATTTAATTACATCTTGAAAGCCAAAGGGAAGTATGCTACTATCTTATCCTGCAGGACACAAGATAATTTAAAAGAACAGTGGCATGCCAGTGATAAAGTAAACAGAAATACAAAATCAGACTAGGCATTAGTATTTGGCATGCTTTGTACCTATAGAAATCCATTTCCAGTTATGATTTACTGGCTTGACTACTTAAGAAAAAAAAAAAAAAAAAGTCACTTTTTAAAGGCTGCCCTAAAATACACTTCATGTATCTCCACTTTATAAATCTGGAAAACAAAATGAAACACATATAATATATTTTTTTTGCTGTGAAACAACCAAGTTCTAGATTGATGTTCTGCAATGAAATAGAGGGAAAGCCTAGTAAAGACAATTACATTTTCTTCCTTCTAACAAGGAATTAGGGACAATAAACTTTCTCTTTTTCCTTGCATGGTGACAAAAAGGCTCTAAAACCAGATACTAAGAACCTGGCCAAGAGAAAATGTTGGCACCCAGGTGTAAAAGCCATAGTACTGACAACTCTACTGATACTGTGAAAGGCAGTATTTTGAACATATATTTGGTTTAGTTCATTTTTTTAATTATCATTGTTTCTGAAGATGTTTCACATAAGAGCTGAGCATAGTTTGTCTCTCTTGTTTCTCAGCAGGATGACAAATTCCCAGTCAATCCAGCTAATTTTTTAAATAAAAAGTACAGTAAGCTGCCTCTGTAAGATAAAATGATGCACTGTATTATTAGAATACTTTTGGTATCTAGCTTCTCCTATTCATTTATTCTCACTCAAAAATACTATTATCTCTTTAGCTGAGCTGGTATATATCCAGCTAAAATATCCACAATTTGCAAGGTAGATATCCTTGCAGTCAATATATATTAATAATTCTGAGACTAGAACAGCCTGCAGTGCTGCCTACCTTTGCACAATGCCACTGTGGTTAGCAGAACCACTCTATTAACAAGTTGTGGGTTTTGTGTTCTTGGCTTTTTCAGCCTCAGGCTGGAAATTAAAGTCTGAAAATCACAGGGAAATACACTACCCAGCCAACACATGGAAAGAACAGGATACTGTGGTTTTTACTGGCACACAAAGCAAATAATCTTGTTGTTACCACCTCGCTGAAAATTTTAAAATTCCTAGTTTTATCAAAAGTATATAAGATGATGATTTTTCACCCAAAATGGCTCAGCCAAATAAAAGCAACTGGAGTTAACAAGAAACCAACATCCAAGAAGCCTGTGAGTACAGCAATCTATCAAACCCCACATAAAAAAAAAAAATATAATTTAGGTGTGAATGGTGTCACACAACTACATGAAAAAAAAAACCAAACATTCTTACATTCCACAAAATTACACTTTATCCCCACCACAAAAAAAATAAGGGATCCTTTAAATAAGTGCAGAGGAACCAGGAACCACAACAGCCACCCCTGAATCTGACATTCTGATTTCCTGGCAGTGGCCGAACATTTCTGTTAAATCCTTGGAGTTAATCTTAATTAATAACCATGCTGCAGGTCAGCACTTGGCCAGCTCCCATCCAACAGTGTTTACATCTCCCTTATCTGGTCATAAATTGTTAAATTTTATCTATTGGCATACCCAAAGCAATTACCTGTCTGTCACAAAAGTGTGCAGTGCATTTCTAGAGACACAAAAGGGTTTCTATCACAGTTGCAAAGCTGAGCTGGTACATGGGGTCCTTAGACAGAGAGACCAGCTTTCCTGAATGAATGGATTGAGCTCTCAATCTTGAATTCTGATCTGTGAATGGATTTGAAATGCTTAACCAACCACCCAGACAGATGTTAGCATAATTGTTACCTCACCTGAGCTCCACTTCCAGAGGTCTTGAAAAACCACCAGTATTCCTTAGCAGTAAGAATGGTTAGTAGCAAGGGAATTGGGCTTTAGTAGATCACTAATTCCAAAATCCATCTACTAGACTATTAACCTAGGTGGGCACACTTAGGCACATTTTGATGGAAAAAGTTCTTAATGCTTTTTTTCCTTTCTCCTACTGTCCAAAACCAGAACCCAGTGACAGGGTTCTGGTTTTGGACAGTACAAACAGTTACAGTTTCTCTTGTAATGCCAGACTTCACTGCTGTCCTGTGCACAGCAACAATCTGGGCTCGAGTTTCTGCTTTAGTTACCATACATGTCTCCCTGGTTCTTCTCCATTCAAATTGTAAAGAGGTGCTGCACAGGAGCAGGTATTCAGTGGCTGTAATTGATGTGCTGGCAGAACTGACACCCTGCTTTGAAAGTCAGTGTGAATATAAGGAACTTTAAACAATGATTTTAAGAGCTTTTTTTCACTACCAAACTCTTTGACTATTAACAGAGGAACAAATATTGGTTCAGTAGTTAACCTCAATTACTGCATTATCCAACTAATAAACCACAAACAACTCTTTCATGAAAAGCCTTTAACCATATGGATCTCTACTTCAGTATCTTCAAAATCCTCCTCACAGAGAAATCAGACCAAATAAGTCTCACATAGCAAAGAATAAGGATAGGTACTATCAGCCTTTCAACCTCTCCATTCCTCAGGTTTTCAAAAGAATGAGCCTCCCTGACCTCCACCTGCAAAAGGTCAGCCCCAGAATGCAAACAATTTATTTGTGCTGAATGTCTCTCTTTTCTTTCCCTGAACTTGAGCTGACATGAAGTATTTGGCTTAGCTATGTGCAGACTCCAAAGGCCAAGCCCCCTTCTCTCTGCCAAGCTTGCTGAGATAAAAACACAGATAAGATTCATAGTTCCTGTAACTTCTGTACCTGGGAAACATGAAACTTGGGCAGCACTCAACTTCTTTTGGACATTGTGTATAAAAGCCACTGGAGACAGAGTACACAAGTGGCAAAACTCCTCTCCATTGAGATAGTGTTCTATAAATTCCTGCAAAAAAACCAGCAGAGGTTTTTAATGGAGATTTGTATAATGTTCAAAAGAAAAAAACAACACTGCTTTGATATGAGGCTTTTTTCCTTCCCTGTCTTTCCTTCTTACCCATTCTCTACCACTCCAGCCTGTGTTGTGCTGCTTTCCTTCTTTTGCTATACCGTCAGCTTTCTTGCAGCCATCAAGACTTGGATGCCCAGAGCACAGATGCTGCCAGGGCTGATAAGAGAGAGTGAGCTTGTTGGTGGGAAGAGTGGCATAGCCAGCACTGTACTCTTCTGATTCTTTATTTGTTAGTCATGGTTTGCAGACATTACAGGGACAATAACTTTGCAACATCTTCAGACATTGCACTCAGAGAAGGCATGTGGCACTTCCCTGCAAACCAGGAATGTTTGAGCGCTGTTACCCACTGCCCGATTGGCATGTATAGAGCACTTACTAAGCAGCAAATTATTTTGGCTATTAAGGGCATGCTAATTACAAAAACATGCTTTTGTTAATCATGTCAGGCTTCAGCTCTGTTCCTAAATTTTCTTTAGTTTTTTGCCCACCACCCACTCCTTGGTGAGCTCTGGGTAAATGCTCTCATTGTCTATTGTTAATCATTCTTGCCTACATGATGACAGCTGGTTTTTGATCAGTGTCTGAACAAAACCACCTCTTCTGGATGGGTCATGAAATGGGATGGAATTTATGAGGCATCTTTCTCCATGTTACATTGCCCTCAGCTATGTTCTGTCAGAGGCACTCTGTACTACTGTGTAAACACATTCTCTTTCATGTCACAGTGATCTGGAAATAATGTCAGTGAATGGAACAAAATGGAAAGAAAATACATTTTCTCACAGGCCTGTCTCAAAATGGTATTTTTAAAAATATCAGAATAATCCTCTGTATAACAGGCAAAAGTGAACTTCTTTTCCTTCTCACACCTATTAGAGGGACAGTTAGACTGCACAGCCCTTGTTCTGCAACTGCATTCTTATTCATTTTTTAAAGATCCCTCCTTGTCAGCCTATCATAAGAGGCCTTCTGATGCAGACTGAGCATTTTTAATGAAATACATTCCAGTCAATCTGCAGAATTCCTGGCCCTAAGGGTTGCACCTCTATTTCTACTTGTAACAGTTTTCTCGGCAGGCTTGTGCTTTATCCTGTGCACTCATTGTGGATAGTAATGGACTTTTCCATGTCCCTTTACAGATCAGCTTTCCTTTCAGCATTAACAGTCATTGTAGGAAACAACTCAGCACTGAAACCACTCATCTGCTTCTATCAATGGGATGGGCAGGCAACAAGCTAGGAAAAGCATGGTGGGTTTTTTGACCCTACCTTTACCATTGACCTGATCAACTGAAAATCAAGGACTGGGCAAAATATCTCTCTACTGGAGCAAGAGAAGGAGCAATAAACATCCTGGCATACTGCTTTTTCATGAGACACTGTGGTGATCCCAAAGCTCAGTCTGTACTGTATTTTCAAACACTGTGAAAATGCAGGTTGCATCTATTTCATCACATGCAACAGGCAGAGTCTATTTAAAACAGCTTTCATACTTTTCATAACTTTTCCTACCAAATATGCTGAACAGTGCTTTTCCTTATTACACAGCCGTCCAAGAAGCAAACTAAGTGGCTTAAAAGATTTCATTTACTGTTCCTGAGAATTTGGATACTCATATAATGTCACCAGGATGTGGTCTATAAAATTAATTTGAGAGAAAAAGAGAATCTATCAAAAAGTTTTGAATTTTCATGATACAGCTGGGAGTGATGTATACAATATTGTGCAGCACATGCTAACCAGATTTTCAATGGTACACTGGGCACTTATAAAGGCAAATGAGTTCCCTGATATGCTTCACAGGATTAATAAACATGAGCTTGACAAAATTGCATTTCATTCCCACACACAACAAAAAAAAAAACCCAAAACAAAAAACAACAACAAAAAAAGGCAATGAGTTAGACAGATTAAGACAATACAGCACAAAAAGCCCAGTTATCTGCCAGAAGTTATATAGAGAGAAAAACAACACTGGTCTATCAGGTTTCAGTGTTCAGACAACCATAGCGATACTTCAGTATTTATGTCAGAAAAGAGATGTGTTCTCTAGTCTTTTACTTCGCTTTTACAAAAACATTTGAAGTAAACTAGAAAGCCTATAATTAAAAGAGTTAAACAAATCTGAAGTCTTTAGTTAAGGCACCAAAATAAACCTGGAGCTGCTGAAATGGAAAACAGAATGAGTCACAGTCCAAGAAATGGCTTGGGCTTGTCATTCTCTCAGTATATGCCAATAGTCTTTAATAAACCAGATATTTAAACATTCACAGTGCCCAGCATATGTTTTAGACAATTACCAACATGAAAACAAAGCATAGATATATATGCACCTTTGTTCTTGTGTTTTGCTAGGACATTTGTTGTCCAGGCTTCCTGGGTGTTTCCTTAGAAGGGCCCCAAGAACATTCTCAGAACATTTCTTGTCCCAGTATGAGCAAGATTTTCGAGGAACCAGAGCTCATGTAGAGGGAAAACTGCCTCAAAGGGCAAGAGTGGACTAAGTCTCAGGAGTGGCCTAGAATTCAGAGTATTGCCTGGGCTGTTTTACCATATATAGCCAGGATACAGTCTTTAAATACTTTGACATTCAAGCCTCTGATTTTTCCCTTATTCCCCAAAGCTCTATTAGAAAAGGTGGAGCTCTGACTTATTTCAGCTGCATTATCTACAGGTTTCTATCTGAAGGATAAAGGTCCTTACATGGAATTCTTTCTCAAAGAGAAAAAGAAGAGAATCATAGAAAGAGTCATAGAGAAATTATAAATAGAATCAATGAACGAACATGAACGCACAGGCACACATACAAAATTAAAGCAGCTATAAATTGAAGCAGACAACAGAAAACAAAAGGGGTAGACAGAAGGAATAGGAGTATAAACAAAAGGGATGATTAATCTTAAAGCTATAATGAATGAGGGAACATGCATTAATAAAATAAATGCATTGTTTGCAGTAGAAATAAAACAGTTCTGAGCTGTTTTCATGAACACAAGAAAAAAAAAAGAAAGCTAAAAATCTTTATTCCCTCTGTGCATGCCAGGAATTTCACATGTAGTTATAGCTGTCTAACTATCAAAAAGACTGAGTGAGAAAATGGAAGGAGCCCAGGGAGTCCAGAAAACAGCAAAAATGACCAGAGAGGTGGAGAGACTCATACGTGGTGAGTGACTAAAATAGAACTGAATTTTTAAGACATTGGCTGTATGACAATTAAAGAGATACAGCAATCTACAGTCTGAAAGGCATGAATACAGAAAGAGAGGGACTTTTATGGGAAAAAAGGAAGGGAAACTGAATAAGAAAAAAAAAAAAAGCATTCTGGATTTCCAAAGTAGACTGAACTGTTCTTCCAAGCATGGGATGTGTAAAAGCTAGTCTAGGACTAACAATGTTCTCTTCTCCTAGACCTGTCTACAGTAGCCCTCTTAAAAATTTCTTTTTCCTGTTCTTATTAATTCATCTGCAGTTCAGTGTTCTTTACTAAGAACATTTACTTTATTATGGCAGAGTAGTAGCTAGAATTTTATTCAATAAAAATCTAGCTCTGATCAAAAATTTTTGAGAAAAAAACAATCCCTAACCCTGTTCTCTGCTATGTCTGCTATCACAAACACAAACTGAAGGAAATTTTAAGATGCTAGCATACTTGCTTTCAGCACATGTCAAACTCACTGGCTGCTGCTAACTCTTTAGACAAGAATTTCCCTATTCCATCTGGATTTAATAAAACTCAGTCAGAAAGAAGAAGATCATATAGCCTTGGGAGGGAGTGGCCTGGAGAGAAAAACCCCAGAAGCAGCCAATTGAAGGTTAATCACAATTTGCTAGATTTTGACTACTGATAATGTACCTCCTCTCTAGAAAGTAACTTTGCATTCTATCTGCTCCAATATCCTTTCTTTGGATGACCTGGACAGAGCAAACACTGTAACATACATCCATACACATAATGTGCATATATATTATATATACACGTGTTGTAATAAATGGACCAGTTGCAGACACCACTGGGGCAGGCCAAGTCATACCAGAAAAGTCCTACAAAGAGAAGGAATGCAACTCAAATGCACCTCCAAGAATGGTATATTCTTCAACTACACTTCTTTGACTCAAAATAATTAGAAAAAATATCAGTTGCTCACAAGGACATTTGTGTTCTGTTGTCATCTCTTCTCAGTGGAGTTCACAAAGTAGGAATTTTTAAAATTGTATGCCCTTTGAAAAAGTATTCTGTAAATAACACTTTTCTCAAAAGAGCATCCTTTTCCAAAAAGAAAGGGTTTTACCTCAGAAATTACTTTACTTACCTAAAGATGTCAAGATTTAACCAAACCAACAGACTATTAAAAGATAATAAAGTTAAGTTTAAGAAAAAAAGTCCAAAGAATAGTGTATGTGAAGCATTCTGGACAAGTAAAAGTCAGACATTTACAAGCCCAAAGTGTAGGAATGGCCAAAGTCTTGGAAAAGAAAAACTCATCATTCTGTGTACAGCTGACTTATACATATTTCTGGATTTTCAGTAAGCCATTTGAAAACTATATGATGAATAAGAATGTAAAATATTTTTTCTATATTTTAGGAATAAGAAATGAAAAGTTTTGTTGTCTAAGGTTGAATTACTTTATGGATGAGAATATACTAAACACCTCAGAGATTTTCTGGGTCATTAACATACTGCAAACAGACTAAAAATGCATTCTTAGCAAAAGTAGTTTATCGGACCCTAAGTATTTTTGTAAAGGATCTGCAGAAAAGAATAATATAATTCAAGTATAACATGTTCAGTATTCCTCTTCCATACAAAAAGAATGAAAAGAACAGAAAATGGTGAAAAAAATCAGAGATTTTCACATAGAGAGTTGTTAAACAGCAAGTTTCAGAAGACATCTGGAAAATTCAGTGGCAGCAAACCCCCTGAAGTAGTTTAAAAATGAAAACTAAGCAATTCTAGTCTCAGCTGTCTGTCACATTTTCCACATTTTATGGATGGCTCTTAAAAACAGATCTGAGAAGTACTTGATCCAGCTGCTGAATGGATAGAAATCTGCATCTTCAGAAAAAAAACCGAAAAAACTAATTATCAGGTTATCAGGTTTGGGGTTTTTTAGAACCCAAAGCACTTTGGCTTGTCATAACTATTCAAGAGTTTGAGAGTTTGATTTTCATCTTTGTAGAAGCCACCCATCAATGACAGCACACTGCTTCACATCCCCAGTCATTACCTGCTTCCCACCAGACATAGCTTCCTGCAAAGCAACACTTCATCAATAGAAGAATAAAATAACCATTAGCAGAGTCCTAATTAAAACAGAAAATTCAGCAGTTTCCAAAAAAAATATGGTGTGGTCCAAGGTAAAGGATCCTCCATCACTGACAACTAATGACAGAATGTTTGCAACAAAAGCCATCTAAGAAGGGTTAGTGCTTTCATGATTTTTCATCAGAATCTGGTTTAACTTGGATGCTCATAGAGAAATTACTTGGTCCTTTCTGCAAATCCCATGAGCACCCAAGCTGTTTCCATATTTTCTCCACAATATCCCTTTTCCATTTCAGTGGGCAAAGAGACCAAGCTCTGATGAACTTTCAGGTTCTAGTTTCATGCTACACTGGTTTAATGTCTTTCTTTCTTCTGCTAATATAAATAAACAGCCATAAACACTGGGATTACACATTTTAACAAACTACCACCAGTCAGCTGAACAGTAGCAGCTGTTGGACCACCGTGCTGCAAGGCTAAAGCAGACAGCTCTGCTCCCCAGCTCTGGTAGGGCTGGGCCATGAATAGGTTCAGTGCTTGGTAGCTTTCCATATCCTACCTCCCTTTCTCAACCTTTTATAAGGTGCAGCTGGCCCACTGAGCAGGAACCCCATTAGGGTGTCTTATAATCTTTAACATGCTGAAACACACAGGAAACATTGATTATATCCGCCTCTGCACTGCTGTAAACACTGAAGTGGCCAGCAGGACTGGGGAAGTGATTGTCCTGTACTCAGCACTGGTGAGGCCACACCTCAAGTTCTGTGTCTAGTTCTGGGCCCTTCATTACAAGAAGGACATTGAGGAGCTGGAAGATGTCCAGAGAAGGAAAACAAGTGATAGTGGTGAGACATCTTGAGAGTTAGTCCTATGAGGAGCAGTTGAGGGATTTGGGTGCACTCTGCAACCATCAGAAAGGAAGCTGTGGCCAGGTGGGATAGGTCTCTTCTGCCAGGCAACCAGAGACAGAACAAGGGCAAATGGCCTCAAGCTGCACCAAGAGAGGCTCACATTGGACATCAGGAAGAATTTCTTCCCTGAAGATGTGGTCCAGCACTGGAACAGGCTACCCTGGGAGGTGGTGGAACTACCATCCCTCAAGTGTTCAAGAAAAGACTCTAAGTGCTATGATGTGGTTAACATGGTGGTGGTCAGTCAAAGGCTGAACTCGATCTTGGAGGTCTTTTGCAACTGTAATGATTCTATGATTCTATAATTTAATATATATCATGCATACAGAGAGCCTCCAAATCCCAAGCTGGGAACTTTTCACTAGATCACCACTTATTCCAGCATTCAAATCCAAGTATCAGTGAACCATCATGAGTTTTACCCTGTAACATATGCTGACATATTAATAACATCTCTGGTGATACATCCTGTAAACTGCTGGTAGAAGCAAAATTTTAAAAAAATTGAAAGCTCACAAGAATTAATTATGAAAACACACTAAAAACATTTCCAAACTTCTATTGGTGGGAGAAAAGGAAAACAAGTATGTAAAAATGTCTGAGCCCAGCCCTTTTCCTCTCTATCTGCTCACAATGAACTATATTCCCCGTGTTGGTATTAAACAGCAAACTCTCTCATCCTTCAGTGGAGACTATTTGAGCACTATTATGTCATCAAAACAGCAGCTCAGGAGACCTCATGGGAGTACTTACTTTCTTCCTTTCTCATATAAGAAATCAGAGGCTATGCTGAAAGCTACTATAAACATCTCTATTACCATAACTTAGCTCGGCTAAAAGAGATCCAGAAAGTCCTAAAATCATTTCCACAACCATTTTTTGGCCTGAACATATTTATCATGTCACCCCTATTCTGACTCTCGGAGCAGCTTCACGTCAGCATATACAAAACCAATCTTCATAGAAGCATTTGGCTAAATTTAGCAGCAATGGATATAATTCAGCAAATTAAATATAAATTCTTAGCCAAGGCTTACATTTATTTGCATTGACTGTCCACTGAAAAGAGTGAATTTTACACTCCACAGGACAAAAAATGACAAGAAAAGTGATGGAGCACAAGGGAGTTTCCATACACAGAGACAGGATCTCATTATCCTTTTTAATGGAACGAGTCAAAGGTCACTGCTTCAGTGGTGACAAAGTAGGATACATATGATGTACACACTTTTTGCAGAAGTTTCCCATCAAGTTTTCCTATGAAAACTCCTCAAACATGCAATTTATTTAACTCTTTTTTTTAGCTTATGGCTATATCAAGGCAATGCATTAGCATTTGCAGTTTAAAACCCTCTGTGTCAAATCTGAATATTTAAACTGCCCACTGTGTAAATAAGAAAATGTAGCTTCTAATCCATATCTTTAATCTGCAAGGCCCTTCAGGGTTGGTTTCATTTTAACACATCTCACATGTCCCTGAATGACACACAAATTTCTTAGTTGTCTACAACTGCTTCCTTCAAATGGATTTGCATCCAGCCATAAATTTATCAGAAGAAAAACTGGGAAAAGAAGTTGCAACTTGTCCATTAACACTGCCTGGTTCACTTTGTGAAATATTAGCAGTGCAGATGCCTCTCCCTTCCACCCATGCTGCAAGGCCAGAGGACAGCTGCAGCCACAGTTTTTACACCTCACTTCTAATGTAAACAAATATTGAGAGCCCATCTGACCTTTCCTATCCCAGTATACTGCCTATGTGTGAAATGGTGGTAACAAAAACTCCCCAGGTATGTCACAGAGATATGAGGGTAAAATAAAAGATTATTTTACAGCTCCTCCAAAATCATTAAGATTTTCAATAATGATCTTGTAAAGAAAATAATATTTGAGGTACACATCCATTAAAACCCCAATAAGATTACAAGAGAAGTTAATACGACTCCTTGTCTTTTAATTTATCTCTTTGAAAATGTGAAGTGTTATTTGTATTATAATTATTATATGGTACTTTTAGATTAAACTATAAATATTTTTTAAGGGAAAACAGATAAAACAGGAAAAGGACACCCTGAGAGCTGAACTCATCCTGACAAGCAAAACAGAATGGACGAGGCCCAACTGGCCATTGTCTGTTGTCTTGTTGCAAAGACAGAGGCACTTTCTCAAATGCTAAGTAAAATTGGGAAAGCTTTTGCCAAAAGATACATAACTGACAAGACTGCCTTCATCAAGAAAGACAGTATGTATCTGTAAATAAAATGGTACAGTAATCAAAGTAATACTCAAAGCTTAAACAGGAACAGCCTTATAACACAAATATAGAATTAAATGGACACCACATTTTTCAATAAAAATACACATTAGTTAGAGACTAAATGTAACTTTTTTTTTTCAAAGACAGATATGAAAACATTTTTGCCAAGTTTTTGCTCTCCAAAAATCTGTTTGTGAACTGAGATGTTTCCCCTTATGCTGCACTTCACACCTCAGAGGAGTTGCAAGGTGTATTTTCATAATCCTACTCCAAACTAGTTCCTAAAAGTCCTTTTCCAATAATGTGTATAAAAACAGTAATAAAACTACTGAGCCTACCACAGCCTTGCTTCCTTTTTAGGATGCCCATGGCACAGCTTTTCAGGAGCACCAAATGCAAATTTTTATGCCTAACCCAAGCAGCTATGAGAAACCTGACAAATGCCTTTGGACGGCATCCAGGTCCCTGTATCAGTAGACCAAAAAAATAACAGTTTCTGGACAGAAGCACCCTGAAGCGTAGGGCTGAACCTCAACTCTAATTTTTTTTTTTTATTATTCTTCTCACTCATGGAGCAAAGAGGGATGGAGGAAGGCAGGAGGGGTGAGGGGAAGCAGGGTAGAAATGCAGCTCATAAGTATGTCTTGAGTCATCACGCTGTTTCTTTGCTTGCCTTTGAACCTATTGTAAACTCGTATTTGCAGGCTTTCTAGACCTAGTCCAAAACATTTATGTGAGGTCAGTATCACTAAGCTGACTAGAATTGGAGAAAAACCCCATCAATACGAGTTACACCACATAAAAGTTGCAAAACTTTCCTGCAGAAGTTTCCAACAATAGCAATGGAGTATGAACAGAGCATTGTAATAGGTGATTTCCTATGCAAATTTTGTATAGTTGTTTTTATATCATTTTCTTGTGACCTTTTTAAAGCTTAAAGGTCTCTTTAGCTTAAGGTAGTGGTGAAAGTTAAAGGAAATTAAAATTAGCAACTTCCTCTTTAATTTAACAGGCCTGGATGATTGATTAATAATATCACTTCTCTCCGAGACTGACAGGCAACTGTGGTTATTGAATGCAGCAAGAATTAACTCCTGGCAGCTCATGGGATCACTCTGCGTATCAGTATTATCAGGTACTTTTAGCAGTCATTACAATAATTTAGTGACTTCACACAGATCACTCTTTGGTTTAAAACATGTTCTCGAATAAAACAGAGGAAATCATTTGTACGGACTGAAGCTAAAACCCAAAGAAAGCATGAAAATACTTGTAATGACAGATGCAGTATTTTATTGCAGCAAAAATTAGGCAATTTAAGCAGCACGAGTCAAGTAAATTCCGCTGGAGTGTGACGGGCCAGTGAGGCCGGACACGGGAACCTCGGTGGGCAGTGGCGACTCACCTCTCCTCCCCCCTTCTTTCCCTGTTTCCCCTACAGCTGCAAACGGGGCACAGACACGGCCCAGCATGGCCCGGAGGACAATCCCCTCCGCTTTTTGTTTCTGCTGTTGCGATGCCACAAACGCTGACAAAGGCCAGTGGGGCGGGAGGCCGTGGTGACAGCCGGGTACCGCAGGCGAACGGGGAAACCCAGCGCGGCCGGGGCAGCCTGCCGGGATAGCTCAGGGCCCGGCGGGAGGGCTCAGGGCCCGGCGGGAGGGTTCAGGGCCCGCCGGGGGTGGTTCAGGGCCCGCCGGGGGTGGTTCAGAGCCCGCTAAGCGGCTGACAAGGCGAGGAGCACCCTGAGCCCGGCCCGCGGCTCCCTGGGCTCGACGGAGCTGCCGCTGCCGACCCCGGCGCGGCCCGCGGGGCGTGTCCCCGGCAGCCCCGCTCCGCCCCGGCCTGGCCCGGCCCGGCGGGGCAGCGGCGGCGGCGGCGGACGGGGCAGGGCCGGAGCCGCGCAGCGGCGGCAGCGCCATGGGGCTGGAGACGGAGAAGGTGGACACCCGCATCTTCATGGACGACGACGACAACTTCCCGCGGAGCGGCGGCCCCGCGCTGTCGGAGGCAGAGAAGTGCGCGGAGGACGAGCTGGACCGCGACCCCCACGGGCTGAACTCCCACCTGCAGGTGCGGGCCGGGCCGGGCCGGGGCGGGCGGGGCCGGGGCCGGGGCTCGGGTCCTCGGAGAGGGGCGTCCCCGGCGGGCTCCCCGCGCCTCAGCTCCCCGTGACGGTAGAGCCTCCTCTTGTTCCAGCTGGGGTTCGAGGATGTGATCGCGGAGCCCGAGCTCACCCACTCCTTCGACAAGGTCTGGATCTGCAGCCACGCTCTGTTTGAGCTCAGCAAGTACGTGATCTACAAGGTCCTGACTCTGGTCCTCGCCATACCGCTGGCCCTGGTTGTGGGGATCGTCTTCGCGACGCTCAGCTGCCTCCACATCTGGTAAGCGCCTGCTGTGTCCGGCGGAGCCTGGGCTCTGCCGACAGCTCCGCAGAACTCCTCTACTCTAGCACTCATTACTGCCCAGCCGCCCATCGCCGACCTTACACCGGTAGTCAGATCAGCTAATATTAACTACTTTATTTCTAAGGGGACAGAAAGGGAAACAGTGTTTTTTCTGTGACTCAGTTCCCTGCCTTGGCTTTACCAGCGGTCTGTCATGACTGTGTAAGCTCTTTGGGGCAGAGAGCCTGTATTCCCGCTTGGATGGTACCTACAGCAATGCATTCCAGCTTTGGCTGGCTTCTGGAGTGATAATAGTGACTGAATTTGTTTTTTAAACTGAAGTGCAGAATTGGTTCAAACGTGTACTTTAAATGAATTATCTAGGCAGAAGTATTACTAACACCTGAAGTTATTACTAACTTCTTAGTACTGTTACCTCTCATTTTTTCCCTCACAGACTGAAGAAAGCTTTTGAGGGCCCATCTGCCTCTATGTTACTGCCATAAAATATAGTGCCAGTACCTTGCACCTGGTACATAGCTATCTCTAGATGCAGTGCTCCAAGATCCTTCCACCTAAGCAAAATACCCTGCTGATCTCGGGAAAGGCTGCTTCTGGCCATGGCAAAAGTTCGTAGGCAAATACACTGGCCATCCATGTCACACCAAACCTGTGCACTTTAAGCATAATATACTCACAGAATATCAGGAGGAGTACTCTGAGACCAGAAAGGGAGATGATGGTGCAGAAGGAAGAAAGGCAGGGAGAATAATGAGGTTGAAAAAAAACTTGACAATCCAAAAGGCTGTAGAGGAAGGGGTGAATGCAGTTTATTGACATTATTTCTGCAAAGCAGGGTTGTCTGTATACATGAGTTTGGGGTTTGTCAAGGAAAACAGAATACAGAAACTGGAAGTGAACTCAAAACCCTAGGAATACACTGATTATCTGAACCTGTGGTAGCAATCTCATGGGTGCAGATTTCAGTTTTTGAAAGTGCGATGGAAGCTTGTGTTGGTGATGTTTGTCAGGCCACTTTTTAAACTGATTAACTTGAATTTTGGAGCATAGTGTTTACATAATATCCAGAGGAGTTGCAGTGCAGTTTAGAGATGCCCACTTGTTACATCTCTTGTTCCCAAATTGTTACAAACAAGCAGTGCATAGGCATAGCATTGCCCAGATTTTTAGATCTGTCAGCTGTCACTGTGCCATTGTGTGCAGTGTGACTGCAAAAGGATATGGTGAGTATATATAGTTTTACAGCAGTGAAATATCTGTGAAAAAATTCATCAATGCCAAATTCATCAAAACTGTAGTACTTTTTTTGTGCTTCAGAAGGATCTTGTGTCTGGATTTCACAGAATGGATACTGAGTTTCACTGATCCAGGACTCAGAGGTCAGTTGCTATTTATGCACGTAGTCCCTAGTGACTATCTCAGGAACTGTGGGTTCCCAGTACATGTGAAATAGGACTGTCTGAATGTAGCACTTTATTTTAAAAGTTTCTCTCAACCTTCTGTGAACACACTTGCTTCCCCAACAAATCATTTTCTTTGCCCAGGTTCACTGTCAACATAGAATTGATCTTTTTGTTTTGATCTTCCTTGCACCTGGGATGGATGTGAAAGAACCATGTAACTCAGTAGTGGTATCTGCATCCCCTTGGACTCCATCCAGTGTCACCATCCAAAGGCAATAAAGCCTCATATTCCCACAGACTCAAGCTGGATTTGTTCCAACACAAAGGTGGAACACACTGAGACTAAGCTGGCATCTCTGCCATCATGTTCCAAATATCACACGAGTGAGGAGTTCAACATTTCTGCATTTGAAAGGGCATTGCAAAAGCAGTGCATGTTTAGAGGCCCTAAACATAGGGTCCTAGTTCCCTTGTAGGCCCATTGGGTCTGGAAAAAAAACAAAAAACCAAGAGTAACTCATTGTTTTGTACACCAAGGAAAGGGAATTCCATTATAACTCTGTCTTCAGCTGTTTAAATGTCATGGGAAATCCCTGGGGCAAGCCCTCCCAGAAGTCTGCCACACAGAGTCTCTGTGCTTCACTTTTATCATCCAAACCAGTGAGGAAATGATGTTGATGTGTTGTAAAGGAGCCTTTCCTGGGGCAAAATTCAAAAGTGTTTCAACAACTTCTGGAGGTGCTCAAGCAGAAAGCTGTTGATGCCACACATGTTGCAGTTTCATCAGCATGTTAAAAATCTACATAAGCCTTACTCAGCATTTCTATGGTCAAGGGCACCTTGTGAATTTCCCCCATTACACCTGATAGTAAATGTTGTCTTTCACCTGCAAAAAAGAAAGCTGAGTATGAAATATATAGTAATACACTTAATTTTCATTTTTAACCATAAAGATGAAGCATACTATGTTCCCAAACTGGCTGAAATGATGGGCTGAAACAGGGCCAGCAAGAGGGCTGGTGGTCTACATACAAGCCAGTTCAAGGAAGTCAACTTCACATTTTTCCTTTACTGATGACTGTCATTCTCACTACAGAGTATACAGGCCACACTGAGTTGTAACCTCTTTCTGTGAAATTAGCAAGCTTTTAAATATGTCCTCAGATTGTAGCTCTTAAGGTTATCGATTTTTGAATATGAATAGAACACTTCTTTCAGGACGCTCATTAAATATTGTTATATTTCCTGTAGATCAGCCATGGATTCTTGTTCCAAGCCACATGTTTGCCACCTCTTGGAAATGAACACTTGAATTTCATATATGCGTTTTTGTAGTCTTATCAGAATAGTGTTCTGGTACATTGCATATTTACACTAAGAATCAGCGATCCACGACTTGAGTCTTGGATCTGAGATGGGCTCACTCAGTTCTCTAGTCATCATCAGCTAAAGCAGTAGGTATTCACAGCACTTCTCCTCTTGAGCTTCCATTCACAGTGCTAAGATAGAGCCACAGATTTACATGAAAAGTAGATATGGACATACATTATTTCTTACCTTTTTGTATTCCACAACTTCATTTACATAACTGCTATCATATTCAACCATATGTCCCTACTGACTGCTTGAAATCAAAATAAATTACACTACAGGTAGGAAGGCCTACCTTGTAGTCTGGTGGTGCTGCCTTGGTTCTTCTTCTTTGATGTCCAGTACATATCCCTTGGTTTAGGAAAAGGAAGTATGTGGATGTCGTCTTGCTTCTTCTGTAGTTGTTTTACCTTTTCCAGTCTACCCAGGTCCTGGAACACATAATATTTAATTTTAATGCACTTCAAATACTGTGTATGAGTCATGAAAGGCTTTGGTGGTTAGCCATTGTCTCACTTGTCCCAATGCTTATGTCGGAATGTCCCAATTCTGTCCCAAGAATCAGTCGCTGATCTACAAGAAATATAACAATTCTGCCTGAGTCCCCTGAAAAACCAGAAGTGTTCTATCCATGTTCAAAAATCAATAACCTTAAGAGCTACAATCTGAGGACATATTTAAAAGCATGCAACAAGAATCTGTACATCTACTAGGTAATTTTTAGCCATCTTTTCACTTTTTGTACTGTAGAGCTATACAAGACTTTTCACAATCATGATGTGGTACATGGAATTAGGTAAATTAAGCACAGAAACATAGAGCATTTGAAAAATAGCATTATGACATGTCTGAGATTACATTTTGAAAAACATTACAGGAGAAGGTGTGATTCTTCACTTTGAAGCTGGAATCTGAATTAACGGTGCATGACTGTTCCAACATTGTTGCCCAAGTCTGTGAAAAGTTGATTCTCATTATTAGTGGGAATTAAACTCTGCTCTGCCATTTCCAAGAGGTGTTTGGTTCTTGACAATGTTTGTTCAGGGCTTAGCAAGAAGAAAAACTAATATGAGTTAGTTTCTCACAAAAGTGAGAAACTTTGAGAGGTATAATTTTGTCGGTATCATGCCTTGAACAGAATAAAGAGAAAATAGAATAGGAGGGGGGAAAAAATGGGGTAATTTGCACTTTTCAATTCAACAGTTCCCAAAAGACACAATTCATGCCACTTGGTCAAAGGAAAAGTATTTTATAAAATATATATGTAGCAAGATTCAATGAGAGGTCATACAGGTAGCTGTCTTCAGTTTAGATGACAAATTCAACAGACCTTTAATTTTCTTCCCAGTGCTGTACTACATGGTAAAACTAGTAGTAGTACCAATATGGCATCAGTGTTGATATCCTTGGGATATGCTACTTTAATTTTACTGTTAGACATTACTCAATGTCATGTAAGGTAGTTGCCATGTCTGTGAACAAAAGTGCAGATCAGGATAAAAACACAGCAAAGGATGGGTATGTTATATTTGTCAGGTCACAAAAACAAACACATGGCTTCTAATGGCGTTTGATTATTTATTTTTAAGTGTGAGTGGTCACTCCACAGAAAGCACACTGCACCCTCTGGTAACCTGGAAATATCACACTGTTGGATAAGATATCCTGTGCAGAACAGGATGCAGACTTGTACACATGTAAATACATATGTATGTACACACACTCACATAATCTAAAACTTAGAAAATACCTTTTATGATTCTCCTTGGTGTTAAGGATTTTCTCCTCTGAGGAAAGATGTTTGAGTAATTGTTCTATAAGTAGATGAACTTTTATTTTAAAATTGAAATTTACATTAATTAGCTTTAGTTGCTAATCATGTCTCATGTATCCTCCTATGGATTTAGCCTACATTGGATTTTGCATGCATTTACCATAAGTAAAAAAAAAAATTATCACCAGTGCTAAAAGTTTATAAAACATTACCAAAACATTTTACTGTCCCTTTTGCTGAAAATTATCAAAATAGGTTGAGTTCCAGTACTGTGTGAATGACCTCTACACCAATTTCAAATATTATGATCACTGCTTCTCCAGCCTTCTACATCTTTCTGTGAATCTTCTGCATACTGTGGTATTTGTTTAGTTTGTGTTTTGTGTGATCCTGTCAACAGAGGATTCAAAAGAAATTGTCTTTTCTGCTTCTTTCCAGTTCAGTTAAATTTTTTTTAAAAAACTGGCCAAGTGAATTATAGATGGTAGCAAAGAGCAATTACATACTCCTTATAAACTATCTGAAATGGAAAAAGAGGTGAATTAAGCACAAACAGAATAGCCATTTCTGGAACTTTCCCTGTGTTGCTTTGAAAAATAGCATTTATTTTTTTTTTCCTTTAATTATTGATGTTTATCAGCTGAATTCTAACAGGTTAAGGCCTAATTTTTTACTCTATAATAACCAGCTATTCTATATGCAGTGGTATCATAGGAGGTTATAAACACATAGTTTACAGGGTTCAGTTTAAAACTAGAGGCACACTATTCCAGTAATGCTCACAGTCCTATATGGGGTGTTTCAGCAGAGACAAAAGAGAAGGTTTTAGAAAAACTATTCTTGTTTAAATCCATCTGGGCTAGCTTTGAGTAGAGCATTGACGTTCTAGTATATGGCTTGCTTTGTATGACAAAAGCTGTTAGCCAAACACTGAAAGTAATTAATTTTGATACTGTACATTTGTAACCTTCAACATTTTTTAAATGAGGTAGATTTCTTCTACTTTGTTAATCTGAGGAGTATGCACTGTAAATACACAGCACCTTTTTTTCCATATTTACAATGAAATATTAAATTATGTATTTTCTGTCATTCCAATAAAAGTCAGTGAAAGTTCTGCAGTGGAATAATGTAAATGCAAGATTTGGAACTTGAATTCTGAATGCAACAGTAAAGTAAAACAGAGTTTATTATCTTTGTCAAAGGAATATGTAGCTTCTTTTACCTAATTTAGAAAGCAAATATGTTCAGTATGGCAGAGAGATTTTTCTAAAACCTTGCACTAGTAGAACTTCAGTATTATTTATGTATACATTTAGTTTGTCTGCCCCCAAGTAAGAACAGCTTAGTGAAATGACCAGAGGTTTAGGCCAGTAAATGATTAAGGAAGGAGAATAACTTAAAATAGTGTGGTCAGTTATCACATATCTACTGGCCCTCCTGAGCTGCCCATATGTGCACTTCTGGCACTCCTCCACTGTTAGCATGCTTGGCTCAAGCCACCAGTAATGGCATTGCTTTGGAATTGGTACCCATGGAAAGCAATCCCCAGATGCTTGCCAATGCTCAGGAGATGAAAGCACAATGCTTTCTAGTATGCACCCTGAGTGAATGAAAAGATCTTTTCTGCTGATGAAGAGTTCTGACCATACTCTAATGTTAATATCTGACCCACAAATTAAGAACTTTACAGGATCAGCCCATTTTTCTGACATGCCGTGTACCTGTATTGTAATAATATGATGCAACTGGATATTGCCTTCCTTTTTCTGTTTTACTGTAGCATCTTGTAGCAGGGATAGGTAGGAATGAGACACCTATGGTGTGATGTGCATGTGTGCCTGTGCACCTGTGTGTGCCTGCAAGACAGACAAATACAGGAAACACCAGAAGAGGCAGCAGAGCAAGGACAGATTGTAAAGGGTGTTGTTTCCAGTAAATCAAACTGGAGAACATGGTGTTTCTGTCAACCCTTAAGGACCCACATTCAGCTATGTGCACAGCACACAAGTCCTTTAGGAGATGACTGCTCTTTGGCCACGGCTGGTGGCAGCAGGGCTTCAACAGATCATGTACACCAGTCCTGCCAGGAGCAGGGAGAGACAGCAAAAGTTCATAATTCTAAATGGTATGTAAAGAAATTGCCAGTTAGCAAGCAGAGATACATTGAAAGAAAGCTGGTGTCTACACTCTCATGTTGTATATAAATGATTATGGCCAGAGGACCACATGCATATACAGGTGAGAGGCCTTGAGCAAAACAAAGTTGATGGAAAATGACTGCAAGTGAGTAAACTTGCTTACATATTTATATTTATATTTTAAAGTTATAAAAATTAAAGAACCACTTCTCTTCCATAAGATGTCACACTTGTGTTTCATTATCCTGATTTCCCTATACTGCAGCACCAATCTTCAAATCTTTTGTTTTCTCTTTTACAGGGTTGTGGTGCCTTTTGTGAAAACCTGTCTCATGGTCCTGCCTTCAGTGCAAACTGTATGGAAGAGCCTGACAGATGTTTTTGTTGTACCATTCTTTCAGAGTCTAGGCCGGTGCTTTGCCATGGTTAATATACGCCTGGACCAAGAGTAAACATCAGAGATGTGACACTGCTGTAGCTGTAGCTGGTGTTATACTTCTTTGCTAACCTAACATTCAAGTACTTACAATTCATTCCAAACTGTTAAATTACAATGGCTGGTTTAAGTGGGAACATGCTGTTTTTATTAAAATTCATTTATTATCAGGGAGATCCATTTAAGAATTAGTAGACAGTTTTCATAGCTCACTATTTTAACAGCAGAGTGATTGTGGAGTATATTGGCAACACTTTATTTTAATGGTAGGTTGATTGGTAGATTACAGGAGAATTCTCATGGAGGATTAAAAGCCACCACAGTGATAATGACTGGTGTTACTACTATAAATAAATCAATGAATAGTCTGTGATACCTTACACAAAACTGATCTCTAGGGTTTCACATTGACTTCACTGCTGTTCCACCAGGGATCATTTTTGGCCTTGCTATGCAGAATGATAAACCCAGTCCTCTGTTATCAGCAGTTAAAGTGAATGTGACTCACTGCATAAACATACAGGGAAAGGAACTGTTGTGTAATCCTCCCATACTGGGGGAGAAGCTCCCTAGAAATTTATCCCTTAAAATAAGGTGTTAGCTAATGATCTGTAACATTAGCTAATCTGTATATTTTATTTAATGAGAGATTAACTTTGCTGTATATTTTGTACCTTTGTAAATGACAGTTGATGAGGTTTTTATGAAGCATAGGTTCTCTAGTATTTGAATTCTAACCAACTTATTAAGCATCAAGAGTGAGACAGTGCAAAAATTACTTTAGATAACTTAAATTTCCTTTTCTAAATTAAGTAGATTTTGAGTGTTGCTGTGCAATTCTAATATATTAATTATATATGATAGTGTGTAAAAGCAAAGATTATGAGTGTTTTCATACACAATTATGCAAAAGACTTGGAAATATCTGTTTATGAGAAATGGTTTTTATTAAAAATTGTGTGTAATAAATGCTACCCTGCCTATTTCTGTATATTATTAGGGTGAACATTGTGATATTTAAAACAATAGACCCTATCCTAGCACTTTAACTAGGTAGCAAGCTCTCATAGAAGGCGAGTGTACTCAGTATCCTTGTCTAATTCTCCTAACCGATTGACTTGACTCCCTATATTGCTTATTTACTATTTCAAAGCTTAACCCCTGAAAAAGACACTTCCTTTCTTCTAATACACCTTCTAATTTTGATGCACCTAATATGAATTTTTAAGCCAGAATAACAGAATATGTGCAGAGGTACATTAAAATTACATTGGCCTTCTGGTGGGCTTATGCTGCTGTTTTATTTAAATACAGATGGTAAGTTCCAATTGTAAAATATTTGTATGATTTAGAATGTTATTTTCTAAAGTGATGTTTCAAATTTCTTATCAAACAAGAGGTATCTAATAAAATAATAAATATCAGCTGTTTCCCATTTTCAACTTCATTTCTTTTCAGGTTTGTCAGCTTTTAAACAGACTCTTAAAATGCCAAACAGCATAGAATACTATGCAGTTCTTCCAAAATACATGAGAGGTAAAGAAATGAATGAGTATCAATACAGTTCCACTATTATCAACTGCATTTAACGTATTTATAGTAGAAAATTGCATATCTTTTGGCAGTTAAGCCCATACAGAATGATTGCTTTCTCTGAAGTAGGTCTCTCTGCAGAATTTCAACATTCAAAATAATGCTTAATATTTTTACAGGCACATGCTTTATTTACAGATGAGCTGCAAAATTTTCCTTTTCTTGTCTGTTGGCCTATTAAAGCTACCTAACACTGTATATTCTTTGTATATTAAGAACATCTTTGTATATTAAAAGTATTTTTAGCATTTGTGTCATTTAGAAAGGGATTCATATGGCTTTAAAAAAACTGGATCTTAATGATTAGTGTCCATGGAAACTTCTCTTGTTCTTTTTTATTCTGCAAGAAGTTAGCTTGTTTTTCAGATGTGTTCTTCAAAATACCTTTCTTGTGTTAAAAATGGAAATAACTCTTTTGAAAATAAAAATTGGCCAGGGTAGGCTTGAACTCTTTTGAGAGTTATTTTCTTTTACAGCATCCAAGGAGTTTTACAAAGATATTTTCCACTGAAAAATATCCATTTGATGAATTAATTTAAAAGAGAAAAATAAAGTAAATCAATCAATACCAGTTCTTGTGTCTCAAAGGAGCCCTATAAAAGCCTAAGCTTTGAAGGAACCCAAGTCTGGATTTTAAGTTTGGAGAATGAGGCCATTCTCCAGAGAAAGATATATCATTTTATGGTATGCATTCCTGGATATGTGCATTCTAAATAGCTTACTGAAGTCAGCTGGCTCTAGCTACCACAGACAATTAAGTAGAATGGTTTGGTTAGTTCTTATTTTGATTCAGGCTTTTCATTGATTAGTTCTTTTCACCATTTCTCTAGCTGCTACAAGACTCAAGCAAGCTTGTAATTAAAGCTCTCAGTTTCTTAGCTATTTATAGCAATACCTTTCTCTGGAACAGGTGTGCCTATACTCTAAGAAAATACAAAGTGCACTCTTAGACTTTGGGTAAAATATTAGATGCTTGGCAAATACTCTTACTTTGTCCCTGAAAGGAGTGGAAGGAACTATAAATATTTACAGACTCTCCAATACTCAGGTGTGAATTTGCCCCAGGCAACTCTGGCTGGCAAGTATTCTCAGGATTTTATGGTTCTGACATACATCCTGAAGGTCTGGAACAGCATATACTGTGAATACCTCACAGCACTGTTGGACAACAGGGACTGAATGGGAACTGGCACTGAGCTGGGCTCATGATGTAGGAGCAGGTCTGTCTCAAATTTGTTTGAAATGAGTACAAACTGTCCCAGCTGATCCCTTAAAAGCAACTTAAAAATGAGAATTTAGGCAAGGGAGTCCAGAAACTGAGTCTCATTGTCTGCAACAAATGTAGGAAAAAATTTACACCCAATTCAGATTACTTTGATGCATTTTCATGTCTGTGGAATGGGGAAACTGTTACTGCTCATAACAAGAGTAGACTTTCCATCATCATGGTAGAGCTATTACATATAATAAGTGTGAGATGTTCTGATTCCAGTCTGTCTCTTGTTACTGTAGACATTAGGTCTACAACCATCTGCTGGAAACTCAGTTCTGACCTGCAAGATATTGTTTTTCATGAAGATCATAACACACAGAACTCACCCTGGATTTGTGTTTATGGTCTTCTTAATTTTAATTCACAGAGAAGTTTAACCTGCCTCCTTATGAGAGCTGTTTCCTAAAATGCTACTAATCTGATTCTGGAACTTTTATAATTGTATCTTATCTTTCACCACCCTAGTGGTTCACCATATAAATTTAAATAAATTCTTAATGGAAACTTTGATGTATTAGTAAAGGGGAAGCCTGTTCCCACCTATCCAAAAAGTTCACTTAAGCATTCACTGACTAAAAAGTTCAGAACATCCCTGCAGCTCTGGGACCTCAGACCACACACTTCTATTAAGTGGAAGCCAAAGAATGGTAAGTCCTTTATTTTCACAGGGTGTGATCATTCCCCCACCTGCAGAGATAAAACTATTGGTCTTATTAACTCTTAAAAAAAAATGGAAAAATACATCTGTTTGGGTTGTTTTTTTAAAATAAAAATGCAAATGGAACAAGGTCAAACACCAGACACTTTACCAGTGTTGTCTGATGTCTATGCTCATAAAAATTAGAGTTGAATGCCTCTAGAGATACTGAACCACCAGTTAGGCATTAAAATTACAGGTTATTTCTTCATGCAAGGATTTACAAATTAGGCTAATTAATAAAGGCTAATTGTAGCTTGGTGGCACTAATCTTCCTAAGCTTATTGCAACAAAAGGAAAATGTCTTCTGAGAGGCAATTCAGAGGAACTGAGATAGGTTCCTGCTTTGAATCATCCTCCAGAGAAAATAGTCTGTACTGATTAATGCAAAATATTGGGCTGGGCTTGGCTTGGCTTCTTTGCTCTGCTACATAAAAAGATGTATTTGCTGCAGAAATTGGGAAGGCCAATGGAAGCAAATAGAGTTTCATAAAAGTAGTGAGGCAGGTTCAACTTGATGCCAGGGGTGAGTGTCACCTGTGTTAGACTTTCAGTTTTGGTTGTTATATAGCTTCCACTTCCAACTGCAAGTGGGAGAAAGACAGACCCCTTCACATAGCACTGAATCAGATCCTACTTAAGACACTCATATGGGATAAAATACAGAGATTCACTTTAATTTCAAACCTTGAGGAAAGTTTGTCTATTTTTCTAACTGCCTCAGCTCAGTAAGAGCTGCCTTTTCATCCCATGTGCCTGATCTTGCTTTTTTATTTTACACTATTAGAACTATCACAATGATACAGCTAGGGTTTACCAGGCAATGCTTAGGTAGAGAAGCAGTGACCAAAAGCCCTTAAGGAGTGGGTATTTAGGTCCCATTAATGAGACTAGTTCCCATAGGCTGTCATTTTCTATAAAACATTTAATAATACAGTACAACTAGAAGAATGGTACAGAACAGTGTTGACACAGACCACTGTTCATGGTCCAGCTCAGTAGTTTTCAAGGTTTTTGATACTGCAAAGGGTTGAGAAGAGGGACTTGGTTTGCACAAGGTCTTGCCTTGTGAATTAAGAATTAAGGCTTTCAATCTATTTCCCTCTCTAGTCAAGGCAGTTATAAGCTATCTTGCTAAAGACCTACAGGGGCCAACTCTAATAAAAGATGTACACACCTACTATAGGATTGGGATGAGAAAAAGCAATGCATTTTGATCCAAAACTGTAATCCCTGCCCAGCTGCCACCCAACTAGGAACATGTCTGAACTCAGAAGGCACCACCCTTTCCCTAACCCCCCACAATACCTACAGTTTTACCTTTGTCATGCCCAGAACTGCCTTTATTTAAGCAACTTGGCATCTTACTCATACCTAAACCCTGTCAGAACCCCAAAAGAAAGGTGTGTCTTAGACTCCTTAAAATATACTTAACTGGACATCAGCAGAATAAGGTACTTCCCGAAATACGCTTTTCCAGGAGTGAGTCCAAATGCAGTGGCACACCTCAGGCAAAAATTGATTTCAGGTTTCTCAGGTGTTGATTTGAGTCTTCTAGCCCTTAGGCTATTGTGAAATGTTTTATGGCAGCATCACTTTCACATAAAATGAAATCTCTCCTTGGTAGAGGTTGTGAGAAGGAAGGAATGTGAGAAGAGCTACCCATGTCTCCTGGTATAACTAATCCTTGGATTCAAGGCACAAACAGGCCAAATACCAAATGCATACATAAACCTGCAGCCCTGTATTCTGCAGGGCAAGGGGAACCCATCTCTCTGGAAAGGTTCTGATCCAGTGACCTATATTTTAAAATACAGAAACCCTCAAGAGAGTGGGGACAGGATGACGTGAATTCTTCAGAACTACAAGTCATGGAATGAGGAAAATTTTGCCCTGCATGTTAAATCTATCCTAATGTTTGTTATCATGCAACAGGGTGAGAACAGTAGCATGACTGCTGAAAGTTCACTACCAACAGTTCTGGCAGCAGCAAAACATACAAAACTGCACTTAAAATGATGTGGTTAAGCAGTTGAACAGAAGACACACAGAAAAGCAATGATCTTTCACTCCTGAGACTCAGGTTTTTAAGTGCTCTGCATAAGGCAGGCTGCTCATGGACAGCCTCTGTTACCTGACAGTCTTGTTGCTGTTGAAACTGTATATAAAGAAAACAGTTTCCAAGGGCTGATTTTGATCTTGCTGACATTGGAATATATCAGGAGTATTGCTAATACCATAACTAGAATAACTACACAAGCTTCAAATGAAAAGGGGGGTGAGGAGTGAAGGAAGAAGTAGTGTTTGACACCAGAAAAAGACACTCAGTGAGCAGTCATCACATTCAGTTCAGTTCCATGATTAATTTTACTGATAGTTTTTGAGGGATTTTGTCCAATCCTTTCCCCCCTCCACTGGGAGTCCTACCCATAACAAAACCTTTCCTCCCCTCAAAAAGGAAAAAATCAATCATAAATTGCACATGCTTTGTTCCAGGTTTAGGGCTAAGGTAACTAACTAAGGTAATACCGAAGTTTGAAATTTCAGTTCAAGCAAGATTTTGGAGCAATAAAAACTTTTTAAAATTAGGTATGAAATGGCTAAGGCTGGTGTGATGAAGAAAGGCAGTGAGGTGGCCAACCAAGGTGACATGTAGTTCTGTTTAGCAAGTGCCCTGGACTACCAAAGACACAGCAAAGCTCCGTTAGAAGACTGGGTGGCATTTCCAAGGCCAGCTTGAGTGTCTACAATTTCTGGTAATTTCTAGCCACCCCTGGATAATCCATTCATAGCAATTGAGAAAGGCAATGGAGCCTTTGCACTTTCAGAAGATTTCTGCAGGCCTTTACTGGGTCCTTTCCCACTGAGCCATTACTCTTTCTCTGAGTGTAACAGGAGATCCTTGCAGAGCTCCTGTGTGCATCCAGGTCTCTGGCTGCTGAGTGTGTGTGCACTTCTCTTACAGCAGTGCTAGAGGCAATGGGCCATGGCTCCATCCCTCTCCATCTCTGCAGATGTAACTTGCTCACTCCTACTGCTTGGTAGTGCCCATGCCTTTTTCTGAGTAGGCTGTCTTCTTGTTATTCCAGGTCAAGAAAGCACCGCTAATGTGATGGTTCATTCCACTTTGTATGCAGCCTATTGTGGAATTCAACTCATAAAACTTATAAATTCCACTAGTTTGTAATATTCTTCTAGCTGCAGTAGTGTTGTGTGATTCAGAAATATTTTTAAAGGGGACTGTGGTTCTGAAAAAACTGTTCCAGGATCAATTCAGCATTTCACATTAGCAAGTATCTCTCTTTTTTCTCATTTTTTTCAGTCATCCTTGAGATACACAGTAATACTGAATGATGGATCAAAATGTTCTGATTCATGTGCAGGACAATGACTAAATGAAAATTTTTTCTAGATATGAAAACAAAGAACTGTCTTGCAGTTTTTTTTCAGATGGATAGAAAAATTACAGAGTCTATGTCCTTTAATACAGTTGTTTGACTCTATAGTCACACTCTAAAGCTTGGACAGACAAAAATATTCTGATGATGGCTTAAGTGAATTATTGCACAAATAAAAAAGTTACTTTTTAAAATTACAACTACTCGGAAAGTTGGAAAACTTCCATCCAAGGCATTTGTTCTAAAGTTTATGAGCAATATAAACTAAAGTTGACTGCTAACTGATGTATCAGCAGCACATACCCATGTAGACTGCATTTTCAACAGATCCAGTTATTTACATCTCTGGTGCCTACATCCATCTTAGCCAAGGGCTTCTTCGAGGCCATTTGTTGAAGTGCCAAAGCCAAATATACTGTAGTTAGGAATTTTCTACTTCTGTTGCTGCAATTGTGTGCTAAATGGCATAACACTAAGATCACTAAGATCATAATTTTTCTGTTAATGTTATAACTCTTTCACCATAGTCTGGTTTCCTAACACAAAACTAATGGCTGCAAACATGGACACAAACACAAAGAAGTGAAATTAAATTCATTTTTTAGATGTATAGTGATGTTACAACCCTAACCTGAGTGATCTTGAGTACGGTGATGGATGTTTATATTTATAGCATTTACGCCTACATAGTGCCCTTGAGCTTACAAAAAGCCCTGAGAACAGAGCATGGCAAAACAGTGTTGCACCATTGCCCTTGAAAGTTAATCCCAGTGGTTAATATGCATGGCAGAGATGCATAGATCAATCTCCTCTAGGGAAAAATACAGCAGTGTTAAAGTGCAGAACTGTTAAATATTTTCATAGTTTTGAAATGAACCAGTTGAGAAGAATCTCTTTTCTTCATCCCAAGGATGTCCAAGTTTCCACGACTGTTCCTGGAGCAGCGATGCTTCTGTGTAAACTATTGTCAATGCCGGGAGGGGGGAGCCCGGCAAACGCCTCTGGCTTCTTTAGCTCTCTCTGGACGCTAAACACAACTAAAGTTTTCCATCTCCTCTTTGCTTCCTTCCCCGCCCCCCCCCACATCTTGCCCAGGTGGCTCTGCCGCACGCAGCCGCTGTTGCCCCGGCACCCAGCGGCAGGACCCCGCTCTCGGGGGTCGTGGGCGGCCGGGGCAGGGCGGCCGACGCGGAGGGGACCCTGTCCCTGTCGAGCCCCTGTCACCGCACGGCGTGGCCCAAGCAGGGACCGGTTCCCCAGATCCCAGGTTGCCGGGGCAGGGCTATTTTTCCCCTCCCACCCCCGGCGGCTCCCGGCCGCTCTGCCATGTGCGGGGCCGTACCGCCGCTGTCATCCACCCCAGCCGGAGGCAGGGAGCCGCCCTGGCCAGCGGCCAGCCCTCTCCTCGCAGCTACCTCCCCCGGCCGGCCGCTCCGCAGAGCGGAATCCTCCTGCCTCCGGTCCTACAAGTCACAGGGCAGAGTAACTCGCGGCAGAGCCGTCAGCAGCCCGCGGCAGCATGTCCGGCACCAAATACGTAGACTCGGAGGTAGGACCGCCGGGGCGTGGGGCGGGGATGCTGCCCCGCCGCCGAGTACCTGCAGCGGCGCGGCCCCCCAGGCTCCCTGACCTGCCGGAGGAGCGGGGCCCGGGGCCGGCTCTGCGGCAGGAGGGCGGACAGCCGGGCACCTGCGGGCAGGGACAGCGGGGCAGGGGGAGCCGGGGCGCTCGTCCCGGGCGGGGCGCGGGAAGGGGGCTGCTGGCGGCCGTGCGGGAGGAGCGGTACATGGAGAGCACTACAGCGAGAGCCCCGGGATGGAGAGGGTACGGTGATGGCCCTGCAATGAAGGGTAGTACAGGGGGGGCAGTATGGTGAGGACAGAGCGCCGTGCTCAGGTCAGCGCAGCGGGGGCGGTAGGGCGAAGGCAGCGTGGGGAGGGCGTTACGGGGAGGGCGCTTCCCGGGGAGCCCCGGGCGCTCCCTGCCGTGCCCGGGGGGCCACGCCAGCGCCCACCCCGCCGAGGGGCCACTCACTCCGCCCTGGGGCAACTCCTTGGGCCCGGGGCCGCCTGGCGGCGGGAGCGGGAGCCGGCGGCTGGCACGGCGGGGGTGTGGTGTGCGCCCCGCGGCCGCGGTTAAATAGCCGGGACAGGGCCGCCCCGCAGCCTGGATCCCGCTGCCCGCGGCAGCCGGGGCCGCCTCCCCCAGCCCGCCCTCCTGCGACCGGCCCTGCCCTGCCCTCCCCGCCTCATCTGGGCTCTCCCGTCCCGCCCGCGCTCCCTCTGCTCCCCGCAGGGCTTTCTCTACACGGCGCCCGTCCGGGAGCAGGGCAACATCTACAAGCCCAACAACAAGATGATGGCAGATGAGCTGAGCGAAAAGGCGGTGCACGACGTGCACACCAAAGAGATCGACCTGGTCAACCGAGACCCCAAGCACCTCAACGACGACGTGGTTAAGGTGAGGGGCCGAGGCGGGACGTCTCGGGGGGCGATACCAAGTCCTGCCGTGGCAGGATACGCGGGCACTGTCAGGGCGGCTGAAGCCCTCGAACCTCATCCCTCCACCTGCTGCAGGAGGGAACGGGCTAGGGGATGATCGTTTTGGGGTTTTTTTTTAAAGAAAAGGCGGAGTGGGCAGGAGAGAGGCGAGCAGCGGCCAGGGCAGCCCAGCCTCGGTGCGGAGCGGGGCTGGCCCTGTGTCGGGCTGGCCGCGCTGTCCCGCGGGGCGGCGCCGGGCTGGGCTCGCCGCAGGCGGCCGGGGGCCGCGGGGGTCCCGGAGCGCGGTGTGCCGGCAGCCAGATCTGAGCCGGGACGTCCCGCCCGGGGCCGGGGGAGCGGGGCGATGAGTTGCGTGACCTTGTGTAACACCGTCGGAAGGATTTTCCTTCCCCGAGGCACGCACGGAGGCAGGGCGGGGAGATGTCACAAACCAGATAGCCCTCCCTAAGCCTGGCGGGTGCAAAATCAGAGATTCTGATGGCGATTGGATTTGTGTCCTTGATCTGTTTTGGTGTTTTTCCTTCCTTCAAGAGATGATAAGCAAGCTAAGCAAAATCTAACTGTGCCCTTGCTTAGATTTTTTTGTTTGGGTTTATAAATCGGTTTGACTGTTTTGACAAGTCAAGGTCCACAGAGATTTTTTGCTTGAAGTCACTTTGGTCAGAAATGTTGCAGAAATAGGTTTTGTATTAGAAAAAAAAAATTATACAGACAAATTTATACAATGCATGTGTGTTACGAATGAGAGTGTTAGAGATCACTTAAAAAATCATTGGCAAGGGTATGAGCAAAAGTCAGACTTAATATTAAGCAGCAAAACATGACAAGTTCATTGACAAGATTTACTCTACTACTTACAGGACTGCCAAGGCACGACAAGGGAAAACAAACAACCACAAAACAAAACAATATCCGGGCAATCAAAGCAGAAATGAACCGAGAACTATCTAGAGGTGTGTGTGCCTGCTCTTAGGTGTGTGTGTGACAAAAGACAGTGCAGGCAAGGATAAAAAGGATCAGGACCTAAAAGCTTAACTACACTCCATCTTAACAGAACTTAACTTATACCTTAAGCTTATACAGAGAATAACACTAAAGAGCATTTAACCTAACTTATAACTTTGAAGTTATATTTAGCAATTCAGCAGAAGAGCAACACTTAGCAACACTTAACTTATAGCTTATATTTAACAATTTAGCGAAAGAGCAATACTTAACAGCATTTAAGTAAGTCTATAACTAAAACTTACTCACAAGCCTAACTTACTTAGATATCCAAGATACTTAGACATCTAAGGAAGCAGTATTTCTCTCAGATTTGCTGTAGCATATGCACAGGGGCATGCACACAGACAGGAACCCTCAGTGCAAGCAAGGTACCTGTGAAAAATTCTCCCCAGAGGCCAATACTCACTTTGGATGCTTTTGCATCTCCCAGTGGGCAAAAGATTGGGCCTTGAGGAATGTGTGGATTGGCCCAGGATACCGCTTGTTTTGGTGATCCTCCATACACGAGGCTCTGAGAGGCATCCCGCTCAGGGGGAGGTTTCTGGTTGTAGTTTGCTGCAGTCCAGGAGAGCTCAAAGGGCCCCATTTTGGACTGCTGTTTATAGGGTTGCAAAACAGTGGGCTTTAGGCATAACAAATGTTTCATCCTGGCCACAGTTTGGGTCGGCACTTTCTCTGAAAGTGTGACAACGGGAATGTTATGCCATTCAGGCAGGAGGAATATTTTCCAAAGGTGGTCATAAGGAAAACAGCAGCTTTTTAGCAATTCCTGGAAGCAGACAGTGTTTCTGATAAGCTCAAAAAGAGCTGAGCCCAGGTGGTGTTTTCAAAGCCAAGGCCTAATGAACATTTCTCAGATCACACTGCAGCCTGGAAATAAGGAGAGGGAATGCATCACTGCAATGTGAAAATTGAGGGTGCAGTCATCTGGGTTTGTCAGACCCCAGGAGAAGTGGAAGCTGCCCAGTCATAGTGGGTAACTAAGCCACTAACTGGCTTGCTTTGTGGCCAGCAGTGCTAGAGTGTGTGCACTTCACCATGTTTGTTGTAATGAAGACCCATTATTGAAAAAGAAAAATACTGTATTGTTTCCAGAGAATCAAGAGGGTGAACGCTGGTTCCTGAATGTGTATCTGTAAAATGAGTCATGCTATGTGCAGACAGTTTAACAAGGTCATGAGTAAATTCAAATTCCAGATTTCAACACAATTTGAAGGTGCTGAATATGACAAGCCATGGTCATATTGCTGGATCCATGCTAAGAATTATCCTTCACAGCAGCCTGTACCTGTAAGGATCCATATAAAAATGAAAAGGCATAAAATTGTTATTTGTTTAGAAAAAAAATCATCTAGGTACCTAATGGTACAAAACTGCCTTTGAAATGGATGATTTTAAAAAAGAAAGAGCAATTATTTTTTTTGTTCTACCCATGGAGGAGCAGCTGAGTAGATGGGGAATGCCAGGGCTCATGAACAGTGTTGCATGACAGTTAATTGTGTGTGTCAACAGGAGAAGTCCCCAAAGCAACCAAACTTTTTGAGGATGAGTCATAGCCCCCAAACAAGTCAGAATCCTGGTGTGCACAAACCTAACCTAATGAAAGAAAGACCCTGCTGGGAAAAGAGTGAGACCACTGACAGGAAAAAAAAAAACATAATGGATTTAAAAGAAGCTGAAACCTACAAAGCCTATCCTGCCCTCTCTGCCTCCCACAGAGGCAAGGATTAAGGAAGTTTGTTAAATTCTGTCTTTTAAAATAAACTTGGAGAATAGTAGTTATAGGAATGGAAAAAATGAGTTTTTCAGTTTGTCCTTGTGAAATAATTATGGACCAACACATTCACTGAAAAACAACAAACAGCCAGAATACTGCCTCTATGTCAGCAAGTGTGCTCCTGGCAGTGAACATAGTCACATCAAGACATAGGAATACACCAAAATGAATTTGATGTTAACCAGACTGGATCCATTTTACATCATAAACATATCAGTATTTGTACAAAATAGCATTGTAAATTAACATTTTCTGTTTTGTTACAAGGATAAATAAGACTAACTTTTATTTTAAGTATTCCATAGATTGTCCAACCTTCAGAGTAGAGAGAGGAATTTTACCACAATTTGCATTTATATGGACCCTGTGTTCAAATTCAGCCTATTAGACGTAGCAATAAAATTCACACCCAGTACCTAGGGGACAGGCTTGGATTGGGGTGAAAATACACAGATTCAGTTCCTGCCTTAGCCATCAGTCTGTAGCCCCCTTCTGACATGCATCTGCCATTCTTACTTTGGCTGTAAAACATCCAGGCAGAGTGTAAAACTGACTGAAGGAGACCCCAGTCTTAGGTACTGAAAGTCAGAGAAAAAAAAATGTGTAGGAGTCCTGTAATGCCAGAAGTATGGCTCAGACTGTGCTCAATTTTGTTTAGAGCCATTGCATTTTTCTAGATTCAGAACTTTCTGCTTTTTACCCTCTATTTTATGCATTTCTTGCCACTTGACTATGAGGCACAACAGCATGGAAACTGGGGACAAATCGGTCAGCCATGAAATAGAAATGATTAGACAGAGAATGAGGAATCTGCTCTGTAAGCAGCTCTCTAAAAGGCCTCAGTGTTGTCTGTATTCAAATACTTCCCATAGCACATTTTAAAAATAACCTTCTCTTGTGAGAAGCAAGAGACACGTTCCCTTGATTTGCATCTGCCCAGCTTCCCCTGCAGCAGATGTGTGGTGCAGGCAGCATTAGGGTTGGGATCCAGGCAAGGGGCAGAAACCCAGTCAAGATCCTTTTATGAAAACTAGACACATGGAGCAGCTTTGCATCAAAGCTGTTGGTGACTTTGCTTATGGCTTGTCTTTGAATTAACTACCAAGTGTAAGCTTCGTGCTGGGAGGATTCCAGAAAAATGGGGCAAATGACTGAATTTCTGTTCAGGGAGGGATGTGAACAAGGCCTTGTGGAACCTGAGGTATGCAGACATGGAAGTGGCAGCTCTGAACTAGAGGAAGCACAATCTAGTAAAAATCACCAGAAGTTCCTTTTTATCCAGTTTTTTTGGTGGAGACCAGAAAGAAAGCATTTTTTTCCTCACACAACTGTCCTCATACATCACTTAGAAAGCAGGAGAGCGTGCACTAGTGGATCCATTATTTCAGGCACTGGCTTGTGAAGGTGGCTGTCAGGCAGGAGGCAAGGAGGGAATCTAGCAAGGGAGAAACAGCCTCTGTGCATGTGGGAGCTCTCCAGGAGTCATGCTGGTGATTATACAGGTGGTTTGCCATAGTTTTATCTGTTTCGTAAGTCCTTCACCAGACAGCTCTGCTTTTGGACTTGTGTCCCGCAGGTTTTATGTGTGATGAGACACAACAATCAGAGTGGAAAGCTTATTGCTTTTTTCTCCCATTCATTCCCCAGTGACCCAGGACTCACATGAAGGTGCCTGAAGTTCAGGCTTTGCTCTTCTTGTTTCCCAACACAGTATTTGTGTTTGTCAGAGTACGGCTAAATTGCAGCCTTCCAGTTCTAGAGTTCAAACTTTCTCAACATACCTGTGGTCACGTCTGCACAGAGTTTACTGAATTTGGAAAGCACAGAGGAGGAAGCCAATTCTCCTACAGATTGCTCTTCTTGCTAACGTCTTTGCTCCTTGCTGAGAATGGGGTTGGACTTTGCAGGTTGCCAAGACTGCAAAGTCTAATCCTTTGAGACTAGTGAGGACCAACTGTGCAATCACATCTGCAGCAGCTTAGTTTTTTTCCTACAGCGATGTGCCAGGAAGAAAGGCCTGTACCTGATCTACCATCCAGAATGTAATTATTATGTTGTTTTAGACAAGTGGTGTCTATCTGCTATTTGCTGTATAGGATTCCTTTTTGTTCTGGGAAAAAAAAAAAAAATCCAATACTTGGCTACAGATGTGAGGATGCAGAGCTTTTGTACCAAGTTTCAAAAAGTTACTTATTCATGCCTTCCACTTAAAACTAATGCAATTGAGGGCAATTCAGCTTACTGCAAGAAAAAGTCTGGAAATTTTAGTCAGATGGTGACAAATACTCTAATACCCTTATGTACTCATTAGGGAGGAAAGTATTACTCAGGCATGTTTTTAAAACTATTTACAATTCCTGCCTTGTAATAAAAAGAGAGGGTTTTTTTCAAAAGCAGTTTACATTTTATGTGATCTTTCATGGTTGAGGTCCCTCCCTTCTGTACTGAGCACAGTGTAAGATGCACAGAGAGATGACAGAGCACTTCCCATCCCCACACCTGAGAACTTCTAGGAAGGAAAGCAGGTGTCACCCCGTGCTCTTTTTGAAAGGGAGACCTAAGGGATGGGCTGTCAGATGTGACAATGAGGGTCAACCTGAGAGGAATGCAGTTCTGCTCTTCAACATAGTAAAATGAGAGAAAAGCAGAGATCAATCAGGTGCTATTTCTGAAATAAGGAATTAAGTGAAATTTAATTCAGACCCTTTTTCTTCATTTTTAGAAATTGTTAAAGGTCATGAGAACATAGATAAATGTTTAAGTTTAAAAGCATCCATATAAAAATATAGATACATGAATATATGTGTGTTTATGTGTTCTAATCCAAACTTGTCATCTGGGCTCTTGCTCTTGGCAGTGACCAACGTGACATGCCTCTGGAGGCAGATTCACATCGCGGCATTAACCCTAACCACAGGACAGGAAAAGCAGCTCTCAGAGGGCATATTTGTCTCAATTGCTGGTACTTGTAGCCTAGACATGACACTTTACTTGTGCATAACAACCAGTTTAATGAAGTAGTTCTGTAATGCTGTGTCCTATTAACAAGCTGTGGGGTTTAGATTTAAAATGCAAGAAAATTCAAATGCTTGACTTTGACTACCCACATGATCCAATTCTGTTTCAAATATTTCTTCCAAGGCTAGTCTAGGAGTAGGAGATTAAAAACTTGTGTCATTATGAATGCCAGTTTATACGAAGTCTGAGCAAGGTTTTAAGAGTTCTGAAAAATAGCCTTGCATCTTGCACCTTAATTAGGAGTTTTCAGACATGGGATTTCTGAATGTCCGTAAGATTACAGCTAATAATGGCATCTGTTCTAATGAAAGCTTCTTTCTCAAAAAAATGTGCTTCCATTTAAACTCATGGTATTATTAAAGCCTTATGCACAGCCTCCTTGCTTGGCATGATGAACATGACTCATAAGTCCATAGAAAATGTTCATTTGATGGCTATGGGGACAGAACAAATGATTCAGCGTGGCTGTTTCTTTTGTTAGAATTTATTACACACTATCTCAGATTCAAAAGAGGAAAATACTTTTCAATTCTGATAACTTCAACAGAATTTAGATCATATATTAGAAAATATTAAGAACAATTTTAATTGACTGTAGAATTTTTAGACCACTATGAGGATAGAAACACTGTCTTCTGTTGCATAGAATATAGATATCTAAAAAAAAAAAACAAACAAAAATATTGAAATGCAGAACTCCCCAAGGGAAAAAGGGATAATTATGTACAGTAGAATGGTCTGCCAATGGGGTCCCCAGTGAGGAAATTTGATCTTGGTTGTATTTTAGGCAACAGAAAGAAAAAAATACAAATGAACTTGGGTGATTCTGTAACACTTGTAATCTCTGGAAAACTGAAGAAAAATATAGTTTTAAACTAAGATAAGTTTGTATTTCCCGCAGCTCTCAAATCCCCTTCTCATAGACAGTAGGATGAAGTCTACATCAGTAATTGATTTTCTAAGCTTTTTGATCCAGAGTTACCATATTTATTTTCTAGACAAATGGCAGTAATAAAACCCATCTTGAACTCTAAAAAGGTTGGTTATTTTGAATATGAAAGAGGAATTTGGAACATGAAAGAGAAATTATGCCATTTAATTTCATTAGATTTACTGGGGAGGCAGGTTTTACCCCATTAGTCTTTTTATATTTTCTTGACAGATTTCTTAGGAAAAATCTTTTGATAGTTTCAAAGAAAAATTTGGACATTATGCAATATCATTCATGTCAGAAAATGCTATCAAATTAGCTGTCAAAGAAAAATTAATTTCAGTGCCACTGTCCCCTTTTTATGAGCTCATGAATTGATAAAATATGATTTCATTCAAGATGTAGGAGCTGTGCTCTAGATGTTAGTGGGGTGTACGAGGGTGGAGTTTGTTTGTAGTTAAACAAATAGAAACTGATAAATTCAGCTTCATAGATAAGAAGTGAGAAGACATTCTCACAGCTGAAGGTGAAAGCATCACATTCTCAATCCAAACTCCTGCTGTGCTGAATTTATATTCTGACTTCCAAAAAAGCCTAAGGGAGTCTTGTAGATGGATTGCAACATTTCCTCTTTCAACTTTGAAAGCCCTGCTTGGAATTCAAACAGATGCTACAAAAAATAATCAGTTTTCCCTCAAGATCAGGGATCTATCTTCTGTAGAGCTTAGCCATAAAATCATCAACTATTTAATGAAATCCAAGTTCATGCATCATAGAAAGGTCTGGGTTGGAAGGGACCTTGAAGATGATCCAGTTCCAGCCCCCTCCATGGGCTGGGATGCCACTCACTGGATCAGCTTGCTCAAAGCCCCATCAGCCTAGCCTTGACCGCTTCCAGGGATGGGGCATCTGCAGCTTCTCTGGGAAACCCATTCTAACTGCCTGTCTTAGGAACTTCTTCCTAATATCTAATCTAAACCTACTCTCTTTCAGTTTAAAGCCATTCTCCCTTGTTCTGTCACTGCATGCTAAAGTCCCTCTATAGCCTACTTTATTTACTGCTCTAAGAGCCTTCTCTTTTCCAGACTGAACAAGTGTCTCAGCCTGTCTTCTCAGAGGGTGTGCTCCAGCACTCTAATCATCTTCTTGGCTCTCATCTGGACTTGCTCCAACAGGCCCATATTCTTATCTTGGGGGCCCCAGAGCTGGCCCCAGGCCTCCAGGTGGGGTCTCATGAGAGCAGAGTGAGAGAATCACCTTCCTCAGCCTATTTCTTTTGATGCAGTCCAGGATGCTGTCAGCTTTCTGGGCTGCAAGCCAGATCGTATTGAGCTGCTCACCAGCCTACATCCCCAAATCCTTCTCTGCAGGGCTGCTCTCAATCTAGTTACTACCCAGCCTGTATTTGTGCTTGGGACTGCCTTGGCCCATGGGTAGGACCTTTCACTTGGCCTTGTTGAGCTTCATGTGGTTCATGTGGTGCCCAACTCTCAAGCTTGTCAAGGCATCCCTTTCCTCCAACGTTCACCCTCACCACACAACTTGTGTCATCAGCAAACTTGCACTCAATCCCATTGCTGTTCTCATGCAGTTTATAACAAGAGCAGAACTATATAATATCTTGATCTATATGAAATACTAAATACCTTATATTTAAGGATCAGTAACTTAAGCTCTTCCATAAGAAAGACAACCTTCTGACTACAAATGCAGGGTTTTTTTTTAAATAAAAGGAGAGGCAGATGGGCATCACTGCACACTCAGTGTCAGCAATAAGCATGGTTCAGATAGAAATGAGGGGAAAATGTGAAAAGTTATACAGATTTCCAAAAAAATAATTGCAGCAGCTAACAGAAGTGTGTTTATTGATAGTATACATAATCAAGAGCCTCCTCTCCTTGGACTCCCTTTACAAACTACAAAGAGAAAAGAGTGGTTTCCAGATCTAAACCAATCTCCAATGGTCCCTGTCTCCGCATACACTACTAAAGAGTCAGGTCACATTTCCGCTTCCCATTAATGCTAAATTTAGGAGTGATAAAGCTAGCCCAAGTTCCAAAAAGTTATATTTAATAGCAGTTTATTACCTTAATAACATATAAGCATACAATAATAAAATATAAATCTGTCATGTTTATATTTTATTAAATATAATTTAAAATATAAAATCAGTTTACATTATGTCTTTCCTTTTATTAAGGTTTTTATATTCAGCTGAATTCCAGGTACCACTGAAATACAAGAAAAAAATCTTGTTATGTTTAGTGTTGTCAAAACTTCACACTGGCATTTATGTTCATAAATATACCTTTTTAAACATAAAGTTGGACAGAGGGCTATGGATATATTTACATGTATTAGGGTTCTTTGTTAAAATAGCTGTATCAAACAAGGAACTGTGGCACACGAGCCAAATAATAAAAATAAAGCAAGCTTCTTAAGGATTTCTCCTGGGGAAAGCTGCAATAATCTCCCAGCTGCCCAGTTTCCAGGGAGGAACACAGTAATTTTATTTTCTGACTGCTTACTCCAAAAACATCAAGACATTTGTCAATAAACTTGCTGACACGGTATCCTCACCTGCACAGGAAGTTTTGCTGTGTTGCATAGTGCAGATCTTTCCTTGAAACTGCTTGTCTTTCCTTCTGCCAGCCTGTATTGGAACAGGACAGGCAAGTGCTTCAGGAAGAGATCCCTGGAGAACAGCTGGTTGCTACAGTGCCGACCCATTGGCATCAATTGTGTTTTGCTCACAAGTACTTCCGCAGATTTTGGTGAGCCTGCCCATCTGATGAAACAAAGACCATCAGCAGGGCTTTTCTGGTATGGAGTCAGCATGGGCAAGGAGCAGGAGCTTGTTCCCTCAGTCATTAGAAACAAATTTTTTTTTTGCTTTTTCCTACTATTTTCAGTTTGTGAAAGGGTGATCTGCGATCATCCCTTTTTCTAAGTCATGGCGTCATTTACACATTTTCATCATGAATTTGAGCATTTGTTTTGCGTGCAGTAGGAGTCATTCCCGACCAGACTGGTTTTCTTCTCTGGCTAGAAGAGTGCAGTCTTTCAATTCTACTTTCCAATATGAATATCCTTGTTTGTTAAAGCATTGTTTGCTTTTCTGGCATACTCTCTAGCACTCAGGAAAGATTCACTGTTTCCATTAAGAGATCTGCCAGGAGAATACTTCTCTTGCCATATTGTGGAAAGCAGGCACAGGGAGACTGGAAAGGTAAAGCAAATTCATTGGCTGTTTTGTGCAAGTAACTGGGGTGCAACAGTTCTGCTTGCTTGTTTAGGCTTTCATTCACTTTGGAAATACTTGTTTATAATTCTTCTGCACTCAACCAACCTTACACAACAGCTCTGGTCCTAGCCATCTGCAGTCATGCCATCTTTTTTTGTTTGTTTGTTTGGGGTTTTTTTTGTTGTTTTTTGCAAAGGAGCAACTGTTGTGCCTTGTGATCTGGCCAGTCCCCAGAAGAACAGTGTGCTCTGAAGACAGAGTTGGAGGTTGACAGTCAAAGCCTAATCATACTGCAGCCCAGCCTCAAGGGACTCTTGGGGTTCCCTTGTTAAATGCTTGCCAGCAATACCAAGATTCAAGGTGATTTCTTGTCTTGTGAGGAAACATAACACTGCTACATGTCAAAGTTTTGTAGTCACCTATGCTTTAGCTTGATGCTTGTATAAATACTGCAGAACAGAATGAATTTTTGCTTTAGTAAACACCTGAGATCGCCTAATGCCTGCTGTTTGAAACCTGATTAGTGAGGAAGTAGACCATATAGGAATCATGAAGCTCTGTGTGTTCAGGAACAAAGTACTAGCTTTTCTACATAACTACAGGTAAACACTTGCCAGATGGAGATAACACAGTGCTCTTGAAAGAGTGAATGAGTTTTTGGGTGTCTGGAAGGGAAGGGAGAAGAGCAACTTTTCTCCTTTAAGTCCCAACAACTCCCCTGCCTCGTTCCTGCAGATTCAGTAGAAAGAGTATAAACTTTTTCATCATCTTCCATTAAACTGACTAGCAGTCAGGACAAGTATCAGCATATGTAGTAATGTGGTATTCCAAAGGATCAAGGAAATGCATGAATGCCTAACTGGCATCAGTCATTTAACAGAAAGGTTGTGCATTTTTTGCTTTTTTTTTTAAGCTGCTGTGATGCCTTTCTGCTCCAGGCACTGTAACTAGGAATTTTTAAGTTCCAAATAGTATATAGAAGTGCTAAGGTAATAATAATCTCATTTTTATTTTTAATAATACATACCACAGCCTTTTCCAGCATAAGAACAGTGTTGCATCTGTCCTTAACATCACCTCCCAAATGTAACCCATGCCATAGAAAGGCTTGTTGTTTTGTGATATTTTATACATTTTCTTATGCTAAATGTTTCTTTAAAGGACATGGAATATATTTGGGAATTTTACAAATTGCATTTATTACAACAGAAAAAAAAATACCATATCTGCCTCATGTCTTGCAAGGACATGATTTAATACAGCGAAACAATATTACACTTATGGCCTTGGAATCAGGGAAAACCTGTTTAAAACCAGCCCAGTAGTAAAAGCAGTAAAGACAGTTTCCACACTCTAGGCATAAAAATGTAAAGAAAACTAGCTGATGACTTTTTTCTGTATATGTTCAGCCTGGACTTTAGTTAGCCCTGGTCTGGCAGAGGACATAAGCATACTGACATCAGTGGGACATTTCTCATACTGTGTGCATATTTAAATGTTCTGCCTGACTGGACATATTAGTGATCAATCAATAGCGATACAGTAAGGGTCTAAGCCTCCTTTTACTGACTCCAAGAGATATTGAAAGCATGCCAAAATGTGGGCATCAGCACTTGTTTGGGTTCCTCTGGAGCAGAGTAGGGGTGGTGTCTGGCTGTGAGCTGTGAGCACAGTGGCAGCATGCAGCTACCACACACAAAGATATGAATCATGATAGTTACAATCACAGAAATGTAGGTCAAAGCCTAATGCTGGTGGTCTTAATAATTTTTTATTTTTTTTCTGACAGGCCAAGCACAGCAATTTTTTCTATGTAATGAATATTACAAACCTTTTGAGAAGCACAGTTGGAAAATAGGTGATCTAAGTTTGGCATTCAATATACCTTTCCAGATGGCCAGCTTCTGATACATAGGGACTTGAAGTGACAAGGTCAGCAGGTCAACTAATTTTATACATGTGGCATATATTATTGAGTCAGATGATAAGTTCACACTGTTAAGCTTTTTTAATTAATAGTTCTGATCTTTAAACAGACATTTTCCCTCCCTTGTAAATAAATCTTGTAAATAAATCCCATACCATTTCCCTTTCTTGTAAATAAATCTATTTTAGAATCAAAGCAGGTTCCTCAGTTTCCTGATAGAAGTTTAATAAACATGTGCAGAGAAAAAGAAGCTGCATTAATTCTCATAGCAGAATCAGACAAAAGCTTCAAGCAATGTAAAAACTGGCTTTTACCAAACTGAATAGTAGGAAACAAAGAATAGCTGAAGTCAGGAAGTGCATTGTAGGCATGGAACAGGAGTTGATAGTATTTAATAGTTCAGTCTGAAACAGAAGGCTAGAGCAAGTTATTAGCATCCTTTAGAGGGTCAAACCAAATTTCCTGGACTTCTCTCCTCTCACAGGTGAACATGCATGTATTTTCACTAGCTTGGCAACTGCCTCAGTGTGACTGCACAGCACATCCTGGCAGCTATGGAGGAGCAAACTACACAAGGAACATGCAATCTACTAAACAAGACCTGTACACAACCTAAGAAAACCTTTATGTAGATAAAATGAGAGTTCACAGATCTATGTGCACATGATGCTTTGACAAAAGTGACCTTGAGAACTGCACCCTAAAAACATTGTTTTATGCTTGCAAGACAGTTAGAGTCATTACCAGAAATGACAGCATCTTTCTTCTCTAGGATCATATTTCTGGGCACTTCTCTTTTTCCTGCCAGTCCTATTTTTACTTATTTCATCTGGACACCATTTATCAGTCTGATGGCACTCACCATCAGTGAGTGCTACTGAACTAAAAACCAGAGGAGAGTAGTTGGAGGGACTGAGGAGGGAGTGAGTAATCCAAGTGATGTAAATGTAATCCATAGCAAGGCAAAATGCATCCAGTCACCTGTTCCTCCTGCAGCCTGTGGAGAATAGATCCCTACAAGTTAAAATCATGATCCTTCATGGGAGTGGTTTAGCGCAGGAAGAATCTGAGCGATATCTCAGTTCCTGCAGCATAAGAGCTTACCTGTACTGCTTGAAGAGTGAAATAATAGTGTTCCCCAGGCAGTGGTCTGTTAGATGAATCGAAAAGCCCAGATAACTTCAACTCCCTGCCTGTCTTTCTTTAGACACTGCTGCAGGTAAGTCTGGTTTTGGACAGCAGAGGTTCACGTGCCAGACGTAGCTGGACTTTCTTGGCATGTACATAATGTTCTTATGTTCATAATGTTCTTACGGCTTTTGGGAAGATAACAGCTTCATTTTAACACTATATTCAGCTGGTAGTTTGTCAGGCCATTTTTCTATCTTTTCACTCACAAGTTCCCTTACTCAAACCGGAGTAATGTGAAACGGAATTTGAGGAATAATGAAATGGGAAAGGCACAGTATTGTGACATCAGATATCATTCCTACAGGGCCATCTTTTCTACTTTTGTGCATTGGTGGAAGCATTCTGAGAGCTGTTGAAATTGCTCCAAGAAACTAACTCTTGATAATTACTGGTGTCATGAATGCATCACTATTATCTCACAGACAGATTTATTCCTGAGTACTTTTAGGACAACTGTGTATGACTTGAGCTGGGACCAAATACATATATCATAAATGTTCTAAAATTAGCATCATCTCCTGGCATGAGGACAGGGCTGTCCATCTGGAAATGTTATATGGCATGATTCTTCTGTCAGCTCCACAGCTCTGCATGGACATTTTTTTGAACAAAATGGGCTAAAAATATTAGTTACTGAGAATCACAATTAGAGAAATTTACTATTTAATTTGAAAACCAGAGAGATTATTTGCTTCCATTTTCCATTTCATTACAATGAATTGTTTTGAAAGTAATCAAATTATGGGCTAATCTTGCTATATATGATATACTATATATTTTAAAAACTCTAGAAAATTCACATTAAACTATGTCTTCATTTTGCATGCCCAAAAAATGCATTTCTGATAAAAATAGGTCTCACTTGTCTAAAATGAAAACGCAGCCATGAAAAGGCTGAAGAAACTCAATGCAAACTTGTTTTCCTTGTGAGATCTAATATTTCCCTTATCAGCCAGTTGAAATAATACAAGATGGACTCCACTACAAGTAAACTGAATAAAAAGACTTTAGATATGACACTGACTAGCACTCGATGCCTTGAACCTCTGTGATAGCTGTGTTATCTTTGCCAAGGATTACAGCATCAGCTGGTGGGAAGCATGCAATAAATTGACAAAAGTTTTAGAATAAGAGGGCTATGCTGAACCACGTAGTCCTTATGTAGTAAAATTTTTATGACAAGCAGCTTTCTTTTGCTGTCATCATCCTGGATTTTGCCATCATATAGATATTTATATTATCTGATTTCAAGGAAAATGTTGATAATAAGCAAAGAACACCCATTCGCTTTGAAAATGAGCTAACATAGGATGTGACTACAATTAAAAGTTTGTTTTTGAAGAGCTGAAGAAACAGTTTGTATAAGTATGCTTGCTTATGCATCCTAAAAAGAAAATCTACACTGCCAACGCAGTCTGTCATAGGTTTTTGTGGAGATCAAGTTTCAACTCAAATGCTACCTTTAGGTGTGATGATGATGATGATGATGATGATGAATATCTATCCCAAAGAATGACTTTCAGATCACTAGAACCTAGTTCAGAGTAACAGAAAAAGAGGAGCTTTGCAATTTGCATAGCAGGATGTTTAGAGAGAAGCACTGGCAGAGAGACAGTAATGTGAATATGTTCAATTAAGCCAGCCTGGTGTTAGGCATTCTAGGTGTTGGATATCACAGATAATTCAGAAATTTCCTCTCAAGGACTTTCCAGCCATTCAAACAGGTTGAACCTAGACTGTACACTTTTGCTTGTAATCATCTTTTTTTGTTTAAGAAGCTGGAAAGTCCAGTGGTTTTATAAGATTTTTTCCTTTGTTAGTTACTTATATCTGAAGGTGATAAAAGTTTCAGCAGGAGAGAAGTATGAGTGGTTTTCAATAGTGATGTAAATTTTAGATTAAAAGAAGTGATTGTGAGCCTTTTCTTACAGTATGAGCAGTATTTACTCGGTATATGTATACTCAGTATACATACATATATACATATCATATACTCAGATGTATATTCACCTTCTCCCAGCATGCTAAGGTACAATTGCCTAGGTTTTTGAGGCTGCTGGCCCATGTCATCCTTACCTTGCTCCTGTAAGTCTTCACATCTGGCAGCATTATTATCTCACTTCGGGATCCAGTCCCAGGAATGCAAATTTTTTTTTTCTTTCATCTGACTTAAACAGCCATTTATTTCCTTGCAGAGGAATAGTGTTGTGATGTTCTCTTTCCTGTTGTTTGCAGTGCCTATAGAATTGGTTGTGCTGACTAAACTAAATATCCTGTATTGTGGGTTATATCAAACTCATCTGTGTGACATGGAGCTGAACCATCATTGCAATTCTGTTAATTTTCTTATAGAAATGTTATGACAATTAAGCTTCCTGAACAGCTCCGTATTTCAACAGAGTGCTAAAATATGCCTGTTGGAATGCACTGCTTCCTTAGGTGACTTTTTGAATGATTTATGAATAGTCAAAACTATTAAATATGATTTTATTCACCTGTTTTGTACCTTAAGTAGACCGTAAGGGCATAACTTAGGGCTGTAGGAGATGAAAATATTCAGTTTTGTAGAAAACTCCATCTAGAAGTTAGATGTCTAATTTTGAGCTAATCATTGAGGCTCCCTGGTAGTCACTGAGTAAAGGTTACTGAAGATTTGTGACTTAAATCATGGGTTATAACAGGTTGAATCATGTGGGGATGTAGGAATTACGTACTTCATGTTTTCTTGCAGGGGACCATAGCCCTCCAGGTGTTTCTGGAATACCCCCTTGATGCCAATGTCTGACTGATCCGACTTTGTGTTCTTTGCTGCAGATCGATTTTGAAGATGTGATTGCTGAGCCAGAGGGAACACACAGCTTTGATGGGATTTGGAAGGCCAGTTTTACCACCTTCACTGTAACGAAATACTGGTTTTATCGTTTACTGTCAGCAATCTTTGGTATTCCTATGGCTCTCATCTGGGGCATCTACTTTGCCATTTTGTCATTCCTGCACATCTGGGCGGTGGTGCCGTGCATAAGGAGCTACCTGATTGAGATCCAGTGCATTAGCCGTGTCTATTCCATCTGCATCCACACCTTCTGCGACCCGCTCTTTGAGGCCATAGGCAAAGTGTTCAGCAGCATCCGAGCCACAGTACGGAAAGAGATCTGAGGGACAATTCAAGGAGAGCCATCAGCCTAGGAAGGGGGTGAAGGTTTTGTGTTTTTTGGAGTGTTTTGGTGCCAGTTTTGTGTTTCCCAAAGCAACATACAGCAACTGGTGGTGGACTGGCCCAAAACAAAGAATCACTTGCTCAGTTTCTTTTCCTACTGTTCATTCTTACTGGACTACTTGCCTTTTTATTTTATTTTTTTTTCTTTCTTTTGCCTTTTTTTCCCCACTTTGGTCTGCATTTTAAACTAACCTTAAAGGGCTATTCTTCCATGCCAGCTGCATATTATTTTGCTGGCTGTTCAATTCAGAGATTGAAGTGTTGTTGGATGCCTTTTTATCTTCCCCTTCATTCCTTGTGAGATAAATCCACAGTGATACTGAAGAATGACAAAAATGCTTTCCAACACTATAAAGCCATTCATTTTATTGTGGCTAAAGAGCGCAGCGCTATCACAGCAGAATGAACGTGACCAGCTGGCAGGTTTTAGCAGAATGTTCTTTTTCAATTGGATTGTCAGTTGACTGCAGCTATTTACAGTCATGGTCAGATATTGTGCAGTATGAATAAATTAGTTAAGTAAACATATAACTGAACTAGCGTATGTCCTGAAAATATAACATTTTGTCAGGCTGGAGACATTGACGTGTAAAAGCTTTGGTCGGTGCCTTTCCGTCTCATTCTGTCCTGGAAGTTTGTATCCAGTCATTTCTCAACCTTTTCTAGGATTGCAGAAATAAATTGCAGTTGTGAGCTAAAACTGGTCATTAAGGAAATATTTTCCTGACTGTGACTTATGACACGTCCCTTAGCAAACATTTAGGTGTTTATCTCATTGGCATCTGGGGTATTTTTGCAAAGTATTAATATAAATGCATATCACAGGTGTGCCAGAGATAATCCTGAGTTAAAAGAAAAATGAAGGAGTGACAAACAAGCTGCAGGAGGCCAGGGAGGAGGTACCCCTGCGAGAAACTTTCCTACAGCTTTCAAAATTTCCCTATCAGCAGACGTCAGCCTGCCACTAGCACACAGATTGTTTTCAGGATGCTTTGCTGAGTCTAAATTTATCCATCACAAGAGATGCTTTAGAATCTTCACATTTGTGTGTTGCTTTGTTCGTTTTTAGCTGAGCTGCCACATCAGGAAGTCTTAAACAGAGGGTGTTGTGTGAAACTACCGTGTTGCAAAGTGGAAGGCCTCAGTAGCAGGGCCTTTGCGACATGTTCTGATGCTGTGACCTGCAAGAGCTTTTTGCCCTCATGATAGTTCTGTGTTCAGAGATGCTCTCTGCATCCTCATTGGTTTGTTTGAAGCATTTGTAAAAATAGTTGTGGGACTAATCAGCTTTATTGTAAACCAAGCTGGGGTCTGAGCCTGCTCCAGCTGGAATCTCTAGCAAACCAGTTCTTGACCTGCAGAAGTGCAAAATTTATCCCTTGGGATGAACATGGAGCTGTCTGGTACACCTACAGCATTTTTATTTAGCGCTGATATTTCACATATTGCTTTACCTAACATGGAAGTGCCTTCCATTCTGTTTCTGCCAAAGCATTGAAAACTAGGAAATGCTGCATTTTTAAATGGGGGGTGGGGGAGGGAAAAGGGGAAAGGGTGCACAAAAATTTACAAAGCTATTAACTACTATTTGCATTTAAAACAGACACTGGTATGGATATAGTTTTATGTTTTTCTATGTACATAATGAAGAGTGTACTATTATAGACTTTTTTCAGTATTAAAAACAACCAAGATTGTAAACAAGAAATATTTTATCTTTTTATGAGGAAAATCACTCAGAAGAAAACCTTCTTGATTTACCATATAAACTGTATATCCTGAAAGATGTCTGTTCACTTAGAGTTTTTAGTCCCTAACCCAAATACATTACTGATCCAAACATTTACATTATTGTTATAAGCTTACAGATATAACTGACACCTTTTTTAAAATTCTGCATGTACATTAAAGACTACAATAAAAAGATGCTTAATGGTAGATCCTGTCTGACTTCTTTTTCCTTGAAAGTCATGTGGACAAAAATTGTTAAAAAGCTTTCTTTACCAGTCCAGTAGAAACAGGATTTTTCCTAATAAAAGTTCATTAGCCTTAGCATCTAATGTATGGAAATAGGGGAATGACTGCTTTTATTCAGCCATTTATAGATGTAATTTGTGACAGGACAGTTCATTTCTATGGGTTTGTTGCACAATACCTGTCACACTGTTACACAAAAGCCCAACAAAACATGTTATTATGAATGGTCTACAAATCTATTAACTGTATTTTAATGTTCAAATGGCAGATAACAAATAAATGTGGTTCATCATATATTTTCCAATAAGACAATGGTGTATTTAGTAGCACTTAATAGGCCAGTGGTTGCAAATAGTATATTGAATTGGACTGAGAGAAAATGTAAATTATTTTAAAAGTAGAAGACAGGTTTTAATGTGAAAGAAAAGCAAATAGTACACCTTCGTTATCCACAAGTACCTTGCTTTTGCAAGGAGCCCGATATTTTCAGGCTTAACTATTTATAGTATCATGATTCCAAGACTCTTCATGGGAGCGATGTGCAGGCTCACACTATGATTGCACTGTTCCTGGCACTTCCCTGATCCATGGTCGTGGGGCTGTGGCTGGATCTCATATCCATGCTCCTGCCACAACACCTAGGGCCATAGCCAAGATACACCCCGTAGCAAAATCCAGGTTTGTCAAGTAGAGGATTAGGTGTTGGACAGTGGCACCAGGCAGTTTCTTGGCTTGGCTGTGAATGGGGCGTAGACAGCCTCACTCTGATAGATACAAATCAGTCATAAACTGTCTCAAGACATGTGCATTCAGGTGGGCTCAGTGTAGTTTTTCCTCTTACAAAAAAATTTTGTGGCTATCATTGGTCACTCCTTTCATCCTCTGAGTCACCAGTTCTTAGATTTTTGCCATGTAGTTTGAACTGTGTTTCTGGGAGAAAGTGTGGCAGAGCTGGGCGCTTCAAACAAGTTGCAGTACCCAAGTACTGAAAGCATGTGAACTGTCTGGCTATGGGGTTGATCCATCTCAGTTTAGCTGAGAACTAAGTACAAAATATGTTTTTTAAATATACTTACTGAAATGAAGTTGCAACAAAATATAAAGACAAACCTTACACTTTTAATAATGATGGAAAATTTCCATATCTGCCCCTAAACTACCTTTTAACCCTCGCTTAGGTCTAACTGGAGCTATTTCATGTTCACTTGTTTGCTTTCATTGCCTTGTGTCTGCTGCATCCTTTTGTTTCCTCATGTCCTGAGGAGGAGGAAAAAATCACAGAATAAAAGTCTTTGCTAAGGTAGAAAACCTTTGTTATCCTCATTTTTGTCTTTCAAACCTTGGCTTTTTCATGTCGTGTTATTAGACACTGGGACACCGTGTGACATGGGTTTTTTTATTCTATCTCTTCTGTAGAACTTTTAATTAAAATTTCAATCATATAGTACAACTAGCACATCCTGTCTCCAAGATGCTTTTCTCTGTCAGGGACTTCTGAAGGCACAGTGGTAAAATGTACATTTGATAACTGTGAAAATATAAATGCGCAGTATTCTCACTAAATTTATAACTGCTATTACTAAGCAGTCTTTATACAAAAATTAGCGTGGTCAGCAGGATTAGGGAAGTGATTGTCCCTCTGTACTCAGCACTGGTGAGGCCACAGCTGGAGTTCTGTGGCCAGTTTTGGGTCCCTCATTGCATGAAAGACATTGAGGGGCTGTAGTGTGTCCAGAGAAGGGCAATCCAGCCCTTCTCCAGCAAGAAGCTGGAGAAGCACCTAGAGAGTGAGTCCTATGAGGAGCAGCTGAAGGAGCTGGGGTTGTTTATCCTGGAGAAAAGGAGGCTCAGGGGAGACCTTACCTCTCTCTGCAGCTGCCATCAGAAAGGAGGCTATGGCCAGGTGGGTTCAGCCTCTTCTCCCAGGCAACCAGAGACTGGACAAGAAAAAATGGTCTCAAGCTGCACTAGGGGAGGTTCAGGTTGGACATAGGAGGAATTTCTTCACTGAAGTGTTCTTCAGTGGGAGGTCAAGCATTGGAACAGGCTGCCCAAGTAGATGGTAGAGTCACCATCCTTGGAAGTGTTCAGGAAATGACAGCGTGGCACTTAATGCTATGGTTTGGTTGATGTGGTGGTGTTTGGTCAATGGCTGAACTCAAATGATTCTTGATGTCTTTTCCAACTTTTATGATTCTGTGATTCTAAGGACAACACAAGTGGGAAGACAGTAATTAGACTCATTACAAGCCTGTGCCTTCTCTCACAGCCAAAGCACATTTTAGTATTGATTCGAATCACAATCCACAGTGCCTAGGCTCACTTCTAGTAGGTGGTTTGCTTTTGTTTTGAGAACCTGAATTTGCTTGGCCCATTATGGTCATTAAAACTCTCTGAAAGGGTGCTCAGGTTATACATACATACATACTGCAGGGAGGTATTAATGAGCACCTTCTCCTGTAGGAGCTGGAGATGATAAATGCTCTCAGGAATCCCTAACAAGTTCTGAGAAATTATGTCTTTCTGAGGCTTGTAGTCTAACATCTCTCTCCTTGAGATAGGAGATTTAAACTCCTCTCACTGCACTCCCAGATGTAAATTTAAGCAGCTCACCTCTCAGTTTGCTGACTGCTCTGAATCCAATTTTTATAAGACTGATGGTGTGCTCTTCAGGAACTAGCCACAGACACCTGATGCGGTATGATGGCTTCCAACAGGAGTCAGGTCACCTTAAAGGCCCTGCCTGAGCTGTGTGACACCATTGTTGATCTAAAATCTTCAGTTTTTCCCTTCTATCAAGTGGTTATCTGTGGTTATCAAAGGGGAATAAAGTTATTATCGTCTTCAGTTCTATTACTTCAGAGGTAATTCTGTTTTCCAGCTTGAAGCACTAGCAATCTAGGCTGAAGACTCTTCTGCAGACTGACAGAAGCTCTCAAGAGTTTTGTTGGAGCCCAGAGACTAACTTAGATATAAGCCTATCATAACCGTGACCTCCTTGGTTGATTATATCTCTGAACCTTTATCCAGGATGTGGAGTACCCCTGCAGTGCATCTGGGCACTGGCAGTCTTTTCCTGGCTATTTATTCTGAGCTAGAAATTATTTTACACCAGTGGATTTGCTCAGAGTAACCTTAAAGGATGAAGGACTCTAGAGTTGCATAACCTTTTGGCAACTAACAGAATATAGGCATTTATCTGTGACTATTAGTCATCAAAACATTCAGTCTGCTGATCTCCAGCAACCAAAGCACCAGATGTAGCTTGCCCAGATGTCCATGTTGCCAGAAACCCTATTGGCAGAAAATCCCAAGTGAAAAAACTGGCAGGGAAATGAGCAAGTTGGTGCTATGGAAAAAAAAAATAAAATCATCTCATCAAAAGGAGCAGGTATATTCTATACAAAGAACAAGTGGATGAGAGATTTCAGATCTGCCTCTCGTATTCATTCAATGATGCAAAGCTGTGCACAGCAGACACACTTCCATCTGAAAGGGATGGAAATTTCTGAAAGAAAAAAAAGGAATGGGATGACTTTTCATACCTTTTTTCAGGTAAATTCTTGCAGATAAATTCTAAACCAAAATAGAACCATACAGAACAGCAAATATGAGCAGTGCAGTAGCAGGCACCAAGAGGCAGCAATAACCAAGGCATTAATGTACCATTAGGATGTGCAAACTCGCACTTAAGTGTGAGTTGCCTTGAAGGGGAATCAAAATAGCTGTGGCCAGGTAGATTTATGTTTAATGCACTGATAAGTAAGATCAGAACTTATCTTGCATGCAGTATGTATGATCAGATTCCCACAACGGGAGCCACCCGAGCCAGGCCTGGTGGCTGCTTTCCATCCTTGAGAAGGGATCAGCTAGGGACCCTGAGCTGTCAGCAGCAGTCAGACTCATGTATGAAAACCCTCTGCATGCAATTCCAAACACAATCCAAATGTGTTGATGGGTGATCCCTACTGTGTGTTTCCTGTGATAAATCTTTGCTGCCTTTCCAGACTACTCACTGAGACAGAAATCTTCTGTTGTAGTCTAGATTCTTTGCAGGACAGTAAATATCCCAATAATAGGAACTGGCAACTGAATAGACCATATGAGTTCTTGAAGGTTTAGACAAGTGTCTTTGACATTTGTTCATACTTTGCCAACTCCTGACTTAATATTCTGGCTTGTACAGTATTTTATCTCCTTATTTCGTGATGTGTATACTCCCATTCAAATGGTACAGACATTTGTCAATTCAGCTGTCTTAACAAAAGCAGGTGTTCTTACTCTCTGCTAGACAACGATTAATGATTCAACTAGATTTAGAAGCATCTAGAATTCTGCCAGTTTCATTTGTTTTGTTCTGAAACAGTCCAAAGAAACCCATGAAATAAGGATGCTTAGAGATGAAAAATTTGGAACAGTGTTTGTCATATTTCAGTAGGATTTTGGTCTGAACCTGAGCATCTTTAGAGCATCATATCTGTAGTTATAAAAATGCATTTGTATGCGTCTAACAAATATCCTTTGAAGGAGGCCACTGAAAACACAGATTTACTTCTCTAGGTTGCAGAGTTGTCTTAGTGTATTCAGCAGAGGGAGGTTAAAGCTAGCACTGGCCAGCTTTTCAGTATAGTGAGGAAAGCCTTTCTGTTGCAGACTTCTCAAAAGAACTTGGACTTCTCCATGTATCAGTTTACTCCTTCCTGGCTGAGAGACTAAAAAATTTACAATTAAACTATGCTGGTGGATACTCAGACAGTATTAATTTTAAAAAAAACCAAAACAACAATAACAAACACCAAACTTCATTGTCAATGACCTGTTGCTTTATGGATTATTGAGAACTGAAACTCAAAAAAACTGTGTTGCTGATGGCAACAAGAACTAGAGGGAAAATGTAGAGGGATTCCTCTTAGTGATAGCAAAAGCCTTCAGTCTGAATCCTCAGCTTAGAGATGCTGAACCTTGGCTCTCTTGATAAGCAAAATTTCTCATTTAGAGCACTAAGCCTGTGTAGATACAAGAAAAAGTAAAACAAACTTGGGCACAATTAACAAAGATAAATTAATCATATATTTGTATCAACAACAATTAAAGGCTCTATCTTTATTTTTTTGCACTAAACATTTTACTTAGTTTCACAGCCATTACAACCATGGTTCTTCCTTCAGCTATTGCCATTTTGTGGTCACTCTTGTGATTCCAGCTAGCCCTTCTCCCTGTTTCACCATCACCTTCACCTGTTACACCACCCCAACATCTGGGAACTCCTTCATTCTCACAGACATGTTGCTGGCTGATAGGAACGCTCAGCCTTACCCCACTTGTTTCACGACACTTACAGAGAATTCACAGAGCCATGCTGCTCTGTTCAGCAGCTTCAGCTCAAGGTATTTCTTTCCCTCCAAAGTTACCTCTGTATTTGCTCATCACCATCTTGAAGGAGGTCTACAATTTGCAGGAGTCTTAAAAAAGTCCTTGCTCCGCTTCTGTTCTAATCTCTGTTCTAGTCTGCCTCCATTTCAGCATGAGCCTCCAGCAGTTATGTAGGTGACTCTGGACAGAAAGCTCATGCAAATAGAATTATAGAATCAATTAGTCTGGAAACAACCTCAAGGATCACCGAGTCCAACCTTTGACCACACATCGCCATATCAAGCAAATTATAGCACTAAGTACCACATTCAGTCATTTCTTGAACTCTTCTAGGGATGGTGAACCCACCTCCCTGGACAGACTGTTCCAATGCTTGACCACCCTTTCAGTGAAGAAATTCCTCCTAATGTTGAACCTGAACTTCCCCTGGCCCAGCCTGAGGCCATTTCCTCTTGTCCTGTCTCTGGTTCTCTGGTGGGAGAAGAGGCCGATCCCACCTGGCTACAGCCTCCTTTCAGGTGATTGTAGGGAGCAGTAAGGTCCCCCCTGAGCCTTCTCTTCTCCAGATAAACAACCCCAGCTCCCTCAGCCGTTCCTCATGTGACTCACTCTCTAGATCCTTCCCCAGCCCCATTGCCCTTCTTTTCCAGCACCTCAGTGTCCTTCCTGTGATGAGGGGCTCAGAGCTGAAGGCACACTTGAGGTGTGGCCTCACCAGTGCCACGTACAGGGGTAATAAAAGCACTGTGTTCTTCTCCCTGTTTAATAATACTTCATAAGCTTCTCATAGGTGGAGATGGCATTCTTTTTTGTCTCCATTTACAAACACCAAGTAGAAGCAAACAGCCTTTATTTCTTTGAGGAAACCAGATAATATGTGACTAAAAAAGTAACAGATAACCATTCTATTGCTCTGTCTTGAGTTCTGAGACTATTTTTCTAAATTCAAATCAGGTAATGGTTATGTGATCAAATAATGATGGATTAGATCCAGTTTATTCAGCATATGGTGCTACTTGCCATGGCTCCAAGACTCACATCCAACGCAAGTTTTAAATTGCTTCTCAAAACTAAGCTGTTCTGGGTTAACCAACACTGTTATTTATGAAAATCTGTTTAAAAGTAATACTTTTATCTTATATGAATATAGAAGCACCAGTTTATCTGTCAACCAAGGATAGGTGGGTAGTTGAGGCCCAGATGAGCAGTCATGCTGATTGATTTTCATGACACACACTATCAAATTTCACATGTATAAACACCCAATGATTTTCTGAGGCAGAACATAAGTCCCTTAGGACCTTTACAGTCAGTGACTTAATTTTGCATAAAGAATGTAACAGGTGCAAATACTTGGCATAAGGCATGTCTGAATATTTCTAAAGCCAGTTCAATAACCTTGGAAAGGGGCATGAAATGAAATAGTTCTCACAAAAGAAGTTGTCTGTTTCCAGAACAAATATTGGTACACATGAGATAAGTAGAAGCACTTCCATATTGCCCTACAGCACTGTCTATCCTATGTCTCTTCAAAAGGCTGGTTCTCATGGTAAAGAAATAAGATGCAGGAATTTTTTGCATAGCCAGACATGAATTTAAACTTAGTGGTTCTCTACTGTGTAGTATTTCTTGTGGAAATAAGCTCTATTTAACTAATTAAAATTAGAGTAATTTATCTTTCATTTCTTCTACTGGTAACTATTTTGTAGTTAAACACAACAAAATGCAGAAAAGCATAAGTGTAACGTTAAATGCTTGGCTGAAAAAATTTGTATGAGATACTCCTAGTTCAATGGTTCTAATCCATGTGGTCACCACAGCTATTGTAAAACATAATTGGGTTTTGTTTCTAGCAGAAATATTGCAGCAAGCCACAAAGGCACATAGAGGTTATACAGGGTAAGTGTAATTCATCAGGTAACAAAATAGCTCCTGACCAAATGGTAATCCAGCATGACCATAATTCTATTTTAATCAAGTCTGGTCCCATATAATTTCCTGGGAGAATTTATAAATTTGACACTATGTAAAAGCTTTGCTGAAAACTGGCCTAATTCATAGAAATCTTTGGTCATGTTGCTATTACTATTCTGTACTGAATTCTGAATGGATATTGAAGGTGGAAAGTGGGACCTGCACAGACATCATCTCTCCACTGTGGATGTATTGCAGTTTGTGGCTCCAGGCAGCACAGAACAGCTCAGAAGATGAAAGGAGAGCATAGAGCTCTTAAGGAAGTCAAAGCTGAGCCCAGAGTCTAAGATCAAACCCCTTGCTAGTCACAGACAACTCTGTAAAGCACCTGTGGGGTGGGAATGAGGCCCCCTGGGAGAGCTGATGGGAAGGGAGCCAGTGCTTTGCTGAGAGCTGTGTCTCCGGGTCAGAGCAGTGCACAGCTGAGACCCCAGGAACTTGTGCTCACTGTGCCTCCACAGCCACACTTGTTGGCCAGTCCCAAGCAGGGGCTGAACATCCTTAGTGGAACCTAAAAATGGCATTGTCATGCTGATTAACCTCCATAGTGAAGTGTGGTACAATTTAGGATGTATTTTTCTGAATTCCATGACATCATAACCATTCTGATGTTGTATATAATTATAAAAACGTCTCTCTGACTTCTTGTTGCTGAAAATACATGGGCTATTTTGTTTTCAAAAAAACAACATGTTCTTTCCCTCCTGTTAATCTATTTTTGGCAAGTTCTACCATGAAAACTGTGGTGATTATTACAGCTGAAAGCTCAAGTAAAACTTAAGATTGCACCCTCTACCCTGAAGTTTTATAAAGGTGTTGAGCTTTTAGCTTTCCTCCCAGGATTACTACAGGTTCTCTTTCTGTAGTACTCTAAGCAGATGAAAGGTGCTACATATTTGTAACTGGTGCTAAGATCTTACCAGCTGTATCCACAGAGTATGCTATCACTGCAGAGGGAGATATACAGAGGAAGAAAGGGAGTAGGCACTGAAATACACCATGCCGAAGCCTGAGTAATGGGCAAAAAATGGGAGTGTAACCCTATGACCATATTTAGTTTCCACATGTGAATCTTGGCTGGCTGAATCCTACCCCGAATGCCAGTGAGGCCTGAAAAGCTGGAAATCTTTTGCTCTGTGCATACAAGCAGAGTCATGACTCATGCAGAAGAGAAACAGTTTTCTTTTGCAAGAGGAACATTTTTCCATATTGACCAGGGAGACACCCGAAAATAGTTTTGCTTTCTGAGTGATTCTACCAATTCACAGAAGCACTGTGGAGGTATGAAAATTAAGAAAAGCATTTACAGCTCCAGGAATTTGCTAATAAGAACTAGAAATCTCTGTTTGAAGGTGGACAACCAAAATCCCTATGGTAGTCAAGTCATTGAAGACAGTGAATTAAATAGAGTGTAACTAGGACTGTGCAATATATTTCAAATGTCAGACAAAAAAAGTGAAATTAAGGACCAAATAATAATAATGCAAGATATCTAAAATGTGCAATTTAATCTGAGTAGGGAGCTCTGTGGATAATTGCATTTGCACTGGGCATTATTTCTGATGCAGTGCATTTTCAGCATTGAAAGTGATGCATTAAGGTTCTTCAAATGATAGAGCTCTCTCTATCGCAGAAGGATTATATTTCTTGGAAAGGAAGGACACTTCAGAGAATCCCAGATTATGGGAATTTGTTTCCACCAAAGCTGTTGGAATTTTCCGAGTTACTTCAATGGAAAGTGAAGTAAGCCAATGAAAATCCACCCCACAGTGAGAGAGAACATCATTAAAAGGTGTTAGCAATCGGAGAGCAAAGCAAACAGGACTGATTTTAATGCTTGCTCTTTTTCTCTCCTGATTTTCTCCAGTGTCCTTCTTCTTCTTACATTTATGAATGACACTGACGTGCACTGGATGAAAATTAGCCCCTCACCCGTCCCACTGAGCTGCCCGAGCCCGGCGCGTTTCCCGCCGGGGTCCCCCGGCCGCTGTCCCGCTTTCCTCACGGCCCTCAGCTCTCCCCGAAAGCGGCCGCAGGAACCGCCCGGGCAGCAAGGCAGAGCCTTTCCCTGACAATACCCCTTCGGTTTGCCTCTAAATCCATGGCAACGCAGTGTTTTATTTTTGTGTCCAAGGAGGGGGAATTTCCACTCCAGCCGGGAGCGCCCGGAGCCGAGGCGGCTGTGCCGAGCCGAGGCTGCCACCTCCCGGCTCTCCCCGCCCGCGGAGCTCCCGGACGGAACCACTCCGTCCTGCTGAAGCCTTTCCTTTATTGATCAAAACACCCGGCGTACATCATCTAGCAGCTGGGCTCTACTGTGCTCTCTCGAGCTTTATGAGGTGGTAAGGAAGCGTTTAAAATTATCCATCACTTTACAATGTGTCTGGGATGTTTCAGTGGCTGCAGGAAAAATCCTAATGTGAGAAATAAATTCTAAATATGAGAAATCAAAATAATTAAAGTGATGTATCGGCTTTAGGAAACTGCTTGGTAAAAGCATATTAGTGAAGTTATTGATGTTTATATTTTATCTGGTAAAGTTTGTCAACCACTTTGTGGGTAGAAATATAACCTCTGCTTTCATTTTAATGGGACTGTTTCAAAAAGTCATCTGTTACTGCAGGCGTAGAGGGGAAAGTAATAGGAAAAAAACCCAACATAAGAAACACATGGACCTTTTGATGCAAGACCTGAGGAGGGCCATGAAGATAATCAGAGGGCTGGAGAACCTCTCCTATGAAGACAGGCCAAGAGACTCACAGATGTTCTGCCCTGAGAAGAGAAGGCTCCATGGACACCTTAGAGCAGCCTTCCCGCACATGAAGGAGGCCTGCAAGGGAGCTGGGGAGGGACTTTTTACAGGGCCATGTAGTGACAGGACAAGGGGGAATGCTTTAAAGTGAAAGAGGGGAGGTTCAGATCAGATATTAGGAAAAGTTCCTTACTGTGAGGATGGTGAGACACTGGAACAGGTCTCCCTGGTGGATGTCCTATCCCTGGCAGTGTTCACTGGATGAGGCTTTGAGCAACCTTGTCTAATGGAAGATGTCCCTACCCATGGCAGGGGAGTTGGAACTATTATCTTTAAGGTCTCTTCTGACTTAAGATATTCTGTGATTCTATGATTCTGTGGAAATACTCCCTTGAGGATAGCAAAAATGAATTGAGCGGTGTGAACCATGGATTGACAGAAATCAGTACCAGGGTTCTACTCTAGGAAAGTGCAGCCAAAAACAAAGCAAAAAAGGCACAAATTTAGACAAGGTGACTTCCCACCTGTTAATCATTCACAGTAGAAAGATAAATCTAGAGCAAGACTGAAAAAAGCTTTCTTCCTTTTTTTTTTTTTTTTCCTGCCTGTCTTTCCTGAAAATCTTTGTTGGGATTGAACTGAGCTAGAGGCTCCAGAGATGCCAGGTAGTGCTGTAGTAAAGATAATGCATCAGGTGAACCCTTTAATACTGTGCTTGGCTTCTTAGTCTATAGGGGGTTAACCCTGGCTGGCTGCCAGGTACCCTTGAAAGCCTCTCCACCACTCCCCTCCTCTGCTAGACCAGAGAGAGAAAATACAACCAAAGGCTCATGGGTCAGGTTAAGGACAGGGAGAGATCACCCATTACTGTCATGGGCAAAACAAACTCAGCTTGGGGAAATTAACTGAATTTCTTACCAGTCAAATCACAGCAGAAATGTAAGAAATAAAAACAATTTTTAAAATATATTTCTTCCACCCCTTCATATTCTTGGGTGAAACTTAATTTTTGAATTCTCTACATCCTATCCCCAAGCACCACAGGCAAATGGGGAATGAGAGCTGGGGTCAGGCCATCACATGTTGTCCCTGCAACTCTTTCCTCCTCTGCTGAGAAGACTCCTCACACTCTTCCCCTTCTCCAGCACGGGCTCCTCTTTCCATAGGGCGGGTCCTGCCAGGAGCCTGCTACAGCACAGGATTCCCATGGGATCCTGTGGAGTAGATAAAGTGTATTTCCCAGGGGAGATAATATTTTTACCTGTAACTGCTATTTTTTGCAAGCATGTGAAGATCCTTTAAGGAAACAGCAGTGTTCTGAGAAGCCTGGTCCCCTGCATCAGAAGCAGCGGTGCTGCCAGCGGGTGAGCTTAGGTACTCCCATGTCTCCTCTAGGTTTAGAGGAATAACAGCAAGGCATGAAAACACTAAGTTTGAGTAGTTGCTGGTTAACATCTGGCTGTTTCATTCTCCTTCCAATATCACAAAACAGCCCTAGGCCTCAAGTCACCGGCTGGGTTCAATCGAGCAAGCAGATCCTCTGTTTTCAAAGCTACACTAGGCACCAGGAGCAGATTGGTGACTCTGGCACAATATCTATTAATAAATAAAAGCATCAGGCTTTGCATTTGAATAGGCCTTTTTCTTTGGCAGATCACAAAGTAATTTCTAAAGAAGGGCAAGCATTATTATCTCCGTTATGGGGCTGTGTTATATGACAAGCTCTCAGTTGGGGACTGGGCAAGAACTTGTCTCTCCAACAAGGAGCAGCTGCTCCCCTTGGTTAAATGCCACACACCAGCAGTCCTGAAAGCTTTCAGGCTCTGGCCAAGCACACAGAGCGCCTCAGCCAGATGGGCAAGAGCAACTGCTGGAAGGCTGGTCCTGTTACCCAGTCACTACTTGGAGTAACTAAAACTTCACAGAAGACTTGTCCAGAATTCCAGACAAGCAGTGCTAGTTTTTAATTAAATTCACCAATTCAGGGTTTTTGCTCCCCCATAATCAGTTTTGAAATAGTCCTCACTTTTCCTTAGGCAGGGATCCAAACTGACCTGCTTTGCAGAGACATGTATTTATTTGAAAATGTTCTGTTAGGGAAAGTCTTAAACCTGTTCCTATTTTTTAGGTTTGCTACAGGCTTTAGAATGTTTCTACAATGCTTGAAAATATGGTATCCTTTCAAAAAGACTACCCTGCAGGTGGCCTGATTCCCTTGCATTCTTCCTATGTAAACACATTTATAACACATTTATACACATTTATACACATCATAGCTGATATTTTAGCCATTGGGTCATGTTATATTTTAAACTAAGGACTTATCAAAATCCTTTTGGATTCTTAATCAAGACATCAAGTTGCCTTCTCTCCCAGATCCTTTTGCAAAATATAAATAACGTGTACTTCCAGTTAATAGTTCATTAGATTACTTTGAAACTTACATATTAACTTGGTCTTTTAGCTAATGAGCCAGAGCAATACAATCTATGGTTTGCAGACCACAGCACGGAGTTATATGAGCATCCATTAGCAGAGAAGAGCTGCTTCCCAGCACAGAGGTGGTTAAGAAGTTTCACGTGCACAACACAAACACATACACACAACAAAACCAGGCTCCTGCTGTCGGATACTGGCATTCGTTGTCTCTGACAGCTGCTCTGAACCAGATGGGAAACAGCTATTCCAGTTCTGCTGTAAGCCACATCCCAACACCAGCATCACTGCAGACTCCCAGGCTGGCATCTCAACTGAAAAGAAGCGCGGCAAGTGAGTAAAGAAGCCAAATCCCCCCTTCCCAGTGCCAGTGTCATCTCTCCAGGAAAAAACTGAGGCATATTTGGTGGAGAGAGGAAAGAAGCAGAGAAGTAGGTTTTAGATGCTGTACTTGGAAAGATATGACCACATTTGTTCTGAACACAGGGAATGTCTGGGTCCAGTGTTGACAATCTGGCAGTGCCTGAATGCTGTTGAGTTCACTCAGACGTGATAAACAGAAGGAGAAAAAAAAGTAACAAGTCATCACTGACAGCAGTAGTGTCCAACCTGTGAGTCAAGCCCTCTTAGTGAGGCATGACAGCATTAAAGATAAGATATAGAAGAGAGAGCAGAGGTACTGCTGACACTGAAGAACAGAAGAGAGAGAATTGTTAGGTTATGTTTCTTCACTTTCGTTTTTTCACTCTCAGGTCCAACTCTAAGAGCAGAAGATTGAGCTGCTCAGTAGGAAGGAAATATAGTGCTATAGATCTCTGAAGACAGGGACACTGAGGAATCATGGGTCATGGGATATTGGAGGAGGGGAGGAACAAAAAGTATAATGAAAAGCTACAGCTGTAAGGCATGTCTAACATCAATCAACCATTACTGCCCTGGAAAAAAGTAATAACCTGAAACATTTCTACATTTACAATAGTAAATGAATACACTCTTGTTAAAACAGTTGGATTCAGCTCCACCCAAGTCCAGTTACATTCTAAAAAAAAAAAAAAAATAAACTAAGATTAATAAATTCTCATCCCTTTAAACTAGGTGTTGGCAGTTATTTTTCCTCAAATTGTATCACTCTGGGACCCTCCATAGAGATAAGCTGTAAACAGGTCACACATTAAAAGACCCACTTAAAAGGAGAGGTTTGGAACATAGAAGCCCACTTCTGTAAATTTTTATGTATATCAGCAACCTTATACTCATAAAAAACCTTTCTGTTCTATAAATGTGTGCTTCCCTAGATCCATGAAATGACTGATGTCTCAAGAGTATCAAAGCCAAAAAAGAGAAAGCTCATATCTTTCCATTTTGTTCAAATTTGAGTATGTTATTAGACTTCCAAGACACTTTTGATGTTCCAGTTCCACTGCATAACAGACATCTTGTAGTTTTGATAGGTTCAAATCTGTGTCTGTTTTATGTTTTAATAGCTACAAAATGCAGCTGGTTTCACCTTGGATTTTGATCTTTCCCCAGATCTTTCTTCTTTCCATAGAATTCATCCAAAATTGGTTATTAATTGTTCATTGCCTGGATTGTACTGTTTTTACTCAGCATCTTCAAGCTTCTTTGGGGATAGCAACTATAAATTTCTTGTCAAGCTCACCAGTGCTGCAGTACTGATGACCTGTTTGACCAGCAGTTACAGTGTAATACAAACATTAGCTGGTGGTCTTGCCTTTCACTAAAATTCAGATGATTTCTACATTTTCAAGATAATCATCATTCACCTATGGGATGATACTCCAGCTCATAAATTCAAGGAGTTTGGTTTTCATTGGCTTTGGGGTTAGTCTTGCATCCACAGTTCCTCTGCTGAAACTTCCCTCCAGGATCTATGCTATTAAATGCCTTTGCTGTTTATAGGTTACATATTCTAGTCCACTCCCTTTAATGCCTTTCATCCAATGTGGCTCGTGTCTAAACTTGAAAAACCTGCTTGCAAGAAAAACTGTGGTCATGAAACATATAAAAACTGACACATTCAGTTCAGCTAGTTTTGCTTTTCTGGAGTCCCAGGATTCACCTCATCAAATAAAGAAGTGAGTTAAGTTCTCCTCCTACGTAAGCAATGCAAACCCAGCAGGTTTCGATGGGCTACTACAAACCCCTGTCCCTAGGCAGTGATCCTCTCACTGCTGTAGACATCTGTTGCAGGATGGGTTGTCTACAGAAGGAGTCTATATATCTGTATGTTTTTTTCACTGACTACAGAAGGAGCCATAAGGATGAGCTTGGAGTAGCCTGACTTTGCAATGGCCATCAGCAGGTAAGGTGGATCCATCCCCACTGGATCCGGAGATGTTCTTTAGCACAACGGGAGGATAATCCTTCTCCCAATACAAGTAAATACCTTAGTCAAGTGGACTACTTTTTGTTCCCTTTCATAATGGTGGAGCATCATCCTGAAATAATTTCTGAAAATGGAAACCTAAAGCAAATATTCTCCACAGGGAAGTAATGCTGACTTCCTTACCATTAATACATGATTAAATCATCAGGGTGCAGAGAAATATTAACATGCAGACAGAGATGTGCTGCGTGCAGAAGAAAAACCACAACATTGGCTCATCTTTGTGTAACACAGACAGAAACATGCTGCACATGCATGAAGAGATGAATAAACTGCTTGCATGCATACAGACCCACACAGGGTGCTTGTACAGGGATGAATGATATCATCCTCAATATGCAAATCGATATACACAAAGTTAACATGCAGCCCAGATGGGAATAAACAAATAATAAAAATACTGACTGCATACTCATACACACTGAAGACACATATATAAATAATAAGCTATAATAATTTTAAATGCTAAAAAGTAATATAAACCCTAACTGTACACTGACAAAGAAAATAGCCAGTGAAATTTTCTGTGCCCTGGTGACTGATGTGGTGACACTTTGGATCCCAGCAGGTGGAATTATAGAGAAGGAATCAACAAATGGCATAGGAGAATGTACTTGTCAAAGGTATCACTTTGATGTGTATTAGGCAAAATGAAATATGACAGGCATGCACTGACCGAAAACCTTGGGAGGCTGCTTCTGCCTCAGAAGCCATAAAAGCAAAAAAGGTGCTGGAATAGCAGCCCTGGTAGGGCAGAGGCACAGAGCAACCTTCCCCAGGCTGCAGCTGGGTCATGGGATTTGTGACAGGTAGGAAAATTATTGCTTACGCTGCTGGAACTGTCACATACAGGGACTAGAAACATCATGCAGGGAAAAAAAAAATTCATTAGCCATGATATTATGCCCACAGCTCCTGGGGTAGGTACAGGTGTTATGCTTCCCACTGCTGGGAAGCTCCTGTGGCACCAGGAGAGGAGGGGCAGGGGGCAATAAAACCAGGGGTGATAAAATCAGAAAACAAAGCTGTGCTGAACATTGTCAGCTATGCTGACAATTTACTTTTCTCTGGAAAATATGCACAGACTGGGAGGGGCAGGCTGCAGACCTGCTGTGCTCTCAAGAAGGATGCTCACCCCGGGGTAGTGCTGCTGCACTGAATTTAAAGGGGTCCCTGGCAAGGGGTCCCCAAAGCTGTAAGAAAAGACCGCTTTGTTCTGAGAAGATGAGTGACTAGAGTAAGCTGTGTTTGCACAAAATGATTGTACTCAAAGCTGAGGAGTGGAGAAAGTGCCGTGAACCAGTGTTGATTTAGCCATTTGAAGTTCAATTAACACTGGCACAGGTTGCCCAGAGAGGTGATAGGTGCCCCATCCTGGGAAACATCCAAGGTCAGGTTGAACCTGGAGATGTCCCTGCTCAGGGTTAGACCAGATGACCTTGGACAGTCCCTTTCAAACTAAAGTATGCTATGATTTATATGGAAAAACAACTGCATCCCACAAAATAACCACGGATGGGATTCCTAGGCCCAGAACAAAGAAGACTTAAGGAGATCTGTCAGGGAAAAGTGACAGACGTTTGTGGACAAAAAGCAATAGAGAAGTAATATTTTTCACATCAATAATAAAGGACTTTTACTCGGTGCTTTTACCTGAGCGGATCAATGAAGGTTACAAATGTTATGGATAAAGCAATTTATTCACTGTTCAAAATGCCAAGAGTTTAGGCAGAGAGCCAGGTTTAATAAAAATGAAATAGAAGCCGTGGTTTGACTAAATCATTCTTTTGGATTTCTAGTCAACATTATAAAGTGTTAGCGGCTGCGGTAAAGAGCACTTTGAGGACATGATTCATGGCTGTTTTATTCCAGTTGTACACTGGCTGAACACCCCTGGACTCAATAAGCACCCTAGTGAATCAGATATGAAAGCTCTCAAGAGAAAGGAAACACAGAATGCAATGATCTTTATCACTAATCTGGTTATTATCGTGGTACACTGATCCCAAAGTCGCGAAAACGGCTTTGTGTCAGGCACGTTGCTACCAGCCTTGAGCTCTGATTGTGATTTTTGTTTTCCTTGTTGCTCTTCCTTAAGCTCCCAGGTGCTGGAGTCATATGATTAAATAAAAACTGTTGGCTTTGTGTTGTTATTTTTTAAAAGGGGCTTTCTGGCCCTCACAGGGCTGCTGGAAGGACCTGAATAATAAAGTTCAGAAGTTCAAGACACAAATAAAAAGGAACTATGTTTTCACTGTCACTGTTTTCAAATACTTCTGATTTTAAGCTACTGTAATCCTGGTAGGTCTTGCTACATCATTTTGTAGAGCCTGGAGCACTCATTTGGCATATGTGTGGTCCAGAGTTAATATTTCAGAATTAGATATCACTTGTTAGACTCTGAAACAGTTTAAAGTTAAGGGGAAATTACCTAAATAAAGGTAGCTGAGGTCAACATAGGAAATAACAAGACGAACCAGTAGCACAGATCTACCTTGAAGTTTTAAAATCTCACTTTGCAGGATTTATTGTTGAGGCCATTAACTGCTGTGCCCAGCTACAAAAACTAATGAGACCATTAAGGGGAAAATAAATGAAAGGCAGAGATGACTTCTTTTGTAACTTTCTGCTTGTAACTAGATTGTCAAATTGTTAGCATTGTTATTTAGTACACGTTTACTGGGTTTAGGTAACCACATTGACAGGATTTTGGAAGTATTAATACAAGGCAATGGAGGGATCTCCTAGTTAACTAGGAGAACTCAATCTGCTTGGGAGAAATAAGAGCCTGATTCCTTTGATAAGAATTGCACTAAAGGCCATGTTGAAAGAAATCACAGGAAATATTTAGCTAAATAAATTCAGATCAGTGAGCTATGAGCAGACAGTTTGGGATGTTATGTTGTTTCTTATTAGGTGTAAAACACATTTGACAAATAGTTGTCATCAGCACTGATTCACAATGAAGCCTGCAGCTTGTGACCAGCCCTTTTGTTCATAATGTCCTCACCTTCCCAAGGTATAAGATGTTCTGCAATATCAGAACTGAAACAATTCAATGCAAATTGTAGTTTTCAGGATGGGTTCATGCTTAGAGGAATTTCAGTGATGTTGTCTGTAGGAGGTCTGCTTGAAACACCAGCAAACTGGGGCCCTGAAGACTCCACAGGTGCTTTAAGACTCTGGTGATTCTAAAAACATTTGCAAAGTGGGTGCCACAGAGAGAAAACACTTTCTGTTTTATTCATTTAATTCAGTTATAAAACCAGGGATGTGTTCAGTGCAAACACTGTACACTCAGCCCACACATTTCTAGGTGTGTGTGAATTAGCATCAGTATTCTCACACGAGACTAGATACCAGTTTTAATGTCTTCTTATATATTTTTTTTCAGATTAATTTTAAAGCCAGTCCTAAGTCCAAAGCTACATCTGTAAGCTTCAGATAAGACTCATTTTGGACTCGCTGGCAGAAGAAAGTGGCATGATAAGTAGTTCTGTGCTGGGCTTGCTCCTTCGTTAATTAGGAGTGGGATTTGGAAACGTTACAGTGAAGCTTCCAAATCATCAGGTGTGTAATGATGCATTCCAGCTAAGCAAAAATGAGGGCTTAGGGTAATAAGATATAATCATCTCAGAAGAACTTAGCACAATATGTGGATGTTGAAGAGGGAAGGACTAGGCATAGACCTGGGGCAAACTTCCTCTAGCACATCCAGGTGTGCCTGCTGGTTCAGAGCCTGCAGTTCAGGTGGCTGCTCAACAGTGCAACCAGCAGTGCACAATAGCAGAGAGCAATGCTGGAAGCTGCAGAGTCCCACATTCCCCCACACAGTTAAATCCATTGGTGCTATTCTGGTACAATGAGAGTACAATGTGTTGAATAAAACCAAAATCTTGCCTGTATGTCTCCAATTTTTTGAAGAACTGAATTCCAAATTGTTTCAATGACATAAAAGTGTTATTAGTGTCCTCTATAGTGTATTGGTAAAATAGCAATAAAATAGCCAGGCTCTGTCAAAGACTCAGAAGACAATCTCTCTAGATCTTCTCTCCAGTGAGCTTTTTACTTTTGGTCCTTGAGCTGCAAAGATGAGATGTGACAGGAGGGGCTGTCGCTTGTGGTTGTCAGTGCTTTGCCAGGTCAGCAGCTTCCAGCTCACTGGGGAGCTCAGGCTCTGTGGGTGCCATGAGCAAGGTCAAGGCCCTTCACTGTCTCATCACATCTCTTCATTAGAGCAGGGTTCAATTGCTCTGGTGGATATGTCCTTGCATCTGGATCAATGTCTGTGTACTACCATCCATGGTACTTCCATTTCCTGCTGTCAGTAGGAGCTGTGGACCTCCTGTAGCCAAAGGAAATATGTTTCATTGCAATTGTGCCATAGCTGTGGTCAACAATGTGATCATGGTTTCTGGGACTGGCACATCATATTTTTATCTTCTGTTAAACACAGTCCAATGTTGTTTATGCAACTGGCAGACCTTCAAAACACTTTGGGCAAAGTGGAAAACTTGCAAGAAATGCTTCTTTCCATGGGACTTGCAAAGGAGCATTTTGCTTCTGTGCCTCATTAAAAGATGAACATTCAGAAAGTCATCCATGTAGATGGAAAAAAACATATGTACTTTAGAGACAAGAGAAGGAGAAGTTTGGAAAGGAAGGCCCACTTTGTAAGTTCCTTATCATGGGCATCACCATAACTGGCTAGGAAGAAGTGGGTTATTTGATTTTAATATTCCACAGTCTGTAAGTCTGTAGATGTCCCTTACATTCTTTCTTCTTTAAGCAGAAGTTACTTTCTTCTGGTCATCTTAGTAAAAATTCCCAGCCTTCAACCTCTCTCTCAGGAAAAAAAAAAAAAAAAAGGCCAGCTGTGCCCACATTTTTAAATTTCATGTAATTCAGTAGGTCAGTAGCAAAGCACATAGACCCTAAGGACCTAAATAATTTTAGTAAAACAGTAAAATCCATGTTACTTATTACTTTCAGAACCCTCAAAAGCTATTTCAGGTTAACAGGTAACAGATTTGTAATTCAAGTTGGATAAAAAACAGCTTTTCAACAGTGCTTCACATATAGGCTCCTGGCAAATAAAGTTTTCTTTCTGGACTTTATTTGCTTGCTTCCAGTGCACATCAAGCATCTACAATTAAAACTTATTTTTTGTCTTTCAAGTATTTATATCCTGTGGCTACATGGTAGCCCAGTAAAACCTGTTTACCTTTGTAAACATGAGATTTATTTTTTTTCCAAGCAATTAATGAAGAAAACATTACTGGGTAATCACAACGCTCTTTCTGCTACACAATATCCTCTGCTTCTTTGCTTATCATCTCCTTCCTATTGCAAGAACTGATTATGTGAAGCTGAGAAAAATCCACGGTGAAGTGTTTTATTTACATGTAAAGAGGAGCCTTACAGCCTCTGATTTGGGTGCTTGCATTTACAGGCTGTCTTTCCTAGGCACCCTGCCAGGGGCAGAAGGACTCAGTAGAGGACAATGCTATGCACCCAAGCTGAATTGTCCTTCTGCACTGCTGTGTGCATTACCTACACCCAAAAAAACCTCCTTGAAAAAGGTATTTTAAAGAGAGGTGGTTCAAAATCAAATAGCCTCAAAAATTGACAGGAGGATTCAGTATTCCAATTGCTATTGTATTTTTCCAGCTGGAAGCAGAGTTTCAGATAAACCAAAATATTCAGTAGCAACTTATTAATTTCACTGGAACTGTAAATTAAAAATCTTGTTGCAAATTAGTCTCTACTCTGTTGAAACAATTCACTGTTATCATTTCAGCTTTTCTGTCTCATATAACATGCCTTCTCAAATGTTTCACTAGGATCAGTCAACTCAGAATATATTAATTCCTACAGAGCAGGACTTACCTTGTCTAGCCGGCTTTAGAGCTGGATTTAAATATGTGTAGAATAGAAAGGAAATCTTTGCACAGATCCCTGTGTCCATAAGGCACTTCTTTGGAGAACCTTGTGTAACAACAAACAAATTGATCTATAAGGCAATCCTAGGACTGCAAACAAACAAACAAAAAAAACCCCTGGAAAACAGTACATAATATTTTTTGTGTATTTATGAAGTACTGGTTGCCATAACTCCACCAGCTTTGACCAAAGCAGCCTTAAATTTTATCTGAGCAGATTCAGCCTGCACCTCATGCCCAGATTTGGAGGGCTGAGCATTCCTCCACAAGGCACTAAGCACTACCTTCAGGGATCATTTTCAAGAAGAGTTGAGAGTATCCTACGAAAAAATATTTGAATCTGTCTGGAAGAGACCTCACCTTTGAATATGCAGATAGGTCTTTGGAAAACTTAAGTAATGTAGCAAATCTTTATAATTTCCACACTTCTGAAGGGGACAAACTCCAGGTGCTGTGTGTGCCTGTGCATTAACAACTCTAGCAGCTTTACCTGGTGAGGGAGGTGTAGCTGAGCACACCTGCCTGCTGCTGCTGCCCTTCCAGCTTTTCCAGAGGCACACAGCTGCCTCACCTGCAGAGCCAAGGGGCCTGATGGAAAACACCCCTGGCCAGCACCTGCCGCACGCGGGTGCGCCTGGACCGCTTCAGGAGCCACTGGAAATAGGTGATAACCTTCTTATTTGTGGCTGAGAGAGGAAAATGGCTGCTCTCTCAGAAATCATCAGGTCATTGTGGGAATCTACTGGCAGCCCTGTGCACCGAGATGGATAAAAATCAGAGGGAAAGCTGTGTTATAAAGAATTTAATTACAGAATGTCAGAGTTTTGATTGGCTTGTTATTGGAAAAAATAACCTTATTGGTATAGAATTAATGCGGTTTTAATTAGAAATAATGCTTAAATTAAAAATTATGATAAATTTATTATTGTAAAGATGCCATGATGATTGTACCCTGTCAAAATATTTGTGTTTGTAATTGAATAAATAATATTATAATAATACTTGTTTTTTACCTTTCATTACTAGATCTCATTAATGTGACACACTATGAATAGGATGATCTTAGATAAGTATTTGAAAGTGTTTATGAAACATTAATGAGTTCTGTCCACAACCCTTGGGGTGGGGGGAAAATGTGCTCTTATAACAATTTAACAGTTGGATAAACTAAGGCAGGTGGTTTATGCAAATTATTAGAGAAAAATAGCACCTCTTGCATCCTGAATGCTCTTATCCTCCATTAAATGTTTCTGCACTTTTTCTGTTTCTATTTATTTTATTTAATTACAATTTAAAAGACTCTTCTAAAAGGCTGCTGCCATAGCTGCAGGCAAGGTAATATCTGGAAAAATACACAATACCCTGATTAAATATAAATACATTCAAACAGACAAAATGTGAGGCAGGAATCACGATGCTGTAAATCCATATTCAGAGCCACTGCTGATTGTACATAGGTTTTAAAAGGTGAATTAGCTGGAGATAGAAAGAAAATGCACTTCCACATCCACCTCCTTATTTCTTCCCATATTCCATCTTCTGTTGTTTGCATAAAAAAAATCAACATATTAATGGAAAAGAATAGTCTGTCAGCTGAGCTTAAATAGGAGTGGGTTAGTGGTAATCTACTGCCCAATCTATTGCATCTGGAATCTGACTATACATCAGAGCCACAGAGCAGTTATACCATTTTGCTGTTGTACAACACAGATAAGAAAGGCTTTCAGATTATTATTTTTTTTTAATAAATAGGAAGAGAAGAGTGTGAGGATGCCTGTGTATTTCCCTGACTGGAAGAAGCCCTCTCTGAGGAGGAGCTCAGTAGAGTACTGTCACCCATGGCAAGGGCATGAAGGGGCTGCAGTGGGGGAATCGCATGTGTCCACTTCTCCTCCTCATTTTTGTGAGAGCATCCCTGTGCCTCACAGCTTGTTTAATGGTGTGTAAAATCACCCTGACAGAAATTCAAAGTCTCTTCTGATCTCTAAATGAAGTTATACTTTGAAGCCACTATTTAAGCTGACCTAACAAGCCATGTTGCTGTCAGCTGGTTTGTAAATGTGCTGAGGAGTCATTTGACATGCAGGAGTGATGATATTTCTGAAAGATTGTCACAACATTAGTTATTTAATACTGTACTGAAGTCAAAGACACTTGCCTGTGTGGGGGAAAGTTTCTGTCACAGATCCAACATACTAAACACTGAGTATTAGCTAGATTACTAACAGTTGAAAGTAAAAATTAATGTATGCCTTGAGTACTGAAGCAGTAGTCTAGAAAGAAAATCTTGCTGATATTTTGTTGAATATTCAATTGTAGATGCTAAGCCTGGAACATAACCAACAAGTGATTAAGGAGATAAATAGTGTTCAATTATAGTCTCAGCAGTTATGTTTTCCGGTTATTTTAAAATTTACTTTAGGAATAAAGATATATGTTGTGATTTTGAAACACAGTTCAATTAAACCTAAATTGATTAATTTTAATGTTCATGAAGCTTTAGGTAGTTGATTGGAAAAGATTAAATAAACATGTGAAATACCTAGAGATTTGCAATCACTACAGTCCTCTTTTATGGGAAGCAAAAATCAACATTCATATCTACGTTGGACAGAACAAGCTAATAAATGGAAACCATCTGAAGGGTTCATTTGCTCTCCAAACTGTGACTGCATAGCAACCAAGACTTTTTATTCAGAAGGTTCTGTGGTCCTTTAGTCGATAGATACCTGCTCATTTTCTAGTCACAGTATGGATTTACTGCTCTTTACTCCACGTGGTTCTGCAGAAGCATTCTAGGCACTTCCAGGGACACCCAGCTGCCACAGCACTGTCAGACAGGTTACACAGGCAGAATCCACACAGCTGACAGGAGTCAGGGAAAAGCAAACTTGGCTTGCCCATGCAGATGAAACACCTCTAGGCCCCTAAAAAATAGCATCTCTGAATTTGAGATTTGGCCACATCCCAAAGAGTTAGCCAACATGGGAACTAATGCTGCAGTTCATTTGCTGATATTTTGGAGTCAAACTGCCAGTTTGGTTATTTCTCTCAGCCAGTTCAAGCTCTTTGAATGAAAGGTAGATCTTACATGACATAATCATGTTTAACAATGGAAGCATTCTGGCTGCATGATAGGTAAACATGTTTGCCTATCAGATTATCAACCAAAATTAATATTGTATAAAAGCAGCCTCCAGAAATATCCTGAAGACATTTTTTTTTTTCCTAGGCACAATATAATTACAGAATACCATTATGAGAAAGACTCTTGTTGCATTAAAATTAGTTTGGTAGCTGTAGATTTGCTACAGTAGTTTTTTTTAAAGCAATCAGAAAATAATACACCAAGTAATCTCAAAAGCTCATAGCCCTGTTTGGCTGTGACTTTCATCCTATTGACATCAAAGGAGTCAGTCAATGAATTGTGTCTGCTCCATCAGTCTCACAGAAGCAGGAGAGAGAGAGAGAGAGACAAAAGACATAAGGTATCTCAGAAGAATAAATAGTTTGGTTTTAGGATAATAATCAACAAATGTGCCTAAATAACACCAATTTTCTGTGAATCCACTGTTCTCCAGTGCTTGCTACTTTTGAAAGAACACAAAAAGTCTTTAATTGGCCTGAAAGAGGGAAAATTTTTTGCTTGACTCCCAGTTCCCAAAGAACAATTGTTTAGCTGCTGTGTGGTTAAAAAGGTGTCAGGAGAATGGACATAGAATTGAACACAGGGAAGCTAGAAAATGAGAACCTCTCACCAAGCAGTTCGCTGACATGAAAAACACAAGTTTAATACAGATCATAAACGCTGAAAGCATTTGAGACAAAGGACCAGCAAATAATTCTATTGTAGGTGGGAAATCATCAATTCTCACAAAGAAAGCAAACTTGACACTGAGTATACCATAAACTCGTGGATTTATATCTATGGTTTGGATAGAAGGAAACTTCTCCCAAACTTTATTTAGCACTGCAAAACCTGTCTGAGGCACCCCATTGCAATAAAAAGAGAAAGAAAATCTTCAGAGATGTACTCAGGCAACTCAGAGACCCATGACAAAGAGCACAAAAGCATGAGAAAGGCCCAGTTGTGCAAACAGTAACACGAGGGAACTGAAACACGATGGCTGAAACAGGGAGAGTGTCTGATAACATAACAACCTGCTGCTACCATAGGACAGGCAAAACAAAAATCCAGGTTCTGACTTAAAAAGACAATATATTTGCTTTACCAAGAATCTAAGACCATATAGTAAAAATGAGAACGCAGTCAGGAAAGCAGATGATATTCAAGAGGCAGTCATGCCAAACCTTAACAAACCAAGAAATTTTAAAAACCTCTCTTGCAAAATCTTCTGGTGCAGACACCTTAAAAATCAGTCTGCAATAATTTGAAAGCAGTTGTAGGTAATGTAGAATGCTCAGTTTTTTTAGGTGATACATGTTTTTTATGCAGCAGGAGAGTTTAATCTCTCAAGCACAGACGGTCAGTTATGTTTTCTAGTTTCCCTTGTGTCCAGGGCTTTCTGACAGTGTATCTCAAGTGCAGCCATTTGCAATGTCATCAGACATATGTCTTATAAACCTTCCTCTGGTGCAGCACAGATCTGCTCTCTGGCAGAATCAGCATTATTCTTTAAAAAGGGAAAAAACAGTTAATTACATGCAAATTCTTTTCATCACACTGTTTTCTGATAAGTTTTCAGCTAAATTAAATTCTTGGTGAGAGTTTCATCTTTTTCAAAAAGCAGGTGCATGACCAGGTTTTGGTAGCGAGGGAACTACAGGAATGGTTTCTTTGAGAAGCTGCCAAAAGCTTGCCCTACATCTGATGCAGCCAACAGCAGCCAGCTCTAGGATGGACCCTCCACTGGTCAAGGATAAGTTCATCAGGGACTGTGGCAGCACCTCCAGGATCATGGATTTAAGAAGGGGGAAAATGAAATTGAGCAGCCAGAGAGAGAGGAGTGAGAGCAACAGCTCTGCAGACATTCATGTCAGTGAAGAAGGAGGGGAGGAGGTGCTCCAGGCCTGGGGGCAGAGATGTGCCTGCAGCCCATGGAGGACCTCACACCAGGGCAGGTGGATGCCTGTAGGAAGCTGTGGTCCTGTGGGAAGCCCACATAGGAGCAGGACCCTGGCAGGACCTATGGCCATGTGCAGAGAGGAGACCAGGCTGGAGCAGGACCCTGGCAGGACCTATGGCCATGTGCAGAGAGGAGACCAGGCTGGAGCAGGACCCTGGCAGGACCTATGGCCATGTGCAGAGAGGAGACCAGGCTGGAGCAGGACCCTGGCAGGACTAATGACCCTGTGGGGGACCCACACTGGAGCAGCCTGTTCCTGAAGGACTGCACCCCATGGAAGAGACTCACTCTGGAGCAGCTCATAAAGAACTACAGCCTATGGGAAAGGCTCACACTGGCAAAGTTCGTGGAGCGTTGTTTTCCATGGGAGGACACAAATGGGAGCAGGGGGAGCGCATGAGGAGTCCTCTTCCTCAGGAGGAAAGAGCAAGAGAGATGTGTGATGAACTGACCACACCTCCTTTCCCTGTCCCCCTGCACCGCTGGGGTGGGGAGGGAGAGAAAAGCAGGAGTGAATTTGAGTCCAGGAAGAGAGGGGTGGGGGGACGTTTTTTTATAAGACTTGGATTTATTTCTCATTACCCTGCTCTGACTTGCTTGGTGAAAAATTAAATTAATTTCCCAAAGTCAAGTCTGTTTTGCCTGTGACAGTAATTGGTGAGTGATCTCTCCCTGTCCTTGCCTCAACCCCTGAGCTTTTCATTGTATTTTCTCTCCCCTGTCCAGCTGAGGAGGGGAGTGATAAAGAGGCTTTAGTGAAAACCTGGCATCCAGCCAAGGCCAAACCCTCACAACAGATTACCAGAAATTTAAATAATCTAATTTTTTTTCCTGGCTTTCTTTTTGGTTTCTTTTTTTGTTGTTGTTGTTATCATTGTATTGGCTTTTTTTCTTTAAAAACCCAAAACATTTCAGGATTGTCCCTGTGGTAATTCGTGAAAGCTGTAGCTGTCTCCATTCCCCTCTGTTGCCCAGGTTTTCTAGCTGGATTAGATATCCTATGACAAGTCCTACAGCCGGGAACTCACAGGGCAGGTCAAGGGAGGAGCAGTTTGTTTAAGAAGCCCCCACAGCTGAAGGCTTTGGAACATGAAGCATGCAGACTACTGCTCCCATGAGTCGCTTGAGGTATCAAAACAAAACCATTTTCAGTTGAAAACATGAGCTTCATTTTTCATCATAAAGCATAATTTTCATTAAGAAAAGTAATTTCTGAGCAGCTCCAAAAACAACAGTCCAGTGGCATACACAGTTCAATGGCTTATTAAAACCAAAGTGGGGAATTTGCGTGCTATGAAATTGAGACACAGCCAGGATATTCTCGGAAAAAAAAGGACCAGGAGACCTTTGCAAATTATTAACAGTCACAGATGCCAGTGAAAACACATTATCCAAAACCTGTTACTTCCAAAGTCCTGTACCTCCCTAAGACTCTGTGAAGGAAGTAATCCGGAAGGATTTGGGAGAACTTAGCACTAATAAATGCCTACTTTTGCCAAAACTGAGTAAAACTCCTTTCTTTTGCCAACAAGTGAATGATTCAACACGCGTACCTCTTTCTCCAGCTGTATTAAAATGGAATGGTCTTTTCTGTATTTGATTGCTGGTGTTATTAGAAGTATCAAATCTACAGACAGGATGAGTATTACCAAGAAAAGCCTCCGATATTTTCAGCACAAACTGATGCAAATCCCCCAAGTGCATGTTTGAGAACCCAAGTGTGGCATGGCAAGTCCAGGTTCTTTCAGATTACTAAATAGCTCTTGTTCTCTCAATGTCAGGCAACTGGCCTTGTTTACCTCTGTGGGATTTATTGGCAGCTGTGAACTTGTAGAGGCTCTCAGCAAGAGGGCACTACCTTAGGGTCATATTGCAACATCTTAAGTTTTCCCAGCAAAATATTTTCTGCCCAATGGCTCTAACAGTCAGGACCTTTCTTTTCTCTCTGTGATTTTTTGGCGCTCTCAGAGACTATGTGAGAGGCAGGATGAAAGCAATGGTAGGGCTGTGAAGAGCATCACCAGAAGGTGTGTGACTCTCAGCAGAGAGCTCCAGCCCTGCGGGCTGGCATCCTACCCCAGTGCTGCTTTTCCAGAGAGGGGAAAAGGACAGGCAACCACCATGGACAGGCAGCCACAAAGCACCTGCAGAGTTCATCCATAATTGCTATAGCTGTCCTAGTGCTTTAGCAGCCCTGGGATGGAAGAAAGCTGATTGAGGTAGATTAAAGAAAGATTAGACAATAAAGACAGTGGCTTGCCAGGAGTAGAAGAGCCCAGTCTGAAAAGGAAAGCCCACAATAGCTAGTCAAACATATATAATAGGTCAGAAATCTGCAGGGGATGTGCCCCATAAAGATTGTAGTGGAAGAGCTGCATAAAAAGCCTAAAAATGAGCCTTCCTACATTGTTCTTTGCTACAAACTTCGTATTACTTTTCCTAGGCTCATATTAACTCTCAAGACTTTTTTCTTCAGCTTTTTGTTTTTTGTTCTATACTTACAAAAAAGAAAAAGGAAAAAAATCAAATGAGAAAAGATGCAAAAAAAACATTAGAATGATCAATGGTTCAAGCTGTCTAGTGCTTCCTGACCAGCATTTTTTAAGCAAAATTTAGAAAGAGATTAATGTATTTATAGTTTATAGTGCTTAGCCCAGTCTTTCTATATTCATTCTGCCTTGGACTCTAAAATATCAGACTCCTTTCCTAAAAATTTTAATCTGCACTGAGTTACGTTGTTACTTCAGTGTTTCTTCAAATAAAAGCTAGTCCCAAAATACAACCATTTATCTCCCAAAAGCTATATTTGAAAGTGTATCTGCACACTGTTCCCTAAATCTGTTTTGCAGATTTTTAGTCCTTTAATTTAGTTATTTGCCAATGGATAGGAAAATCATCAAACCACACACTGTGTATAAATTCATAAATTGGTATTTGGCCTCTGCTTATGCTGTGAGATTAAGATAGGCTTGCAGAGAAGCCCAAGGACATTAAACATCCTGTCATGCTCTCCATCCGTGAATAGAGCTTTCCATACATATCCCTGACTAACAGTTTCACTCAAAGCACCTGATCTTAGGGAAACCCATAAATAATATCCAGCTGGAGCCCAAACAAGAGAGAGCAGGTGCCATGACAGTGACCAGACACAGAATTTCCTCTCCAGGTGTACGCCAAATACCTTTCTGAGCCCACAGTGAAGCACATTCCAGCTCATAAACAACTTGGAGGCTGGGCTTGAGTAAGGACTTGACATTAAAATATCAGGTTAGATATGTCAACAGTGCTTCTTCTACACATGGTTGCAGAAGTGTATTGCATGTCACTCATCCATGCTTACAATTACAGGAGCAGAACTCTGTAAAATTCTCTTTATTTGTAAATGTATATGAAAAAGATCAGTCAGGCACAGTAGAGGAAGGTATTACTTAGATGGAAATTGTTGCTTGTATCTGCTGATTGCAATAATAAAAAATAAAACTCTTAGGTGAAATTGCTGACTCTCTAGTCTTTTGTTTTCAAAATACATTATTGATGTTGGTGTTAGATCTTGCCTGATTTACTTTCATTTGATCCAGGCCTCTACAGAAATCTGTTGCCTAGGTAACAAATGCTGTGTACCATAATAAGGCAAATTGCTGTTGAAATAAATAGTAATTATGGCCCTGGTTTCAAAAGTATTATCTTTCTTTTTGTTTTAAAGTATCCTTGGGTACAGCTGCGATCACTGGCTTTGTTCACTTGCATCGTCTCCTTGCACAGCAGCCAGGGGAAGAGAGAGTGCCCACACATCTCTGCGTCCTCTACCTCTGCTCCCTGAGCAGCACTAAGTGTGTTTGTATGGACATTTTCAAATGCTATTTAATTCCTCAGGGGTACATCAATACAAAGTGCAAAATTCCCGTCAGAAAGAGCAGGGTTTGATTTTATTCTTGCTCTACATCTCCTACAAGGACTGCTTACATGCGAGTGCTGTGTCCCAGTGTATTCCACATGCCTGCAGAGTCCTGCCCTGAGCTGGGGCCTTGCACACCCCTTCGTATCGATCAGGTGCTGGATTTGTTCAGCATACATCGCTCTTCATCTAATAGTTTGGTGGTTCAGAAACAAGTATGAGCTTGAGGGAATCAGTAACAATGCCATGCCTAACGTTCCTGAGTTTGTACTCATAAAGTATTTGCACTGGAAAAACAAATGTGCACAGGAATAGCAGTGGTTGCTTCCACTTATTACCTTATTGATCAGTTTTTGGTAGAGTATGGTGGTCTCAGCTCCCATGTGCAATGACCACCCTTAGGGAAGCTTCTCTGTGTGTGCCCTGAACCCACAGGTCATGAGAGAGCCCCGACTGTGGGGAGTGCTCATTCACCTGTGTCCAGGGGTTCCAGTCACAGTCAACTGCAGCTCACAGCTGACACAAAGTTCCACACTTCACCTTTTTGCAGAGTAATCAGGTCCCAGAGCAAGGAAAACTATTGCTAAGCAGATATGTGAGGAACGGAATGCAATTAAGCCACTTGAGAGTCTGTAACCCATTGCACATGGGAGCCATCAGCCACCTCTCTGCAGGAAAGGAGCACACAGCCTCCCTGCTTGGTCCTACCACCCATGCAGTGGAAGAAAGATGCTCAGATTATCTATTGCTCCACATGACATCTCCTCTGGCTGCACCCCATGTTTCCCTCTGCAGGAAGTGGGGTGCAGAAGACAAATTTATTCATATGTAGCAGACATTTGTCTGTAAAAAGAGACTACAATTCCATCCCTGTGTACACTTTACATTGACACCAGGTTTAATGGATTGTAATGAACTAAAAAAGCTAAGTGATGGTCCTCCTGACAGGCAGACCTCTGGAGTGGTGGCACTGTCTTTAAATCATTCTTCATCTTAATGATTTTCTTGTGATTTCCCTGGTGTTTCTACCTCTGTAATACCTTTGCTTACCAAAGCCTTCAGGCATTCTGCCTGATAAACTATCATAGATCCCAATTCAATAACACTGATGTGACAGCAGCTAGGGACGTGAGAGGATATGAGTAACAGAAATGCCCCAAATATCACTTTATTCAGGAAAATTACTTCTTCCCATTAGGAGCAGGCTTGAGGTGAAGGCAGGCTTGGTTTTGGACAGAAGGAGCAAGGCTGGTCCTCCTCTTGGCTTTGCTTCACTTGTCAGAAGGAGCTGCTGCTCAGGGGGACAAATCTGCGTAATCACATCGGGTTTTTGCACAGCTCAATTTGGTTGAAGTTCCTTCTAAATTAGTCAGGATTACATTGTACCCTTATACACCTGTTGCTGGTAAAGTTTGGATACCTTTCTCAAAATGAAATAGCAGCTGAAGCAGACATTATGGTGTAAACTCTGGGACACTGCCCTGGCAATGGAGGTTTAGTCAGGCTTTGAAAGCTCCACGCTGAGCATAAAACGATCAGCAATGGGAAATGAATTTTCACCTATTTTGGCTACTTTTTGGGACTTCAAAAAATGCACAGAATATGGATTCATTGCCTCATTGAGAAAGAATAAGGGGGTGGGAAAGAATAAGGGCTTGGCTTCTTTAAAATGCCCTGAAACCGCTTAAAAACTGTTTGTGTGTGTCTGAGTGTGTGTGTGTATGTGTGTATGTGTATACATGTATATACTGGCAGGGCAAGGAGGGAGTCAAAGATATTTTATTAACATAACCTGTTCTTTACAGAGTTTGACACACACAATCTTATCTAATTATTGAGAATATTTAACATCACCTAACTCCAGATAAAAATCTCTTTCCTCCTCCCCTGCCCCCTCTTTGCTGAAATTTAATACACAGAGACTAATACGGCACAAAACCGTCTCACTGAGCTTTAAATGTAAGACGACAACTCATGACCTTTGGCACTGACTGCCAGCCAAGTTACATACGGCTCAGGGGCTCAGTGGGCCACCATTTGTCACCACGCTGACAGTGAAATACTGCTCAGCCCATTGTTCTGCAGGAGCACCCTCAGCCCCGGGTAAGTTTGCAGGACGCTGCCCTGTGTTCCCTGGGAGACCCTGCAGTGCTTCATTCCCTGGCTAATCCAAGGGGTTTGGGACAAGTCACAGCCATCAGAGAGAGTTATTCCTTGGAACAGCTTTGGAAACTGGGGGTTACAGCATTGCCAGCCTGGAAAGGGTGAACGGGCATCATGCTTTGAGAAAGATCATTATATCTTGGATGAAAAAAAAATGCCCTCCTCAACAACACAGTGTATTTCTACAGTAAGCTGCTGTTCGTGAATACTATGTTCTGCACACTGGGGCTTCCTGTTCCCTCTATGCACATTTCATTTAGGCAAATTAAAGAAACTGAATCAGACTGTTTACTTGGGTGTAGCTCCCACCGTGCTGGCCAAATTTGCCCTGTAGGCTTAGAAAAACAGCTAAGGGCCAAGCAGGCTGTCAGACAGCTACTCTTTACAATTTGATGCCCACAACGGCAAAGGTACAATTGTGAGGCACTTTGCATTATGTGAAATACACACTTACACAATCCAAGTAACTGAGCACTCAATATGTGTGAAAAAGCTCTTTACCTCCAATTACCACCTTCACAACAGGAACTAAGTTTTCCAGCTGACTCCTGAAGTCCCAAATTAACATCCTTAAAACCTCCATTTAACACTACAGATAGACACAAAAAAATCTACCTGCTTTCTACATTTCTGTACATGGGTATCCCAGAACCTGCTTTCTACATTTCTGCATATGAGCATATGAAGAAACCATCTGAATCTTGGCAGCACTAAACTGTTTAAGCACACATTTTTTATTTAAATATTAGTAGCACTGCTCCATACCTATCACCACAATAATGTGTTCTTTGTTCATCCTTTGAGAGCTAACCTGGTAATCAAAATGCACTTAATCCTAAAACCATGCTGCGCTGAAGATGTTGTTATTCTAATTAGTGTTCTAATTAAGTACCTATTTTGTACCTGTTTGGGATAGCAGGAGTGCTTTCTTGTCAACAAAAGTAAAACTGCAAGAAAGCCATATGCAGCCAGCTCAGTGGTCCAGTTCCATCAGTATTCTCCCCTGCAGCAGCAGCCTCTGACCTTCCAACTTTATCATCCAGACTGCTAGGTCATCTACATAAAGGCATTCTCAGTTCTTCCCATCTGAGGATGCTTCTGATCACATGCATAAATCATTCAGAGAAGAGAGAGACTGCCTCTCCTACAGCTGACATGAAAGCTGAAAATGCTGCTCCTACAGTGATAAATGTCTATTTGATGCCAAATGGAAGCAAAAGCACAATAAGAAAATGAGCAGAAACACCTTGGAAATGGGAGATCTGAATCCCATCCCACCAGGCAAGTGGAAGAATCTAAGTGTTGACCCACTTCCTCAGGTGACCTCCTGGACTACTAAACTGACAAACAAAAAAAGGAAAGATCTCCGGATTGGTTACAAGAAACGAGATGTTGGGACCCCAGCTCGTACCATAGCCTAGGGTTCCAGACTTCCAGCCCACAGGATGGAAGGTACCATCCTGGACATGGTATCTTCCTACATCCTAGCATCCTATGCTGCCACGTTGATCTCATATGTGATTCTATATTTTAAAATGTAGCAGCACATAAGCTTTGGTAAAAGAATACAAGCTTTAATTCTAAGAGCAGATATTTGTACTTCTGCTTCTAAGGACTATGGTATTTGACATTGTTCAAACCAAAGCTCCAAATGTTAATCTGAGGCTCTAGTTGGAGTACAATGAATACAAGCCTTCTTCTTTACTTGCCCAGTGACCTTAACTATTTTCTCTAGAAACAAAAGTTCTAGGATCCTAGGATGCCTCCATGATTTCTGGCTCATACGTAAGTATTGCTGTGACAAATTCAGTAGGAACTTGCTTGTCATGTGTAAAAAGACTGGCCATTTCTCTTTCTTGTGTTTAGCTATACATCATTTCAGAGTGAAGAGGAAGGGAGTTTGGTGGGATTTTTTAATTCTGATCACTGATCTTTTACTGTGAAAAAACATAATTGTTAATTATGCTGGGTTTTGTTAGTCATGCTGTTATTTTCAAATTCTAAAAGTTAGCTTAATTGGATTAGGCTTCCTAAGGGAGGATTCAAATAATTTAACAATAGAGTTGCAATCACAAGAATACAGTAAAGGCTCTAGCATGTTAGATAGATAGGTCCACTCAGCCCAGTACTGTAGCTGATAACAAGCTAACTTCAGAGGCTTGTGAAAGGATTTTGGAACAGGGTCAGCACCTAATAATACTGCTTCAGCCTCCACTGTTTTGCAGATGCTGAGCTTCAGTTTGCATATAATAAATAAACCTTGGCAGGTCTTTTTCCAAGGGCTTTTTAGTAGAAAAAAGTCATGCTAAGACTAGAAAATACACTGAGGAAATGAGATAAATATCAGAGCTCTGCTAAAGTCAATAGACTTACATTTGAATAAAGCTGGTAGTAGAGAAAAAAGTAAGGATACATTTTAAAGTAGGCTACGGATAAGCAGAGGAAATCATCTTGACTGGTAACAACAGGAATATGTCCTGGTATTGTTTTATTCATCTTCAGGTTGACTCCCAGCTCCAGAATGTAAACTCCAAGTACTCTGTAATTTTTCTTCACGCTGTTTAACATCTGTACTCTTCCTTCATTTCAGCTCATGTGGCATTGTTATAATCACATAAATAGTAAGATCCACAGCAATACAGTTTGCAGTTATATTCAGTTTGAAATCAAACAACTATCTCTTGGACATGATGCACATTTTATTAAAAAAAAATACTGAGATATATATATATATATATATATATATATATATATATATATATATATATATATATATTAGGTAGAAATTATAGTGGAATAAAGAAAAACATCTCAATGTATGTAATCAACTGAGTTTTGCCTCCCCTCTACACACAGATGCACCAGTAGTGTGCAACACCCCTAGCAAAGGGCTCTGGCCACTTCTGAACAAAGAGTGTGATGGTCCTGCCACATCCCCACTCCATTCTCTACTCTCAGAAAGCGGGGAATCAGTGAGTGTGCATGGTTTGTAACTCAGTCTTGGGTGCATTGTAGAAGTTTGGAGGAGAAAGCAAGAAGCCTGGCAGCCAGGGATGGGACAGTCTGCAAAGTGTACTCCAAGTACTGGCTAGGTCTTTGTCAAATACTGTGCCACAGGTCTGGAGGATTCTCTGCAGTCTGTCTCCTCTTGATGATACAATTGATTGTTTTCCTACCCTTTTTCTTGAGAATTATGTAAAGCAGAACTATAACCAGAAAAAAACAAAGGCTCACATTATGATGGATATGATTGCACAAAAGTGATGTGGCTTAGTGGCGTCCTTGGTAGTGCTGGGTTAATGGTTGGACTCCATTATCTTAAAGGTCTTTTCCAGCATAAACCGTTCTATGATTCTATGGAACAGAAATAAATGTTTTAACTGTCACAATACAAGACTGAACTTTTTCTGTCCTCCTCAAACTCTTTGTATATGCATTTGATCAAGCTAAAAAAACATCATGAGAAAGAGGAATATTTGAATTCTGAATTTCTTAGGAATGCTATAATCCTAGGATTTGCCTCCACTATATTCACTGTGAGTGTTTCCAGTCCTGAGAGGTGTTTCTAACCTAGATTTAGCTTAGTTATGCTGCGTACTGACAACAGAGCTAAGGAGGCATAGACTATAACAGGTCAAAATACTTAATACTCCTGGCAATCTTAAATTCATAATGAAGCTTATTACAAGAAGGCCAGTTCCTTATTGCCAAGAACACCGATAATTAACTTTTTTGGTGGAAAACATGAAGATGTACTGGAACAAATCATCAACTGCTGTCTTCTGAAACCATTTCAAGAGTCTTAGCCCAGTTTCCGTTGGACATGTTCAGACCACAGAAACACTGTCACACCTTGTACCTTCTCATATCTCCCTAGACCAGTTCCAGAAGGGTCTTTTGTTATGAAAAAATTCTCTGTCCGAGCACCTCAGTTTATTGGTGCAACAGTGTTAGGGAGAATGTAATTCTTCATTAAGGTAAGTTCCTTTTTCAAGTGACATTGGTTCAGGGAGAAAAATTTAAAACAACCCCTCCCCGAATGAAGATTACAAATAACTAAAATTTCTAAACTTCTTATGCTATGACTGTCTGAAATAATTCATGTTCACACCCCATCTTTCTTGAAGTGACAAGAAAAATGCTTCTGTAAAAAACAAGAGAGAATAAAGAATCAAAAAATATCTTATCCATGGACTTAAATACATTGTTATAGCTGAAACTTAATCAGAATTTTATCTGTACAAAAAGCCAAGAAATAATAATGGCAGGGGTAGATTATTTGCGTATATAACATAAAAGGCTCTCTAAGTTTCACATTGAAAGCCAGACTGTATGTGTATATACATATGTGTATGTGAGAGTTTTGAGAACTAACCATAAAGGTAATTTCAAATAACAAAATACTGTCTTGTTAATGTTCTGATGACAACCTCCCTAGTCTCATGCTGTGGTTTATAACACTCTCTGTCAAACAAAGTATTGTTGTACTTTCTTCAGTTTATTTGAGCATTGCCTTAACCAACGGATTTCTATTTTGCAGTGCTGGGGACAGCCAGCCTTGAGATGCAGGGCCACTGTCCAAAAGTGAAGTCAGCCCCACATAGACTGCTTCCCATGTTGTGACACCTTGCCTTGCAGCACAGCCACGCAGCCTCTACGTGCCTTGGACAAACCTGCTCCTTGGCAGGTAAGGTGTGCTCCCCGGGGAAGGTAATGAAAATGGTGGAGCCTTCTGAGGGTGCTGTCACCAGCATCTCACTTCACCCTGCCTGTGAAGCCAGCTGCACCAGAGCACAGGTCCATGCATCCACCCACAGAGCTGCCGGGAAGCAAATCCTGCCAGCTCTGAAAAGTGCCAAGGGAAAGCTGAGGCTGCAACACAACAGTGCAATGAGCAGTGTTTGATATCTGCTCTCAGAGGATTATGCTGACTTAATCTCTTCAATTAACACCTTTGTGGGAGGTACCTTTTTTTAGTACTTTGAGTAATGACCATCCTTCCACTCCTAGATTTTGCGCTTTGAGCAAGAAGTGCTGCCACAAGCTGATTCCAGATGCCTTGAGGAAAATAATGGGACCAGTCAGGTTATCTGGCAGGTTTCCCCTTGGGCTCCTTATTTGCTGTTTCTTTCACATGCAAATTTGTTTTCCATTTGAATATCAGTCATGTGGCTCTCAGGATGGGATTCACCTAGCAAGAATGCTAAATTTCTGCTGAGAACATGAGGAAAAGTGGAGTCTGAAGAAGAGAGAATGATTGTTTCCCAAAAGGCCCCATCTCTCTTCATTAACTACAGAGAGGATTTGGTTAGTTTATATTACACACCAGGCTTTTGCACTCTCAGAATTGGATAAATTTCATTTTCATCAGTTACAGGAGCTTGAGCCATAGGATTTGAATTCTGAAGTGATGAGCTTTACAAAAAGCAGCTTATCAATGAAATTTGGGGGTTTTTTTAAGTTTTTGGGGCTTAAAAACTCTGGTGGGTATCAACAGGAGGCAGATCCCAGTCCTTAGTTTCTTCTGAGCCCCTTGCTCTGATCAGAGGCATTGACCAGCAGCTTCTGTCATTATTCCAGGTTTTAATCTGAGCATGTACTGGGCAATCTTCTCACTTATAACTATTTCAGCAAATACTAAGTACATAAAGGGTAATAATAGCAGAATTTTCAGAAGGTAAGTAAAAATGTTTACCAGAATATCCTGTGAAACCACAGTGCTATAAACCAAAGCTCTTATTCAAATTTTACCCCTCAAGTCCACCTACACAAGCCAACAAAAAAAATTATCCTCCTTTGGAAGTACTTTGAGAGCAAGTAAATTATCCAACTGAAGACTGCAGTTAGACCTGTTTTGTTTTTCTTAACCTGGTATTTTTCAATGAGGATGCTGACTAACTCAGTCAAAATCTGATAGTCTTGCTACTATTTTCCCATAATTTCCCTTGAGGGATAAACAGATTTTTTTTCCCCCAAATTGACTGGGAAAGCACAAGAGTTAGGGACTTCACAGTCAATATATAATAATATATTATGTTATATATAATATAATAATTATATATATATATAATAAATACATGCAATAAATTTTAAAAACAAAAGAGAAACCACTGTGCACACATGGGTGTGCAGTTCACAACCAGCTTGAATTAATTTGGCTTCTGAGACCTTAGTGACCAACTCTCAGGATAGCTTTGAATGAAGACAAACTCCAAAAGAAATTTGTTTATTCTCAAAATCTGACATATTATATTAGTTTTAAGAAAAATGAATTGGTTTTGAATATATTTGTTTATATGTGCTTCTGGGACTGACATTAAGACATGGTAGAACTATACAAATGTTTTGAATACACTAACTAGGATGATGTTTAAAAAAGAGACTAAATTGATTAGGATTTGTCAGCTTGAAAAAAGTGACAACTGGAGGAAAATGTAAGGCTTACAAAGAAATCAAAGTATTACAGAGAAAAAAATGTAGGGAAAAGAATATTCAATATTTCTTAAAATACAGGAGAAGAAAATGAAATGAGGAGGCAGAGAGGTTAAAATGTACAGGAGAAGTGCTGAAGGGTTTCTTCCACAGATTTTAGTTAAATATTGGAACTCATTGGCAGAAGACACTGAAGGCCATATGTATATGCAAGTACAAAAGACAGGAAAAGCAGATGGAAGAAATGTCCATCATAAGTAATGAAACTAAACTCTGAGGAATCAGGAACTGGCACAGGAAGACTTCTGGGTGCAGACTGTTGGAAATTGATTTGGAAAACAGGGAAAATTTTCTTTGTATGTTTGCCTCGTTAGTCTGCTTTTCCCACAAACATATGTTGGGGGTGACTCAGAAGTTTGACGGTTTCTTGGACTTCTCTCCTGGTCCAGTGTACCAATTTTTATACACTTATGTAGTCAGTGTCTCTCCCTGGTTCTCTCTCATTCCTATGACTACAAACACCTCCTAAAATTTCCTGCTGAAACCATAACTTCCAAGTGCATTTTGTCAAAGCTGGTGAATTTTATGATGTGTCCCAGGTCTATTCTTCTCAAGTTATTGATCAGGCCTTTGTCTCCACAAATTCTCCAACTTGATCATATTGAGAACTCTGATCTATATTTGTTGATACAAGCATAAGATATAAGGAGACTTCCCCTTTTTTCTTAAACACTATTGAAACAAAATCTTTTTTTAACAAATACAATAATGTATCTAGTGACATTCTTCCAATATCAAACAATCAAATTGCAGTAATGAGCATGCATTTTGTGAATAACAAGTACGGTGAAAGCAATTATTAAAATTAAACAGAAATCACCTTTTAGCAATTTTAAAACTATATTTGATGGAATGCATTTTTTAGCTAGCCAGAAATGTATGAGAAAGATACAAGAGCTGAAGCCAGAACAATAAGTCAGTGTTCAGACTTACAGATGAAGGAAGTACGAGCAACTCAAAAAGAAACCGAGAAGCGGTAAATAGAGAAAATAATAAATGCAAATAAATCACAGCTGCAGAGGGAATTACAGAAAGTTAAATGTTTGATGATGTGAAATCTAAGTAGTTTAATTCTAAGTGTTAATTATTTCAAGTGCCTTTTGCAGCATGCTGAGTTTAGTGAAACAGTATGAATCACTGTCTAGCCTTAAATATGAACCATAATGGAGTTTATTTCCGTGATGGTGTCTATTTTCTGATTTTTCTACTACAGCAGTCCTCAGGCATTGTTTATTTGGGGGATTTAAGGCCCTTTCCCTAGCTTCTGTACAGCACAACAACTCATCTTTCACAAATGTGTTCATACCTGAGTTTAAATAGGCAGAAGTGCTATTTTTCATTCCCCTAAGGGGAAGAGCTGCCTTGACACAAATATTGATATCACTGATTATTACATCTGCCAACAGTTTGGTGTCAGAATGGATCCATGCTGCACATCAAGCTGAAGCAATGTTTTACTGGAGTTCTGCTTCAAATATTGGTTCCCACATGTATGGGATTTGGGATCCTGGTGCTGTTCTTGGTAAACTCAAAAAGCAAAGATGTCTCTGAAGTTGCCATAATATGTTTGGGGTTTTTTTCTCATGCCTTGACTCATTAGCACACTGATGATGTGCTGAAGGAATGATTCAGATCCTTCAGGAAAAAAGTGTCTTTGGCTTTTTTCACTTTTCCTTGATTCATTTAGTAGGTCCAGTAGAATAGAGCACTTCAGAGCCCACATGCAGAAGAACACAAGTGAAAAGATTCCCCTGATGCACATACCCAGACTTTCTCAGAGGTGAATAATAAAATTCAGTTTATATTACTGTGAACAATTACATATGGAGAAGTTTTTCTCAGAGGTGAATAATAAAATTCAGTTTATATCACTGTGAACAATTACATATGGAGAAGTTTTTCATTGCATATAATAGCAGCCTTCAACAATTTAAGAAAAACTAAATTCCAGGTATAATTTGCTAGTATTGCTACATCTCAATTCAGCATTAGCTTTTGTGGGTGCTGTAGAGAGAATTGTCAAGTTTAGGCTACCACACTGCTTATGTGAGAATGTCTCCTAACTTTCAAACAGGAAGGAAGTCTAAGGAACTTCAGGAGTTGCTTACATAAATCGTAGTAAGATCACATCTATATCAATAGAAGTTTAAATGCTAACAAAAATTTTGTGGTAAGAAATAAGCTATTTTGTTGTTGAAGTGCTACACACACCCCACTATGTAAATAAGGATGATAAAATATGATCTGGATATTATCTCAGAATCCACGAGGTGGCAGTGTCATAGTTTTCTAAGTATTGCACACTAAAATATTAATACTCTTTTAAAATATCACATATCATCATAATATTTATCACCTCTGGTTGAAAAATTTGCGGAGTTATTTGACACATCTCCTTTGTCTCTAAAGCCTGTCAAGGAAAAATTATTTTTCTAAGAAAAGGCAGAAACTGTTGTAATAAAAATATGGAGCTGGCTTCCTGTGAGGCATCTGTCATGGCCTTGGGTGTTCAGTGCTGGGGTGTCTACAGAAGCTTGTGAAGGATTCTGAACTCAGATGTGAACATATCCAGCAATCAGAACATCACATCCAAAAATCAGCCAGTGTTCCAAATCAACTTTCATAAAGACAAAAAAAAATGACAACTTCTCTCTATTTCATTTTTATTTAGAAAACGTTGACTTTGTTATTTAGCAAAACTATTAAATGTTAGGGCTATTTTTTTGCTCATATCAGATCTCTTTAACAAAAAGCTCTTTATCTGGAAAACACAAAATATGTCCCTATCTACATGTAAACATGTCTGCATTATTTTTAAAAAAAAAATAATAAGACTGCAGAACTGCTAAGAATATCTAAAGGGAGAAATACCCTTGTCCTATTCTACTCTTCCCCAGGAAACACCACATCTCTACTGTAAATGAAGGGAAAGGTCATGAAGGATTTAGCAAGTGGTTTTCTTTGAATTGCCTGGCTACCACTGCCTTTGCACCCGCTGTGAGGCTGTTTGCAGGCTGGTTTGCTCGGTCCCAAGGGCTGGGCTTGTGGCCATCTCCCAGCTGCTGGCTCTGTGCCGAGTGGAGCTGGGTGGCCCGCGTGGAGTGGCCGTCCCTTTGATTGAAGATGGATGTGATTGGATAGATCACATCCCTCAGGATCCGTCATATTCCCAGGAGGATGATTAATTAGTGTAATCTTATTTAAACTCAGTATGTCAGTTTCAATCTTTTCTACATCCAATATGAGCTTTCCTCCCTTATTCTAGTGAGCCTTTCAATAAACACCAGGCCATGGTGGGGCCATGAATACACAGAGCTGTTATCAGCAGAGCTGATGCTGGGATTTCCTAGCTGCTGGGATTTCCTAGCTGCTGGGATTTCCTAGCTGCTGGGATTTCCTAGCTGCCTCTCAGAGCAAAAGCTGCACAGTTGGCTAACTCAGCCTGCCACCGCTTCCCAAAACAACTCCGTGGCAGCTGTAGTGCTCTTCTTAGAAATACATGTCTGTGACTGTACCTTTGTTCCCTCCTGACCACTCCTCTGTGTGATCTTCACCTCTTCTCCAACTCTCCACATGGCTCTGACTCTTATTCCCTTTCATTTCTCTCTCTCCTGAGACTATCTTGCCCATGCATAAAATCTCAGCTGTGGTCCCAGCTCTTTTGCCATTCCATACTAAGTTGCATGATGAAGACAACCACCTGGAGGTGCCCACTTGCAGGTGTCCACATGTGAGCTGGCTACTCATGTCACACTGTGTGGAGGTGTAGTCTATACCAGCAGCCAGGCCAGGAATCAGGCAGACATCTATAATGAGTCCCAGCATACACAAGACACACTTTACCCTTCTACCTGAGGCAGTCATTCATCTTCTCTGAACATCTTCCATCTCCAGCAGCTCAGGCCAAACCTGGTTAAGACAGAGCTTCCAGCCTTCCTCAGGGCTTTGTTACCTGTGTCCTGCTGCAAGCCCAAGTCGTGCTGCCACCTCAGACCTACCTGCAGATGCCCACAGCTGGCCAGTCTCTAAATCACAGGTTCTGTCTGAGGGCAACCTCTGCAGCCTTTCAGAGCAGTGTCACTCAGCTCTAATACTGGGCAGGGGGACCAGCAGAACCACTTCTGAATCCCTTCTAAAGGCATGGAGGCAGATTCCCATCCAGGACAGAGGCATGCAAGGTTTACAATCAGGCTGGTGAAAAATACACCAAGGTTTGATTAGGAAGTGCCTTACTGGAAACTTTCAGATTTAAATAGCACCCTGCTCCACACAAAGTAAATGTTTATAGGCTATTGGAATTGCCAGGATATGAACAATAGAAGATAAACAGAATGTTGAATGACCCAAAATGTCTGCAATCTCTGTGTGTCCATTTAAAAACTATCTTCAAAACTACTGTGGCAGAAGAAGATCAGGTCAGCTAGAATTAGGTGCCTCATTAGCCATATATTAAATGAAATTTTAGTAAATCTGCTAATTATCACAACTAGTGAATATTTCCCTGTATATTTTGCTGCACTTTTAATCTTAACAAAAAGACAGAATTCCAATGTGTGGTCTAATGCTACCTTTCATAACAAGAAAAAAAAACAAGAAGTCTAGAGTCAGGAAATTTTGGATAAATTTAGGAGCTGTGTAAGTGTTGGGTTTTTATGTTTTCAACTGTGGATTTTGTTTGCTTTCTTCCTCAAAAGCAAAGTGGCCTGCTTCAAAATCTCTTGGACAACTGGAGATAACTCACCAAGAATATTCCCATTGAGAGTTGATTTAAATTGATTGGTTTTGAAAATTCCATCTTTTGCATTTTCCGAGGTACTTCCCTTATAGCACTCAGGCAAAAAAAGCTGGGTTCTTCTTGTCTGACTACCTGTCTACAACTGAGACCCAGATAGGAAGATGTCCTAAATTTTGAATCAAATGTATGAGGAAAAATAAAATTTTATATTTAGATAGAAATATATTATATTTATATAATATTTAGATGCATTGATTTAAATTCTCAGAGGTTTTTCTCTCTGTTGCTGTTTACTATAAAAGGAGACTAGACTGAGATCCCTGGGCAACTCAAAAGGCACATGAAGTGATCTGGGTCTTGCCTGAGTGCGAGGATGGCTGAGAGCCCACCTCTGACACAGAGGCCACCCCACAGTGGGGTGATGGGGCTGGAGATCTTCCTTTCCTTCCTAGAAAGCAGCACCCTTTCCTTTTTATCTCCAGTCACACCTCCACCCCAGCCACTCCCCTGACATGTTTGGGTTGAGATTAAGGTTGTCTCCTGATTAATGCCAATAGGATGTGTGCAATGAGACACATCGCAGCCTTCTAAGATAATGTTAACAGTTATTACATCATAATTGTCATTAAAGAGCACTAACAAATACCAGCAAAATATTTGCAATACATTTCAGCTCTCAGAAAAGCATTAAAAGCTACTTTAAGATGTAAAAGGTCTGTCTAGCTTGCACATTCAGAGGAAATTGAAAACCCCCAACAAATGTCTGTTCCTGCACTGGCCTCAGTGCAGCTCCTGAGAGTTTCTCAGCCCTGTTCCTCTGTTTCTCTGGGGACTGGCAGGACAGGTTGAAGTGACCTGGACACTTTGAAGCAGCCAGCTGACCTCACAAGCTAGCTTCACCAAGGTGAACAAGGAGACCTTCACATGGTGACCAGGACACTCAAGGCAGATGATCTAAATAATTATGACTTCTTCCCTGTTTCTCATTAAATGGTTGCAGACAAAAATCACTGGATTTCACAAACAAGCAGTTATGTGGACAGCCAGATAAACAAATAAGTTACAAATGTATAGATAACAACACAACATTGGCAAAAAGAATAAAAGAATATTTTCAGAATTAGCATCATAGCTCAGGGTCCCAATTTCAGAGCTGTGATTTTAATTTTATTTTCACATGAGTCTTACCTCTCTGACCTATTTGGGCATCAAAAAAAACCAAAACATTTTCTTTAGGATTTTTGGACATTCAGAAAGATAATTCTACATTAGACCTACTTTCATCCCTCCCCCTCTCTAGATGTTTCATTCCTGTGTTAATTTAGTCAAGACAGTGGTTTTCTCTGTTCCTCAGTCCCCCATCGGTAAAATGAAGCTAATAGTACTGACTTTTCCCAATACTGACTTTTGGGGAGGACTAAGACAGCAGGAGTTTGAGATGTTCTTCAATATGTTAGCATGGGAGACAGAAATAAGAGGGAAGAGCCTATGTAAAAATGAAGAAAAGAAGGGTAAAAATCTTTCTAGTCTCTTAGTTCAGAGTCAAACTTTGGGAGCAAATGTGGGAGTCAATCAAAGCTGGATTTGTCCTGATGGTAATTGCAGCTTTTATACGATCATTTAAATTGTCTGTCAAATGAAAATATTTCTGTATAATGAGCATGCTATTAAAAACACCCCTGCCAAAGTGAGGGCAGACACTGTCACCATATCTATGAGGGACTGGCACAGATTCACAGCTACCACTGGGCCCAGTGAACACCAGAGCACAACGCCTGAGCCTTCCACAGCCCTCCACAGCAGGCTGGGCAGGTATTCAGAGTGAGTACCATGATTTAATTTGAAAAAAAAAGCATCAACTTCCAGTCTCTCACTTCTGATGTACTCATTATACAGCTAAATCTGCAGAACTGGATAGGTTTTGTCCTACTGGTCCCCTCTTTCCTGCTGCCCTCTTCTTGGTGGGGTGCCTTTGTTCCTTCTTAGAGATAAAATTAAATCTATGAAAGTGACCAAAATCAGTAAGGTGTTCTTACAAAACCTATGTATTAACTTTGAATTTTGCCTTTGTTAAAAATCTCTCAGCAGATAGAGGGAAGTGAAACATAAAATTACCAAGCTGAAGTAATCCCTTTTGGTTTGGCTCAGTATATCCTCTAAATTCCTTGTTTCGTTTGATTTGAAAATGTTCCCAAACTCAAAGTTAAACTTTAAGCTCACCTGAGTACTTGCTGGTATGTTTAAACATGCTTTCTCCCTGTATGTTACACAACAGTGCTATTAGCTCCCAAAGGAGTACAAACAAACAAATTTTATTAATAGTATAAGGACACTCTGAATTTTTTCCTTCTTTTTTTTGTTTTGTTTTTTTGGGTATTTTTGGTGAATGAATGTACTTTTATCAGTATAGATGTTGTTAAATACACAAATATTTCCTGGCTACAAGTTATGGGTGTGCTCCTGCCTAATTCAAAATTATGGGATTTTAACATTGACTTCATTCTCCATAGTATTACATTCATAATCAGCACATGTATCTAATTAAATAATGAAAGTTATTGAAAAGAATGATCTCCTATCAAGATCCTCATGAGTTGGGCTGTATCCTAAACCAGCCTTATGAAATAGAGCTTTTGGCAAATACCATATGCTTACATCATTATAGAATCAACTATGTTATTCTAAAGTTAACTTTAAAATGTAGATTCTTTAATGATAATGAACCAAATCCAAGCCTGACTTACAATAATTTGGCTTGGTAACAGAATACATTTCTTTATCTTTAAAAATGTATCAGAATAGGTATTGTACATAAAATGCAACACAATCTAAACCACATCTGAGAAACATCTCATGTTTAATGACATTAAGTAAAAAGCCACTATGAGATTTTAGAACTGTGCTCTAATTATTCAAGGAGATGTACAAGACAAATTTTACACGCTCAAGGTAAAGTGACCAGGTTTTCCAAATTGACAAATAATTCTGCGTTTAAGCCCCTAGACGTGGGGAAAACATAATGATGACATCTAGATACAGCTCTTCAAGACTAAGCATGTCAGGCAAATTGCCACTATAAACGACATCAGTCTGAGGTTTTGCCAAAGACCTCCACTTTGGTAGTTACAGAAAGCTAGGACACAAGTTCCCAAGTCTGCAAACACTTGTTTATGCAATTGATTTCATTACCAAGCCATTCTAAAGTGCCTCTCCTTTATTTTCTCTTGACACATAGTTAATGTTATGCCAAGAAAATATAGATTGATACAGCATCTCATTTTTTTTTCTGTATTCTCTGGCATTTTATGATGTTTTATAAAGATGGTTTCCAGTTTTAAAATGCTTTCCTCTCTCACACGTGTTGAAAAATAATTTCTTGAGGAAAGAATCTTTGAGTTAATTTGAAAACAGACAAAGTGCTGTAAATGCAAGTAAGTAAGTAGAAAATAAGGGGGCTTTTTCTCCTCAAAATCACTCTTCCACTCCTTGGAGACAGTCCTTACAGCAGCAGTACTTTAAACAGTAGCATTCTGAGATGCTTCCAGGCAAAGGAGAAATCTGAAGGTGATGGCTCTCTTTCAGTGCACAGGAGCTCACCAAGAATATTACTTGTGTAAATGGCAACTGCAGAGATGTGCCATGACCTGCAAGGATGAGCACAACTGTAAAAGCCAGGTTGCAAATGCCCCTGGCACTCAGCATCACCTCACTTAAGCAAGTGCTTAATTTTAGGCATCCGATTACCTCTAGTGAAGCTTATGTCCTCCAAAAGCAGTCTGAATCAGAACTGTGTTTGCTCATGCATGCTCACACGCGTGTTAGCATAGTCACACCCTTCCCCTGCTCACCAGGTGCACACATAGCTGGAGGCAGGATTTGTTCCTGTGCTTTTAAATAGGCAGATTTTCTATTTTCAGTGATCTGGATGTTGTACCCTTTATAAATACAAACAGCAAACTGGGGGTGGGGGGAAGGCTGCACCTGCATTACAGGAATCAGACTTGAAAGAGACTTTAGGAAACTTTCTAGTAGCTAGTCCATAAATAATCCTGGAAATATAAAATATAAGTCATTTCACTACTAAACAAAAGCAACATGTCTGCAGCTAAAATGAAAAGGTGCTAGTGCTGGAATTAATTTAAAATGTACCAAAACCAATGTCAAGAAACAGTTATGCATTTTAACTAAATGTGCAATAGTGGTGAACATTTAAATATTATACATAGCAATTTCTTCACTTGGTAAATATTTTAATTTTGAGTATCATCAGGTTTGTTTTCAGTTATGCAAACAAATCTACTCTTCCAAAGTGGCACATATATGGTACCGGGTTTGGATTTTGTCACTGTGCTTTGCCTGAAGCAGTTCATGCTGAGCTATGCTAGAAAAGTTCTCTACAGCATGTGCTGAAAAGCATTTGCTGCTGCAGTGTGAGCTCAGTGGCTCAACCAAGGGCTACTGCACTTCTGTCATTTTCAGGGATGTGAACACAAAGACTATTCAGCTTTCCATCCCTGAAATGATTTCTTGGGTTTGTATGTTCAGAGGATTCAGGGATTTAATGTATTTCACCACCACTAGGAAAGGAGACAAGGTTCAGGTGGGGAGCAGTGAGATCCATACCATCTCCTCCCCTGCCTTCTGGAGGGTGAGGTGCCCCCTCCAGTTAAATCTGATGTAAATCTTGGCTGCCATGAGCCCACCCTCCTCCTTGGTTTCTGACCTCGTCCTTTTGCGGCACTAGCACTCACATTACTGCATAGCAGATGGATTTGAAGAGCTAATCTATCTGTAAACTAATCTTTATTCTTTTGAGTGATTAATTTTTGCTGGATTCCTGAACTTTTTTTGCCAGTCAGTCTCCCACATGATCACCAAGGCTCTGGGACTGGCACAAAAAGGACATAGAGCCATGACAATCCAGATTTCAGATGCATTAACCCCATTAACATTTTCCTCCATTTTCAAGAATTACACTTGATGCATTCACCATTTGGATTTTAGAATGGCCCAGTTGTGACAAGGACAAAGACAAACAAGGAGGAAGACCTCATCAAGTTAAACTAAAGACTTCCCTTTACTCAGAAATCACCTATCATCCACAGTGTGATAGATGGAAACAGCTTTGGTTATGATCTGTGTTTCCACACAAAAGGAGAACTGCCCAGGGTAGATTAGTGGTTAGAGATTAGGACTTCTTACTGCAGACTTGTATTCCTGGCTTTGCAAGGGACTTTTGCAACTACCAGTCACAGGCTGAAATTTCTTCCAGTGACAATGTTGACCCTCCTACAAACAAACAGAAAGTACTTATTTAGTTTTCAGAATCTATGGCCCTAGTTAATAAATGGCTAGATAATAAATATCATAAAATGCAGTGATGATCAAATCTTTGGAATCTAGAAATCTAAGTAGCAATTCTGATATTTAGCCTGGTTTCCAGAGAGGCAAACAACACCATGGGCATTTTTCTCCAAAGCCCAGTCCCCCAGTCAACACTGTCTCCGGGCCCACTGCATGCTTTTTGAGCCCAGGAAAGACAGTGAAAGACAGATTGTGTCAGAGTGACTTGAGGGGACAAACTAGTCACAGGAAAATGTGCCTCAGGCACAAACTCTTCCCTGCGCTGCCCCTGGCATTTGCAGCCAGGCTGCCTTCCAGTGAATATGCAGGAAATACAGCTACACATTACCCCAGCAGGCTGTTGCACTGTAATTTTCCCCTTGGATCACTGGTCTGTGAGGCAGGTGAGTTGGGTGGGTTTACCTAAGGCCCTTATTTTGTTTATCAACCTCCAGGGAGACCCAGACTCAGCTATTCTGAGTCCCTGTTGCAGGGTTCTGAGACAGGAGGGTACCTGATACCCACCACTATGAAGCTCAGCTCTAGAGATCTTTGTCTTGTGTGTTCTTAAGCATTAAATTAATTCCTTTCCGCTGTCTTGCTCCTTCTGAAATCATTTACTCATGAGTAAGCTTTGCTAAGTCAGAAGTCTCTGGAGTCTCACAATGATATTTGCATTTTATATCTGCTCCCAAAAGTGTGAATGACTGCAGCAGAGGACAAAGAGTGAATCCTCTGAGTACCATATAGCTGTGGTGCCATATAGAGTGTGTTTCTTCAGCAGCACACGGTAGATTCAAGTTTGATTCTGCACTTTTAGAAAATGTGGTTAGATCCAGATTTGCAAAGGTATTTAAATATATTTTTTTCTCATTGAAATTAAGTATAAATTGAATACATAAGACTATGGACCTCATTTTGCTAGCTGTATTTATGATAAATAACTTCTTAGGTCCTGAACAGAAGTCACAATGAAACCCATAAAACTGAAGTGGACACTTTGGTGGGTTGAGATGCACTACTGCCAATGCACAGAAATAGAAGTCAACCTATGTTTTCATTCCTCATGTTTACACTTGAAAGTTTAACTTCAACATAGCCTTGCAATTCATTCTTCTAACTTTATGTTTGTATTCTTGGAAATTTGATATGGTTTGCTCATCAGCTTCCTATCTCAAAACACGTCAGGGCTGGAAAGCATGTGCCAGTACACTCCCCGGTGCGTTCCAGTTCCCTTACTGAACACCCTCACAGACTCTCCTTCACACTTCTGAATTGTTTTTTCCAGTGCTGTCAGCTTTCTAAAATGTGTCACACCATCTTATGCCAGACTGAAGAGGACCAGCTCCTTTTGGACAGGAGGGAGAAGTTAGGAAAACCTATAAAGAAACCAAGATGATGAATAAGAAGGTCATAGTTTCTTCTTCATCCATAACTGCACCTTAAAGGTGCTTAAAGCCTCTGAGAAGCTGTTCATGGTGCACATGAACACATATCATTAAAAGCATGATGAAAGGAGTATCAGACAATTATCAAAGCCTCAGTGCAGTGTCACTGTCTCATAAAACTAACCTAAAATAACATGGCATCAGAATGGTCAAAATGGAAAGGAAACATCTGTTTCTCCTTTTTATGTTAGTGACAATCCATTTGTTAGCTTTAGAATAGCACAGGCTGTCCCACTGATAACAGCCTGGGCGCTGGCTGTTCAGCCCAGGCAGGTGCACAGCGAACTCAGAAGCAGACTTAGAGCAGAAAACATGAGGGGCTGGCCTTAGGATGAACTCTGGATTGAAATCTTTATCACTTTCTTTCAAAACCTTTGCGGGAGATTCTTCCAAATCTGGTGTGGCTGTATGGGTGCACAGTGATCTCTGTGAAGCCCAGCTAGCAGTACAGTCGAATTGTAGCCATGCTTTTCCCTGGTGGGTCTGGCACTGTGTCTTCCTTTTCTAACTATTGCTGAGTATTAATTGAAATAAAGGTTATTGAAGTAAACAGATTTCCAGAGACTTCAAAGAAATTAAATTATATAAGTCATGAAGTTTAACAGAGACTAGTGCTGAACTCTGCACCTGGGATGGGACAACACTGGATGTGTGAACAGACTGAGGAACAAGAGGTTGGAGACCAGCACTGTGGAAAGGGACCTGGGGGGTCCTGGTTGATGGCAAACTGAATTTGAGTCAGCAGTGCCCTGGCATCCAAGAACATCTGTCCTGGGGGTCATCAGGCACAGCATCGCCAGGTGGGCAAGGGAAGGAATTGTCCCACTCTGCTCTGAGCTGGGGCAGCCTCACCTCGAATGCTGGAGGCAATTTTGGGTGCCACAATGTAGGAAGAATATAAAGCTGCTAGAGAGCATCCACAGGAGGGCTACAAAGATGGTGAAGAGTCTTGAGGAGAAGCCATATGAGGAGCAGCTGAGGTCACTTGGTCTGTTCAGCCTGGAGAAGAGAAGACTGAGGGGAGACCTCTTTGCAGTTACAACTTCCTCTCAAGGGAAAGCTGGGGGGCAGGCTGCCCTCAATCACACATCTGTTTTTGCACAGAATCAGCTTATAGCAAGGTTAGATGTCTTTATCTCTAGTGCCGGCAAGTCCATAGGAAAATGGAGACAGATAAATTGTGAAAGTGCTGAAGACTAGCAGAAGGCTGGCTAACTGCTTTTTTAAAACAATTTGTGCTGATGTACAGCTTTGTCTTTGTACACATCATGGTGACATCCAAGGCCTAAAACAAATACATAAAATATTTAATTTTCCTTACAGAACGTTTTGATGTAAGGTCTGACATTTTTCCCATGGTTAATCATGAAACTGGGCAGTGTTTCTTACAGTTCCTTGTACTTCACTCACGAAAAACACTCATTGGTCTAAATGGTATGATTAAGGGGAGCAGAGATGGGGCCAAAAAAGGAAGCAAGCAAAGGGAAAATAGATGTCTCCAGGAACTTCTATTGGAATATGGAGCCTTTCACTTAAAATCTGGTTTAAATCAGTAGCTGCTGAAACTCATTACCAGGAAAAAAGATGTATCCTTTGCTGCATGCCCCAGTGTTGAGACTTGCTGTCTCTCAGCGGCTCCACAAGTGTACACTGCACAGGCAGTATTGCTGAGTGACTCAGTTTCTCAGCACCTCTGAAAGATGAAGTCATCATTTGCTTTGCAAACCTTGTGAGGGAGAAACCCCAACCTGTGCAGTTTAGTACCCTGTAGGAAGCACATAGTGGGGGAGACAGTCACTTAACCGTCTGTATAAACTGAGGTCATTTACTTGAATTACCTGTGGGTAGACATTTAAAGCACAGTCAGCACTGACACCATGATAGTGAAATATGGGCTAAATTCGTTCACTACTACACAAGCTGGGGGGTCTGGGGACAAGCCATGGGGTGTCCAAATCTTGACCTCTCAGGGTGAGGCTTTAGCATCAGTCAGGCACTGACACCTGATGGGGGGTGCCCAGCGGTTGTGAGTGAGGAGGGAGGATGTGCCCGCACACCACTGGTGTCCACTTGGCCTGGAAACGCCGAGGTGCAGGGTCAGGTCCACCAAGGGTCCCCTCCTTGCTTTCCCCATCTGGGGAGTGACAGCCATCCCTCCTGCCCCCAGGATGGGGGCGCCTCGCCGGGAGGGACGAGGGGAAGAAAGGAGGGGAAAAGG